>NC_090446.1:1151139800-1151442830 GCF_031143425.1 Pleurodeles waltl | reverse complement strand
AAATATGTTTGATATTTATAAGGCGTTCTGGTTTGAGCCAATGCATTGTCAAGAAACCAACTCTAAGGTACTCTAGTAACAGTAGTGCAACCATTGGCCCTACTGCAAGCAAGTTAAATTACCCCTCTGACAGATGTTGGGGTAGTAAAGTATAGCAATTATCATGATTCAAGGGCCCCTCGGGGCCTTGGGCCCTGTGCCACTGCACCTGCTGGTTTTGTAGTAGCGACACATCTGCAAGGTATTATTAGTGAGTTCTTCATGACCCATGGACTTTTATGGAACATAGCTGTGAGAGTCTAAGGGCTTTTTGTTCGAGTCTGGGCACTATCAAGAGCAGAGCTATTACTGACTCAGTGCCGGGAGCCACAGGGGGACCCATGCTGATGCCCATGGCACGGGCAGGGGTCCACCAGCCCAGCACCATTGGAATGCGCACATCTGCTTTGCAGACAGTGCGCATTCCAAGGGTCCCGTAGTGCTACGGTATTGGACTCGGCTCCCTTAAAGGAGTCAAAACCAATGCTGTTACGCAGTTGCTGCCAGGCTGACCAGTGGGAACGTCGGAATTCAACTGGGGGAGAAGCCGCCAGCATGATAGTGGCATTCTCCCTGCGGCATTGGTGGTCCTGTGGTGGGATCGCCAATGTCCTAATGAGCCTCTGAGTTTTAATAAGGCTTAAGTTCTAGTAGTATATATTTTTTTTTAGCAAATTAAAAATAGCACATCATCTACTCACTGTGCAAAAATGGCCATTTCATCTGAGCCTAGATTAGAAAAAAACAAGCAACATCTAAATACATCTAAAAATAATTTGGAGAATTTGCAAGCCTTAATTTAATACCATCAAGTAACGAGGATGGTTACTTGAGATTCAAGATGCAAAACAATCACAAAATGATCTGCCTGTGAGTAGATAATTACAGTGAAGATGAAATTGTACCACACAATATTCTGATGCCAAATTCTGTGGACAGGTAACGTGAACATGATCCAGGTCCAGTGTTGGGAGCAACATTCTTCCATAGTGCAGTATTCTGCTGTGTAAACATTCAGATAAATACAGATAATCACCTGCACCAAACACGCCCACCTTCCTGTTTTTTTTTTTTACTATACTTTCTTGGACTTAACTATTACATTGTTGGTTTCACCACCCTGTTCCTTTCTGAAGTCACAGATTACTTATATCATTGGTTAAATAAAACCAGATATTCTCAGGGGCATTGTCCTCAGCAAAGCACTACATTGGGGTATTTTAGGTCTGGCATAAGCCAAGACCTATTGGCTTTACTGAAATTATATGTCTAACAGATTTATAGGCTTTAAGCCAGCCCTCTTCATCTGTTAGTTTATTATTGTAATACACATTTTCTTTGGCCCACTACAGCATACAGTATGGGGCAGTGGGTTAGCGCACTTCAGCCTTTAACTAACTGTGAGATATGCAATTCTGCCCTTTCACAAGGAGTACATCCACACACAAAAAAGTTCCCTTAAGTGCCAGGCACTACTGTGCAGTGTGTGCTTTTTAAGACCAAAAATATTTTTGTTGTTAGTAAATGTTTTTTAGTCTTGATTAAGGCCCAATAGCTTCCCCAAAAATAAAGTTTTGCCAAGGCCATGACAAAACAAGCATTGACAAAACCAAAATGGCTGCTGACCAATGCCAGACCAGTTGGCTTTGCTAATGCTTATTTAATTCTTGGAACACAACAATTGAGATAGCCGTTATACTTCTGGTGTTTGTGAACCATGGCACAGTACTACTAATAGTCATGATTTATCTGGACGTTGCATTTGTGATGAGCATTGCTAAAGCTATGGCTCAAAATTGTTTCCTGCTAATCAGGTTTGTCTGTTAGTCAAACATATTTTGGTAGTGCCCTGATAGCTCTGCCTCGGCATAGTAGTATTAAATGCTTTTTTGAGCTACTAAGGGCTGCTACATCAGGATAGTGTTACAAATTGCAAACCATTAGATTAATTCACAAAGTCCTTATCAAACCACTTTAAGCTCAAAAGCATAACTAAGAAGTGGCTGTTCTGAACATTGTTCATATCACAATCGAGGGAAAGGGAGGAATGATAGCTAGGACGAACGGCATCCAATCATGTAGTCCTTGCTGAAGCGTAAAATCTCTGTAAACTATAGAGTATGCAAAGAAGTATTGGCCCTCATCATCGGGCCCTTCCTGTCACCAGTCGATATTATCCAGGTCCGAGCTACTACCCTACTGTAGTGGAGTTCAGGAGGGGTGTTATGACGCGGGTAGTAGGATGGGTGTTATCAGATGAAGCCCCTATGGGTAATGGATAAAAGGTCCAAGCCGCAGAGGGGAATGAGTATAAATTACTTACCTTTCCCCTATAGCACAAAACATGCTAGAATGCTCTGAGACTTTGATAGAGGTATCTCCTTGGATGAACATACATCACTGACTATGGGCCCTGAATGATAATCACTTATTAGTGGCAAATGGTGCCTCCTTGTAAAATATCATATATATGCATACAGCTTGGGAGTTGGTATGTATCACACAGGGAAGGTGATATGTTCCATGGCTAACAGCTCAAAGGTGACTTGGCCATGTGGGCTTTTGGCCAGAGCCCATGTTGAATACCCACTCTTGCTCTGAGAGTCTGGAATTGAGCTGTGACATCACCCAGTTCCAGATTATTAGAACAAAAGGGGATGGGGGAACTGTGCATGTGTGAAGGCTCAGTATTAAACTCTGCGGCTTCTGCTCCTCTACCATATGTGGTATTTGTGATGAGTTTGAAACTCCAACCACACACTTTAAACATACCGTGTACAGTGACGCACTAAATGGGTACTCTTGCCCAATAATATGGTATTTGCTCAAGATTTTGGGAGTTGGGGGCTTTCTCAGATCCCGTCATTTAATGGGTTAGAGGGGGGCTCCTTTATAGATCATATACTAATTTCGAAGGAGCTGTCATATGTGACAGCGTGTGAGGCTTTAGCCTCTTGTATCAGCGATCACAATCTCTTACTGTTGGAGCTAAGGAGCATATCCATGCCTACTGCTGCTCGACTAGCCCAATAATTTCACATTAGCTTCAATAAGAATAAAGGGATAAGTAGGGGGAAGACCAGATAAGGAGGCTTTTTACTGAGATTTATTTGCACATAAGCAATTTTAGATTATTCAGATTCTCCAAGAGGACTCTGATCCCCACAAAGTTATTGAGGCTTTTACTACTCTTAAGGAATTCATGGCTGAGAAACTGACTAGAACTCCTAGGAACGAGAAGTCTAGTCCTAGGTGGTTTAATAATGCCTTTACAAAAGCCCATATAACTTTGAAGCTGGTGTTTAATAAACATCCCTGAGACCGGTCTGACACAGTGGAGGCAAGGAAAATCTGTAAGGAAACTTTGAGGAGAAGAAAAGTTGGGATAAAAGAAAAGGCCTGGGAAGATCTGAGGTTAGCTAGTGAGAGTAAAGACTTGCGGGCATTTTGGCACTACCAGGCTCTTTTGGGGGATCTGGCTCCAAAGGTTGATTGTTTGGTCTCCAGAGAAGACTGGGTGGTTCACTTCTCAACTATCTTTGGACCAAAGGCCCAGTTTGATATTTCTACTGACAAGGTAATAGGGTACTGTGGATCATTCTGCTAATGTTGGCTTAAGTAACTCAATTAAGATAGCTGGTGTAATTTTAGCAATTAATAGCTTCCTGACCGAGAAAGCCCCTAGTCCAGATCGGATTCAGATAAATGTTTTAAAATCAAATGCCCAGTTCTGGGTACCCTTAGTTACTAAGATGCTGAGATGTGCTATTTGTGGCCCACTAGTTCACATGTGGAACAAGGCCACGATTGTGCCAATCTTTAAGAAGGGGTATCGGAGGCACCCTCAATGCTATCATCCAATTTCACTTTTGGATAATACGGTTAAGTTCCTGGGAAGGGTGAGAATGGCAAAATTGGAAGGCTGGGCAGCTGAGAACTGTGGGCTTTCAGACCTCAGGTTTGGATTTCGGCCAGATCGTGGCACAGTTGAACAGGCCTTAAATTTGTCCCTGATAGCGCAGAAGTACACCAAAGGAAAAAAAAGGTCGTGTGCACCTTGAGGTCATGGATTTGAGTTGCACTTTTGACTCTGGGGACTGCTCCAAGCTATGGGTGATGGTGTTTGAATTGGGCATAGATAGCGCTGTTTTTCCTTGCTCCAGAGATTGCATGAGAGTACTATCGAAAGAGTTCGCTATTCAAGACAGGGTGACCTTACGGAAGACTTTCCAATCGTTTCTGCGGTAAGACCGGGCTGTGTCATGTCGCTATTTCTTTTCCTGATTTATATTAATGGCCTTGCTGACTATTTAACTGGGGTTGGGCCTGACATTCCTAAACTCGGTTTACAGGAAATACCAGTCCTACTTTACGCCGAAGATGATGTCTTGATAGCCCCGACAGCGAATGGTCTTCAGCATCTGTTGGATGCCTTTCATTCATTGATGGGTAAATAAGGCCCATCAATCAACCGTACCAAGTCATTTAGAATGAAATGCAGACCTAAACTAACGAAGTCAAGTAAGTTTTTACTTGGAGGGGAGTAAATTAAGAAAAAACCCTCACTTCATGTGTTTAGGTATTTCATTTGATGTGGATTTTTATTGGATGTATTTATTGAATGTTAGGGGCCTGCAATTCCACAGGTCGATTGAAGTGCTTTTTAGATTCTCGAAAAGGTTAGGCCATTAACCTGTTCGAGAATTTATTGTGCATATATATAAGAGCAAATGTGTGTCAATTGCTACGTTTGGAGCAGGTATTTGGGGTCACACCAACTGTGTTCCACTGCATACGAAGGTTATTGCCATGATTAGGTAAGGTTGGTTTCTTTAGAGGATCTTATTAAACTCCAACCCCTATTATTATAGGCAAGAATTTGGAAGAACCCCGAGGCTCATCTGAGTAGACTTATTCTGACTGATTGCGTGAAAATGGATAATGCTTCAGATATTCCGCAGTTGAGCTTCAAAAATACTGATGACCCTAAGAGGTTGGGGTCATCAGTATTTTATCATAATCCCAATAGTTTATTGAGCAGCCCCTCGAGTAATATGAAAGAACTGTTTTTAAAAATTATAAATAGGACTCGTTTTGATCTGGTTGTGAGGGAGGTAGGGATGTTACTGGGTTTATGTTAGCGCATCCTGGCTTTATTTGCAAATTCTAGGAAATGAGAGGCACACATTTTACTGACAAGGTTTCAGCTTAACACCCTTCATTTATTTGCTGGCTTTCCCGCTTAGAGGAACTTGGTTTCTGAGTTTACCCCCCTGTCATTGCGAAGCTTTAGCTGAGCAAACTACACTTCGTCTTATTTTATTTGGTACATTTTATTTACGAGAGAGAAAGCGCTTTTTGCACCCACTGCTGCAGGAAGCCGGAATTCGATCATATATTGCTGCTATTGATTATTTGCAGGGGCTGGGAGAGGAAGAGTTGATTATAGCCGTGTTGAATTTTATTTTAAGAAAACGGTCTATTTATTAAGAATTTTGTATTATGATTTCTTTTTAAAATATTTAAAAAAATCTCAACAATGAAAGTGGCATATTGAAAAAATATATACATTCACTGTGTCCTTAAATAATGTACATATCTTATGACTTTTTATGTTGGATGATGATTTATCTTTTTTGTGACTACTTTTACGGCTGCTTGTTGTAAAGCAAAGAGTCGATTTTCGTCACTCAGTCCAACTGCAATGGTGGCCCTAACCTTTACAATGCCACAAACCACATCAGTGCTCTAAAGTAAGTGGATGGCCCTGCATCACACCAACAGTGTGACTGTAAATCAAAGCATGTAGTACAACCAATCAGATTTTGGCTCAAGCCACATGCTGATTAACTGTGTTAATTACCCTGCACGGCCAGTCACACTTCTAGTGTGAGTTTAGGTCCTGCCAAGGGGACAACATCAGGAATGGGCAATCATTTGTATCCAGAACCAGTCCTGGACCCGTCAGATGATGGTTTGAAAAAAACCATGACTGATGCTGTGCATGTGCATGTGTGAGGGTAACATGATGTGTCAATCCGTTGTGGCATGTTTGCCCTGGCACAATAATGTACCTTTTTAGCAAACTGCATCAATCTGTTGCATGATGATGCCCCTGTCTTCCAGGCTAGGCATATTGGTGGT
Source organism: Pleurodeles waltl (assembly GCF_031143425.1). Lineage (NCBI taxonomy): Eukaryota > Metazoa > Chordata > Amphibia > Caudata > Salamandridae > Pleurodeles > Pleurodeles waltl. Next base: position 1,151,436,647 of record NC_090446.1, on the reverse strand, counting down.
AATGCTTGGAATATTGTGGACATTCTTGGTGTTATAATCCACCTCTGATATAACGCTGGCGTTGGCATTATGGTGGTAGTTCCAAGAATGTTGTGGGCATTCATAATATAATGATGCCCATCCCTGGTGTAAAGCTGCACTTGGCACAATGGTAATTAATGTCATCTTATAGATACACGTGACATTACGGTTTCATTGCATGAAAGTGGCAGTTTTTGCTATATGGTGCACATCTCTGGTGTGGATCCTGATAATGGGCATGCAATAGAAAATCTATCAATGATACACATGCAGTACTACATGTGTATATATTAAGTTAGTTGAAATGATAATCTGATATTTATTCATCAACAGCAGGGATGAATAACTGATAAGCTTTTGTTATGGGGAATTCATAGCTAAAAAATAAATGAAAAGCGTGTATTTGATAGGCTGTTGTAAGGAACACAATAATCATATTTTCAAATGAAGAGGACGTTTCAGTGAAAAGCAATACTTCTAGCCTGCAAGGCTGTTGTGACCTGTCTCCTGCCTATCCCTGTAAGGTCTCAGAGTGATAGCACTGATGTAGACACCTGTAAAATCCACAAATATATGCTGTCTGCATCCTGAAACTGTAAGATCTCTGCACTGTATGATGTATCCACTTTGGATTTTCCAAATAGATTCACAGTCACAAAATATTACTGAGAATCTGCTTGGAAGATACATGATGAAAAATCGAGGGAAGTGAAGAAAGATGTAATGATGACATAAAAGTGCATTTTCTGAACCGACTTTATCATCTGTGTCTTTAAAAAAAAAAAAAAAAAAAAAAACAGAGAACTTGTACGGATAAAAGGAACAATTTGTCACCATTTTCTAAAAACAATTTCTGGGGGAAGGTAATACCCTAAGACCCCCAGAGAGGGCCAGCCCTGCCTTGCACATTATTGAAGTACTGGATTTTTTTTTATGGTTACGGCTTCACAAACTCTTAGTTAATGCTTGTTAAAATGTTCTCTAAAATGCTCTATTTGGCGGCATATTTAGGTCTGCTTTGGATAGCTTTATCTGGTTCCACAGACTATTGTTTTTCCTAAAAAAAACATTCATAATATACATACATCCTGGGGCTTTTGGTAAGCAGTATTCATCCATTGGTTTGTTAAACTATCTTTCACATTTTGCTCCTGTCCTCTTCAGCATACATCATGGGCAATGAGGCCAGCCCACTTTACTCACTGGCCTCCTTCTCTTTAAGTGATTGCTCAGAACCTTTGCACATTTTTCACATCCACATAAAAAGAACACTTTCTCTTCTGTGACAAAGCTGGTTAAAGTGTGCGTTTTAGTTTTAGTTATTTTTTATGTTAATTTTAAGTTTCAGATATTTATTTTCCCCAGATTCATTTTCGGTAACCTCTTTAAAGCTAGGAAGTGGTTACGTGATCCTGCAGCATTGTAGCTGCCTGCGATTTGAGTGATTAGCTAGATGCTGATTTTAATGATTTTAATAAAACGATTGGCAAAACTTCAAAGGTTATTATTTAAAAATGTCACTTGGAAAACTACTGCATCATGGGATTGTGCATTTTAGTGCAAGCTTATGGTAGCCACATTTGTGGCTGGAAGTTTTCTTTTATTAAAATTTTTGTGACATATGCTTGGAATAAGCAATCAAAGAAACGTAATCACAGCACCGTCTTGCAAGGCCAGGCCTGTTGGCTTTAACAATACTTATTTCAGAATGATCACCAGGGGAGGGGCCACTATTGAACCCGCCTCGAGGAAGCCCGTCTTGATTGGTGCATTTGGGCTGAGATTTATTCCACACAACTTTCAAAGATCCCCAGCAGCCAACTGCACCCAAATGGAGCAATGAACTTTTTGGTCGTGGAAGAAAGTCAAGATCACAAAATTAATTTGAACCTTTTAAACCATGGCTCTCTTTCATTCTTATAAACATACATGCCAACATTTTAGAGGATGAAATTGGGAGAGTTAAAAAAAAAAAAAATCTTGAGAATGTATTTCTCCTATTGACAACTAATGAAGCCGAAACAATTTTAGGCGGAAGACAACAAAATAAAGCCATTTTTGTCTTCATAACTCGGGAATCACTGACCTGAACAGGGTATGTTGGTATTAATGTTTAAACTATAAGCGCCCGTTCTAAGAATCGACAACAGAAATTCTCCTTCGTCAATCTGTCAATCAGTTACAAGTTCTCGATTAGATCTAAATGCAGAAAAACCTGTTTTTACCAATTGCACACACTGAGAACAAACGGGAAATTATTTCTTTCACCTCCACCTCACCAGGGAAGCATTCATTATACTATCCTCTCTCCCATAGATCTCAATTAGAGGTCGCCTAGGGTGACAACTGCTACCCGAGGGTTTCCGCCTTGTCCTTACACACAGCCCTTACAAACTGAAATGAAACCAGACCCGGCAATCACTGACATTTTTTCCTTCCGAAATGTTAATCCGGTCCCATAAAAAAACTCCAAAACTACTTCTAAGGTGCGATTATGCTACTTAACTGTTGTAACAAAAATTAAAATGGCACACTTCAAAAAATATACATTAACTGTGTCCTTAAATAATGAACATATCTTTACCTAGAATAGACTAGAGGCTGCAGCTAGCCTGCATTAAAGCCTTGTAAACTGAAATAGTCCTTCCCCAGCTTCACCTTTAAGTTCAGCACACAAGACTGTTTCTCGCACTTCTGTCTCCTCCTGCATAAAAGCTGCACGAGTTTTGATTAAAGCCTTGTACACTCTAAGAAAATGGCCCCTTCGTCCACAATCACGGAAGTCTGTCACATACATAGCTTACGTTAAAGCCTGCACAGTGAGTTCTGCTGCCTCACGTATAGCATCCCATATACACTTTGTTTTTCTGACTACTGAAACACTTAGAATTGTTTTTAGGTTTCACCTAACAGCGCGTTGTTGCGATGGTATTGTATACAGGATAGGGCTTAGAGCCTACCTATTACTTACCGTTTGTTGGTTTACTTGTCATTCTTTTTGGCTGCCTCTTAATTGGACATCATATGGCGGCCGTCATTTCCTTTTATTTGTCTGGAGCATTGACCACGTACTAATTGATTTAATTTGTTTAGTCACCTTCAGCTGTCCGTCCGCTGCTTGCTCTGATTCAGAGAACTGTTTATTTTGTCTTCATTTTTATGTCCATCGTTTCCACTTCCATGCTACAACTTTGGTTTCTTTTAAAGTCCGTCCTACAAGTTTGTATGTTGTTGCCTTAATTTGTTTTTGAATTCAGCTCTTTTATGGCACCAAACAAATGGCATAGACTATTAAAGCAGTTTTTGACCATGTTTTACAGTTTGGCACTTCCTTTTAGAGCTTCAGACGCATAATAGTAAATCAGTTGGTGTGACGGCATGTGTTTGTAGGCTGCACCTCTTCTCTAGGCATACAAAGTAGGTGTGTTTTTGGGTGTGTGGCCTAGGTGGCGACCAAGATGGCTGCATGGCACTGAAGCTCTGGTAGGGCTAGCCCTAAATCTGGCTGTAACGTGCCCAATTTTCACCTGTCTTCATCGGGGGCAATGATCCGACACAGGAGTGATCATTGCCCTGACACGTGATGGGGCGACCACTGTGGTGAGCGAGATATGCTGCTGATGTCCTCCATAGGGTAGCGGGTGGCCCAACCTTTCCTCAGAGGCCTCGCGATGCCAGGTGCCATGGATGAGCCTAACGCACCAACGGCCATTGGGCCCGCCTGGGCTGCCTGCCCCCTCACTCGCCAAGCTTGTCACCTGCTGCCCCGCTTTGGATGCCTCTTTGGCCTGCTCCACGAGGCACTGGCCTGGACTGCTCTGAGGCCTAACTGCAACCCGGCCCTACTTGCCCGTGCCCGCTGCTGTGCTGGGCCAAGGAGGCCAGCGGCTGCTTTCCACCCTGGGATTGCCTGGTGGGAGGTTCATCTGCCTTACCTGTGACCATCGGATGTGTTTTGGCAGCTTCCTCGGGGGGGGGAGGGGGCGCTGAGCACACATAAAAAACGCTCCTTCCTCTTGCTGTGTGTCGAACTGCCTGTGAGCCACAGCTACATCTGTGGCAATACCAGAGGTCCCCTGCAGAACCTCTCCGCCTATAACAGATGCGGCCCCATCGGCACACCGTTTTGTCTATCTTGAACTGCATCAATGGTTATTCCCTGTGCCCTAGCGAGTATCACCAGCACGTGATGAAGTCCCTCTGCCTCCATCCACACTGAGACCTTTGCACCCCACTGCACGACTATTGTGAGCCATGTGCGGATTGTCTCCCGGCCCTGGAGGCCCTCTGGCTCATTCAAGTCCATTGGCCACTGGCTGACCTTGATAGGCATTATCGTGCACCACCCTGCCCTCCCCGTGCACCCTGTCACTACGACCCCTGGGGGTACCTCACCTGCTTGGACATCATCCTACCTGGCTATGGTGCATGGGGTTCCCAAACAGAGATTTCTTACTTTTGACAAGCAGAAGAGATTGGCAGTTGAGGGGCCGAGGCTATGGCATGTGTGGGGGACTCTGAAGGGCCAGCAACAGACCAACTGGCTGGTGCAGACACAATATTGACTGGACTCAGGACGGGCTTTCGAGCCATAGACACCAGGTTTGATTGGGTGCCTTGATGGTATGTGTGAACATCTGGACCGCCATAATGCCAGACAGGTTGTGGAGGAGGAGCGGATCTTAGGCCTGAATGATGGGACCGTGCAGGCAGTGCAACAACTAGACGGACAAGAGAAATTGCTGAAAACTGTTGCTATTAAAATGACCTAGAGGCTAGAAGCAGACGCAACAATATGTGTCTTCTGGGAGTCTGAGAGTCCATCGCCACTGGATGCCTACACTTATTTGTTGAACAGCTACTTTCTGATATCCTAGGCAAGCAGAACTTTACATCCACCTTTGTAGTAGAAAAGTCCCACAGAGCATTGGGACATCGCCTGGTTCCTAGCTCCCCCCCTACTCTTGACCGATCATTGTCAAGTTACTTAAGTTTCGAGACCACAACACAGTGCTGGGTCTGGCCAGAGAGCACGGCCCGCTGCAGTGGCAGGGATCCACAATCTCCCTTTTCCTGGACTTCACCTTGGCAGTGCAGGACGTCTGCAGGAAATTCGCTGATGTAAAATCTACTCTACGGAAACTGGGCCTAAAGTATGGCATGCTCTATCTGGTGCGCCTGTGGGTGCGCCCTACTACTAGCCACCCCAATCCAACCCACTTTACTCCACACCAATCCACCCCACCCCACCCCAATCCAGTCCAATCCAACCCACCCCACTCCAATCAAGTCCACCGCTACCCAATCCCCCTCACTCCAATACTATCCACCTAACTCCAAAACAATCCATTTTATTCCACCCCACTCAATACGGTCCACATTAATCCACCCTACTACATTCGCATGCTTCCAACTCCAAACCGCCTTACTCTACCCCACTTCTATTCAGTACACCACTCTCTAATCCACCCCACTTCAATCAAATCCACACCACACCAATTCAATCCACCCCACTCAATTCAAACCACTCCAACTAAGTTTAAATCGACCTCACTCATATTCAGTCCTCCCCACCCTTACTCAGTCCACCCAAATCCAATCCACCAAACTCAATCCAAACCATCCCACCCCACTCAGTCCAATCCATCTCACTTCACTCAACTCCAATCCACCCCAGTCCGATAACCCTGCTTCAGTCCACCCCATTGCAGTCTACCCCACAGCAGTCCAGTTGACCCTATGCCAATCCAATTTACCTCACTTCCATGCAGTCCACCCAGTCCACTCCATCCCACCCAGTCCAATCCACCCCAATCAATCCACTCCACCCCACTACAATACATCTCACTCCACTCCAGTCCATCACACTCTAACTCAATCCATCCCACCCTATCCCAGTTCAGTCCAGCAAACTCCAATCCATCCAGCCTACCCCACTCCAACCCACCCCACTCCAACACAATCCACCCTACTATAATCCAATCCATCCACCCCACCTCCATGCAATCTACCCGACTCCAATCCACTCAAATCCACCCCAATCCAACACACCCTACCCCAATCCAATTCACCCCACTCCAGTTCAATCGACCCCTCCCCACTCCAATTGACTGCACATCTATTACTCCAATCCAGACCACCCACCCAATCAAATCTAATTCACCCCACTCAAATCCATTCCAATCCCATACACCCCTCCCCACTCAAGCCACCCCAATCCAATCCACCCCATTCTACTCCGGTCCATCCCATTACCTCAACTCACTCCAACCCACTCCACCCTATTCCACCCCACCCCATGACACACTGCCACTAAATCCTACTCCCCTCTAGTCAACTCTCACACTCTGATCCTCCTATTCCACTCTACAACATTCAGACAAATCTATTCTATAACACTTTCCCCCCACTTCACTCTGACACTCCACCCCACTAACCTTTACCCATACTGAATAGGAGTCACACTGGTGTATACCATGGCAAAATAGCTCTTGTATAGGCAAGATTTATTGGCTTTGCCAATGCTTGTTATAATTGCCATGGACCCCTTGGTCCGACACCTGCAAAAGACCCACATACACCATGGCCTACAGTTAAGCAAGGGTATTTTCCTTATTTCACTTTACACAGATGATCTGTTGCAGTTCGTACGCCAACCTAAAGATAACCTAGCTCCCGTGCTACAAGAGGTGATTAGATTTTGTCTGCCCCATTGCCTCCAGATTCATTGATCTAAATATGACTTCTTCCTCTCACAAATGCTGCTGTACCCTTGCAGCGCGACTTTCCGATGCAGTGGTGTGGCAATACGGATAAATACTTAGGTATTGTACTACACAGGGATAGGGAGTAGGTGGTGAGACTAAAATTAACCACTCAGGTGGATGACTGGATTTGCTTACCTTTGTCGGTGGCTAGACGAATAGCGGTCATAAAAATGGTGATCCTTCCTTAGTTCCTTTATCTCTTTTTTTTATTTTAACATTCCTGTTACACTGAGTAAGCCATTTTTTAATATATTACGCGCCCTGCCCCTTAAACTTGTCTGGGCCGGCAGGCGCCCTCTCATGGAGTGGGATACTTTAATACTCCAATATGAGTGAGGTGGATTTGGGGTGCCACACCCCCTCTTATACTACATGGCAGCGCAGTGCCAGTATGCCCATCACTGGTTTCACCCGGATGCTAGAATTCCGTACACCAAACCTGAAAAGGGCTTTGCTGCATCAACATCTTTGGCTTCCATCTTCCCTAAGGGGATCCCTGAGACATACAACCTATATCCAAAATGTGCTGGATGTGGTGGAAACTCGAGCGTAAAGTAGGTTGGGGGGGGGGTCTTTCCTGTACTCCACATTAATATCAGTGGCAGATAACCCATGGCTCCCTATCCCCTGTGAAGTCCTAGCAAAATGTACTCTGGCGCAATGTGACCTCCATAGACTTGGGGATCTTTTCCACGATGGTCATGCCATTACACATTCCACTGACCCTTGCTTCACCTCCGCCACTCTCATGGACAACCTCATATGGCATCGTATACACAGTGCATTGCAAGTGCTTATACTGACCTACCCACTTGCACTGGATGAATTCCCCCCTTTAACTTTAGTGATAGGGGACGTTGGCGGTGCCCGGTTGGTGTCAAGACTATAACATGCTAGTGTGGCACTACTCCCCACATGCAACTTCGCGGCTACTGGTAACAAGACCTGGGGCATCCCCCGACAGATAAGATATGGACTGCTTGCTGTGCACAAACTCGATTGGTGGCGCCTAACCACTGCCAGAAAGGCATTCACTTGAAATTCCTTAGATGGGCCTACGTCAGTCCCCCAAGACCAATATAGATTCGATCACACTAAATCATCCAGCTGCCCCAGGTGCAGCGAATTTCATCCACATGACATGGGCATGCATACACCTTGCTCTTTACTGGAGTAGAATCTTCTCAAGACTGGCTCAGATGACTGCACTCCCCCTCCACCAAAATCCACTCCTTGCACTGCTAGGCTACACACAGGACCGTCTGAAAAGTATCAGATGCTTCACAGCCATAGCCCTCCTCTTGGCAAAACGTGAAATTGCAATACACTGTGGCAACGGGTGCACACCCATGATCCAGGACTGGCTAAAAAGCCTAGCATATTGTGATACCACTAGTGAGATATATGCTTCGCTTCAACCCTGGCCTCCAGACCAAAGGACATCTGGAAGCCCCTACGAGACTACCTTCTGTTGGCCACAAAGAAGCCCCACAGCTCTACCACAACAGACACTCCAACCAGACCTTCTATCCCTTTCTCTGCTCCTCACTCGCCCACTTGACCGAATCTGCTCAGTTAATGCCTGTGCATGTCCACATATGCACACCAGATACGACCACCTGCAGAGTACATCTCTACCCGCCATAAGATATGAATGCTTAAAAAAAATCTGCAAAATTCTGAGTCTCTCTTGAAGAAATGTATTTTTGCTTTTCTTTCTTAATTGTAGGTTTGTATTATTGACTATTGAGTCTATTTGCAACATTTGCTGAGATACCTTGACCACTTACAGTGGATTACTATGGTGTGTCCTGTATGAAATTATTCCTTTGCACATAGTTTAAAAAAAATACTGCACATTGTATACTTTCAAAGATTATAACCTCGTCTACTCTACTGCCCACTTTTTTTATATAGATGCATAATTCATTTTGATGCTGTCACACTGCCACTGTGTTGCAATTCATGTATGTTTGTTATTAAAACGTAATAAAAACATTAACAAAGATGTGTTTAATAGTACAGTAATCTCAAACCGGACTACCATAGGCTTTCTACACAGTCTAGTCACATGCTTCAGGCCAGGCTGCCACTAAGCAATATAAACATTTCAGACACATCTGTGTCTTTTCGAACAGTGTGTGGCTTTTTAAAGTGCACCATCTTTTGAGCAGTGCTTCAGTTAATTAATTTCTCCTAAAAGCCTGTATCCTCAGTCTCATACGTATTCCTCCCTTTTCTCTGAGCCTACAAAGTATGTGTCTAAGATGCTTTGGTTTGTGCTGCGCAGCAACTAATCAATTTTCCTTAAAACCTGAACCTAAGTGCTTATTCTCTTATGTATTCCACCCAAAGCGTTTTCTGGTGCCCTATGTTCATATGATCTTAGGTGCAAGAAATGTAGCCTAACGGCCACAGCTACTCTCCATTCCAATCTACCCCACCCCTACTCCACTCCAACCTACCCCACTCCACTTTACCTCACTCCACTCCAATCTACCACAGTCTACTCCATTCTACCCCACTCTGCTCCAATCTACCCCACTCAAGTCTATCCCTATTGACTCTACTCCAGTTTATCCCACTCCACTGCAATCTATCTGACTCCAACCAGTCTACCCCATGCAACTCCACCCCAATCTACCGCATGCCACTCCATTCTACCCCACTCCAACCTACCCCAATCCATTCTACTCCACTCCAATCTACCCAACTCTACTCCAATCTTCCCCACTCCACTCCACACCAGTGCAATCTACCCCACTCTTCTCCAGTTTACTACACTCCATTCCACCCTACCCCAGTCTACCCCACTCCTCTTCAATCTACCCCACTCCTCTTCAATCTATCCCACTCTACTCCAATTTACCCCTCTCCAGCTATTCCAATCTACCCCACTCCATTCCTTTCTAATCAACCCCACTCCATTCTAGTCCACCCCAATCGAGCCCGCTTCACTCCACCACAATCTACTGCATTCCAACCTACCCCACTCCAATCTATCCCACTCCACTCCAATTTACTCTTCTCCACTCCACCCACTCCACTCTACCCCACTCCAGTCTGTCTCATTCCAGTCTACCCCACTCCTCTTGAGTCTACCCCACTTCACCCCAGTCTACCCTAGTCCACCCCAATGTATCCCACTCCAGTCTCACACAAGAGACCCCATTCAACCCCAATCTACTCCACTCCCCTCTACCCCTTATATACTGCACTCCACTCCATTCCAATCAACCCACTCAATCTACCCTACTCCTGTTCAATCTGCCCCACTCCATCCCAATTTACCCCACTCAAATCTACCCAATCAACCTGACCCCAATCTACCCCACTGCATTCCCCTCTATCCCAATCTACCGCACTCCAGTCTTCCCCAATGCACCCCACTCCGCCTGACGCCAATCTACACCACCACATCCCAATCCAGCCCCACCAACTCCAACCCACTCCACTTCAATCTACCCTAATCGCCCCCACTCCACTCCAATGTACCGCACTCCACTCTACCCCAATCCACCACAGTATACCCAAATCTACTCCAATCTACTCCACTCTAATCTACCCTACACCACTCCAATTTACCCCACTCCACTATTCCCCACTCTAAATACTCCATTTTATTCCAATCTACTCCATAGCACTCTACTCCAATCTACCTCAATCGACTCAACTCCAGTCTACTCTAATCCACCCTACTCCATCTCACTCTGCTCCACTCTACCCTACTCTAATGTACCCCACACCACTCAGCCCCACACCAGTATGCAACACCCCGCTATAAACTACTCCAATTTACTTCATTCTATCCCAATCTAACCTATACGCTTTCACTCCAATCAATACCAATCCACCTTATGACACCCCAATCTACCCCTCTCTAATCTCCAAACTACCCGCTCCGCTCCAATCTACCCCATCCCAATCTACCTCACTCCACTCCAACCTGCCCCACTCGACCCTCAATCTACACCACTCCAACCTACCCCACCACACTCCAATCTACTCTAATCTACCCCACACCACGCCAATCCACCCCACTCGACCCATTCTACACCAATCCAAACTATCCCACTCCAATCTACCTTACTCCTGTCTACCTCTCTCCGGTCTAACCCCTCCAATCTGCAATCTATCCCACTCCATTCTCCATTTGAATCCACTCCAATATTCTGCATTCTACTCCGTTTTAGTCCAGTCTACCGCTCTCCACCCTGCAACCTCACTCCAGTCTACCAGCTCCCATATCCAATCTACCCCATTCCAATCTCCAATCTACCCCACTACAATCCACCCCACCCCACTCTCTTTAACACCACTCTACTCCAGTCAAATCTAATTCACCAGACTCCACTGTACCCCAATCTACCCAGCTCTAATCTAACCCACTCCAATCTAACCCACAGCATCCTACACCACTCCACGCTACCCAACTCTAGTCTACCACAATCTCTAATATATCCCAATCCACCTCACTCTACTTTACTCCAGCCTACCTCACTCCTATTCAGTCCACCCCAATCCACCCCTGCTCACCCCAGTCTACTTCAGCCTACTCTGCTCCAATCTACCCCACTCCAATCTGTCATATTCAAATATGTCCGACTCCACTCTATCCCACTGAATCTACTGTATTCCAGTCTTCACGATGGACCTCACTACAATCAATCCCGCTCCAGTCCACTCCAATCTACTCCAGTCCACACCGATATATACCCCAATCCAGTCTACCCACTCTAATCTCAAATCCACCCCACTCCAATCCTCTCTACCCCACTCAACTCTATCCTGGTCTGCTCCACTCTACTTTTACCCCACTCCAATCTACCCCACCTCACTTTATCTCAATGTACTCCACTGCAACCTACCCCACTATACCCCAGTCTACCCAACTCAACTTCAATCTACCACACTCTGCTATGCTCCAATCTACTCCACTCCACTCCAGTCTACCTCACTCAACTACAATCTATCCCAATCTACGGCAGACCAATCTACCCCACTCCACTATGCCCCAATTTACCCCACTCTACCCCACTTCCGTCTATCACATCTGACCCTATCCCACCATACTCCATGTCACTAACCTTTAGCCATGCTGAACAGCAGTCACACTGGGGTACGACATGGCTAAACACATTGCTAAAGCCTTTAGCTCAGGCATAGGCGAGTCATATTGGCTTTGCCAGTGCTTGATTTCCTTGCAATCCATGCCTCTCATTGACCTTGTTGCTCCTTCACTCTTTATATTCACATTCACATTTTCCATTTCTTTCATGGAGAAGTCAGATTCTTCTAGAAAATTTGCAATCCCAATTTATGTTGATGCGTGAATACATTGACAGACTTGCCAAAATATATTTCAATCTCTTTTTAGCTTCTTCATTACTACACATGACTAATCCCATTGGCACTCGTAAAATCTTGTTTTGACCTTTCTTTTCCCAATGGCTAATAACGTTCTCTTCATTGATGGCCTAAAATGTAATCCATCCATTGCCTCCAAATGGTTTTTGAAAATATCAATCCACTGCTCTCCCATTCTGTAGAAGGTGGACCTGTTTGTGGAAATAAACATTGGAGCATGCACTGCAGTCTGTATGGGCTGGCTTTTCATGTTAGTGATTCTTTTGCTTTGGTAGCAAGAATCACAGCAATGATGGGCAAACAATATTTAAGCCTGCATGCTTGCACAACATTATTGTGTATGTGTTGCTTTAGCAAATTTGTATTTTTTAGCTTATTATCATTAACGTTGTGGTTTTCTTTCTATTCCCTGACCTACTTTTCCTTCAAGCTTTCTTTCTGTTTCTCTTGTTTTTCCCCGGTTCCTTTAGTCCTCTTTCTGTCTCGGTCTCTATTTTGCCAACTACTCCCACTGGGAAGTCACGCCTCATTGCGATCAAAAGCACATTACTTGAGGATAGCAAGGCAGCGAGGTTGGAGGGCAGTACGGTAATGCAACTGTAATGAGGAGGACGGGTTAGACACAGGGCCACTAGAATTATGTGACCGCGCAAAAGCAGCGATTTCCCCATAATTATAGCTTTTATTCCCTTTGCCTTCCTTTTGAGGCTGCAGATGTCATCGTGGTGGTCAGGACGCCTGCCAGCAGATCCATCTAGGCAAGCTGTTGGGAAAGGTTTATGCGGTGGTGTGGGCCGTTTCCACCTCGCCTGCCTGGTGTCTCAGGGCTTGGTTGTCCCTTGCTTAGCAGGGTCTGGCTGTGGCTTAAGTTTATATGGAGAACCCTCCCTCTCCAATTATTATTCCTCAGTTGGATTTCGACGTTGATTTCACTTTCAGTTTTTTTTAAATTGCTCTAGAGTTTTTACTTTTCAGAATGCTATGCATCACACATTTGGCAAGGGTCTTTGTTTAATGAGAGCAGCATGGTCACGAGTAATTTACTATAGCAAAACAATTTCACGTTACAACCATCATCAAAATTGAACTGGAACAAGTGTCTGGTCTGGTCTCACTTGTGTCTAAGTGTGCCCTTAAGGTGTGTTTGGCCTACCCCAGTGTCACTTGTCAAGTATCATCACACTGATCTGTGACAATTGATTTGTCATCCCCACAGGTCAAGCTAGCCCTACTGCCATATCGAATTAACCATTACATTGAGTATTTATATTCGTACGTGTGTCATTAACTTTACTGCTGTAGTGCCGTGTGTACCTGCAGTGCTTTATTTGAGGAGCGTGTGTTCTGTATCAGATTTTTGGAGTTGTTCGGGGGCGCTCTTCCATTTTCAAAGTCAGATTTTTCAATATAGTGTCAGTCAATGTGGGTTGTCCCACCCCTTTCCTTGAGTGTTGTATTGTGAGGGAGTTCATGGTAGCCCTTCTCTTCAGATTTTGTAGCCATATCCTAATGGGCGCACTTCTGTGGCCTCAAAGATAAGGCTATTCTGATGCACCAGCTGGGTCAATGAACTTACTTATGCCATTGAATTTTCTTTTTTTCTTTCTTTATTTTGGCCAGTGTATTTGCCAAGGCAAACACGTGCCTGAAATATTTATCAAATGTCTGTCCGTCATTCCTGCGGGTAAGATTAGCACCGTCTTCCAATAATTTTCTAAAACTGTACATTCCCACACCATGTGATAAAAATTAGCTGCTCATGACAAGATCTGGAGCAAATGGTGGTCTTTCTGTGGTTTAGAGGGGCATGGCTAATATGGGTGCTGGAATACGCTTTGTATTTTACATATGTGAGTCTGAGGGGGAGGCAGTTATCAGTGTGAAATTTTGTACACAATCTGCTTGTCTCGTGAGAGCAACAATTGTTGTATCAATAAAAGTGGTGTTATAAAAATGGCTACTGGTGTTCTGCACCTTGGGCAGCCGTGTGCTGCTTTGCTGAATCTTCAGCCTACTCTCTTCAGGGTAAGGTATGTTTGGTTTAAATAATAAAACTGTGTGAATTTGAATCTGCCATTTCTAATCATGTTTTTGACTCCTATTTTCCTTCCAGCGTCGTGGTATCTGTGTAAAATTTAGCTAGTACCATGTTGTATTGTGTTGTGGCTGGTTATCTTGGGCAAATATCAGTATCTGCATCCGCTGTAATACATTGTGCTTGGGTGGTTTATTTTGTCTTTCTTGATGGCATCCCTCTTTGAGCCAATGCACGGTAGTGTGGTTCAACTACCTGAATTTAACAGCAATTCGGTAGGTGACAATTTCTTCTGCTCGCAGGATGGCAGAACTCCAGACCTTTCCTATCTGCCTGTCCTTCTGTTTTCTACGCAGATTACCTGGGCAATCTTCTTACCCAATGTTCTGTCTGCATTTCATACGGACCCTTCTGTTACCCTTCCATCTTTCTGCCACCCAGCATCCCCACTACCAACCAAGGAGAAGCTTAGGCTGTACCCAAGGCATGTGGTGTCGTACTACATCAAATGCACATATGACAGGACAGGGTTGATCAGCCCTTTGAGAGCTTTGTTGGAGCTAAAAAGTGCAAAACTGGGACCAAGTACATCATTTTGTATTGAGTTATCAAGATCTGCTTTGGACTAACAAGAAAGATAATTGAGAAGGCATTCATACTCCATCAACTAGGGACATGGCTGCGTCGACAGATCTTTCAGTAAGCATACTATTTGCTGACATCTGACAATGTTTTTTCCTTGCATGCTTCTGCAGAGAACTAATGCTTCATAAACCAGGCACACAGTGAGGGGTACTTTGCCTGAGCTGAGTTTGCATAATTTCTCTGGTTACCAGCACTGCTCAGTCCCATTTCCCCTGTAGCACTTGGGACTCATTTATAATGTGAGGAATTTGTAGAAAGATGTATCCATCAGAAGAAAATGTTGCCTTCAAAAAACATATTGCTGATGAATACATAACCGTGCCACAAGTTGTTCACTACATTTCTCTTCCCCCAATGAACTAGTGCCATGATTAATAACTTACTAAGGCATGGAACCATGTTATGTGCTGTACTTGTCACCATTATGGTTTCCTCGGCTCATCTCTACACACCTTGATGGAACATGGAGAAAAAAAATCAGGAACTGATGTCATTGCACAGGTCTGCACCTAATAAACTCCAGTGACTTCACCTCTGGTGATACATAGTAACACCTGGCAATGCAGAGAGTCCTTGATGGAGAAAGGTTTTCAGGACCAGTCTGAAGCCTAGAAGAAGTATTCATAAGATGAGAACGATTTTGTTTGCACCAGAAGTATTGTTACTGAAGGTAAGTAACTTTCTCCTTTGTTCAAATAATAAAAAGCAGAATGGCTCCACATTTAAATCCACCCTTATTTCTGACAATAGCGAGGGGAGCGGGTCACCTCTCAGACTTCCTTAAGCCAAGGTGGCCTATAAACTAACATAAATGAGGACAAAGAGGAAAGTGGAGACATAAAATAATCTAGCCATAGACACAAAAATTACTCTACATTTTAGGTACAACCAGCCTTATATGTAAAATTTCGAATTAGTGGAGGTCAACTCCTCAATTTGGGTTGGCTAGATTGCAGCTCTTTATCTAGAGCAGTGTCCACAGGATTAACACGAGGGGGACAGTTATTGAGGGTGATCTCACCTTCAAACTGGGTAGTCCACTTGAACCCTCCTGAAGGTACACTCCTAAAGCTCGCCTGCCAGCGCTGGCCACCCAGACGTCTAAAGAGATCAATCTAAAGCACAGCCTGCCTCAGACCACGTCAAGACCACAAACTGGAGCACATCTGAATCCTGATTATGTTTGTGCCACTAGGTCATGTCCAGCCGATAGCTCCCATGTCTGGTTGGGGCAAAGACCAGCTACTGCTAAAACAGAACTCGTTCTAAAGGAGGAAATTTCTAAATGGACATCTTCCCTCACTTTGCCGACTGCCCAAAGAGACAGGACAGTGTGCACAGGCCCCAGAAGACTAGGTGAGTAATTTCAGGAGAAATCATAACCAGGTATGGTGCAGTGATATTACCCTGGCTTTTGATGCATCCGCTACCTGTAAGAGTAGTAATCCACCTCTGGTGTCCACTGTCTTCCTTCGCAAAACTACCCCCGAACTAGATGCTTAAAGGCGGTGCTGTTGCTTGCAGTGCTGCTGTCATACAACAGTTATTTATCTAAGTGGGCAAACGGGTCTTTCTTATTTGCAACTGTTATTCTGCCTGCTTCTTTCTCGCAGAGAAGAGTGGTGGACTGAGATAGCTGAGCTGTTGCTATGGTGCTAAGCAAAATATCAGAATGCCAGAGACAGGCAGCCAAGGCTGTAGTGAGTGTCTACAATTCAACATTAGCTGCACTTACAGGTATGATTATCTCTGCATGGCATCAGCAAATCAGAAGCGTCTATGGATGCTTAAGTGCAAGAACCCTAGATGCTTTCCTTGGACTTGATTGCTCAAACAATAATGTCAGACACACGCAGTGAGAATTAGGCATTTAGTGAGAACTGAGGCCAGAGATCTCTTGAGGACAGTGACTCAGGGGTATTACTGCTATTCAAGAGTGGAGAAAACAAAAGGATTATGTAATAAAACCTATTTCCCATTTTGCCAAAGGACCCTGAAACCACGTAGGGTCCTTAAGTATAGCTATTGTTGTTGCAGATGGCGCAGTGACACCAGAGACTAAGCGGTGCACACACCCTCAATATGGGAATCTTTTACTACATAACATGTGGGTATGGAGGAGGCTTGCACTGGGACCCAAGGTGGCCGTGCTACACCACTAAAGTTCCAATCAACTCTTGCCTGGTGCGTGACTGTACCAGAAGCACTGGAAGTAGGGGTGGAAGGGTGTTGCAGCCTTCCTAAAATAACCGTGCTCAAGTTCAGAAGGTGAACCAACAATAATGATGTCTTTACATTTTGTTTTTATCTTGTCATATTTACTGTGGGTTCAAATACAGAGGCCAAACGTCAGGCTATGTTTTCTGACAAATTGCTACTTATTCTTTTAACATGGGGATTGGTGTTTAGTTTCTCCGACTGTGAAGCTAGAGGATTTTGTAAAGTGAACTATATGACAATCTTGCTGGGTATAGTGCGTTTGAAAAGAAAGGCTCTAAGATGGCAATATGTTTATAATACACATCAAAATCTAAATGAACTGCAATAATATTTCAGAATGTATCAACAGTCAGGAAAGCACAAATAAAGAAGATTTTTGTATTTCTGAAGTGTGATGGAAACAATGATTTTAATATGATCAAAACAAATCAATACACATAGTAAACCGAAATATTCACTGGAACTCAATTTTCACACATTATTGTTTATGCAGTGTATAGTTTTAGAAGTAAAATTGCATGCCTGTTCAAATGTAATGGCCATTTCAATGGAAAATGTGCTGTCTGTAAATGGCAGTGCACTAGTACGCCATGCTTTAGTAATATGTTTGCTCAGGTTGCTCCAAAATGACCTCCGATGCATTCTGCACCATTACTGCTCCCCTGCTAAATACATTTGCTACACATGTTCTTTGTGTAATGCTTGGATTTTTCACAATCGCTATGACTTCAGAGATGTAACATTGATGGCAGCATCCCCGCCCTTGAAAACAGTTCTAGCACCACTGGAATACACTGTGCCTCTCTCAAATGCCTTGACCTGCTTTAAGTTCTTTATGTAGTTTATTTAAGTTGGACTTTGAAATCCTTCTGTTTGCTGTAGTGCATTACTTGTGAAGGCCCTGTAGGTAAGTTATTCCGATTGAGAAATTTCGCATTTTCACCTGGACTCCTATTTGGACTTTTCACCAAGCTTTTATGGGTGGGGACACCAAGACTGTGGTGTTCACGCGTCTCTTGTAATTCTTGATTCAGCTGGAATTTCCTTTTACCGGTGAATCAGGAACCCACCCGGAATGAAGGTCTCAGTCTTTTTCCTCTGTTCTTCTCTTTTTTGACCTCTTCTAGCCAATTTGGTTGGCTTGGCTGGACCAAAGCTTCCTGATAAGGTACATTATCTTGAGAATATTTTCCAGTTGTTGAGGCTCTGCCCCCAAATTACTTTGCACATGGTCATGAGTTGTATTCTTTGTTTCACATGGAGTTGATGGGTTTCTTCAATGTTGCTGCAGATGAGTAGATGTCTCTTTGCAGAGGATGCTAAGCTCTGCTATCGGCTTTGTATCCCAGAAGAAGTTGAAAAATTAGTATTGATATCAGAAAATTCAAAGGGTGGTCAGAGGGATGGCAATTTAACATTCAATTGAAACAAGTGACCGGTGAAGAGGTTGGAACCTGTGAACCCTGAGTGCAAGATGACTCACCGAAGAGGAATCTTGGGTAATTCGAGGCCCTAAGCAAACCAGGCAGCAAAGAGAATGGTGGAACAAGAAGGAAAATGAATGTGTGTTACTACTGTTGATCATGTGGGACTTCTCACCTTCACTAATGTGTCCAGGTACAGAATCCTCATCTGAAGAGTTGTGTCCAGTTCTGCAGGCCCTAGTTGGACAATTGTATCTAGTTTTGAAGGCCCATCTAAAAACTGACTTCCCCGGTCTACACCAGAGGTCCTAAGGAAAACCTTTTTAAGGGAAAAGAAACTACCAAAGTGGAAATTTACTATCTCTAAATAAGCAAATGGCCTCAGAGTGTAGGGAGTTTTCTCCCTGTGCATTTGGGCTATTTTACATTTCCCTGCCTGGTTGTTTCATTCCTCGCACAGCGAGCCATGTGCAGGGAAAATCCATGATGGTCGTTCTGCCTTCAAAGGGGTGTGGTGGCCAACATTATGACCCGGCGAGCTTGTGGTCGATGGACTACTGGGTTAGACGATTCCATCAGCAAAGCCGGCTGAGAATCTCCTGACAGTAACCCAGTGGTTCCCTCCCACCTGCAAATGGGTCAAGGGAAGCACAGCTTTGTGGGGCTGGAGGGCCCGCACAATATGGTGCTAACTACTGCTCCACCCAACCGTAAATGTGTAATTCTGCTATGAGAAAAGGTTCACACTATATAAAACGTAGGAACTGGAAACCAGAATAGGATACGGAGAATAATACAAAAAGTGATGCAGTCAGAAATGACAGAAACAGCAATGGTGGCAGGTATTAATGTTCACATTCTCATTCTGTGTTACATGGGATAGCTGTACTGATGCATGGAGGCTGGTCAGGATAATGCAGGAACACATGGGTGCCTGTAGGTTACGTGGAGGCTTCATTGGTCAAGCTGGTACAAATAGTAGTACAAGTAAGGAAGACAGAGACCCCCCCCACCACGAGCAGGTGTTACACATAGCTCAGCCCTGGTCTAACTGCTGTGGGCACACCAGCACAGAGCCTCCAGCACATCATATTCTATGATGTCATGGAGAACACAGGAGGCAAAATAGTGCACCTGGGGAATGTATAAGGAAGGATACCACAATAACCGTGCCACCTCTTCTGATTATATAAGGTCTGTGAAACCGTGGTATTAGTAACATGAATAAGTTTGTAAGTACTATTGAACCCGTGCGATGGTTTTGGTGCCTAAAACCTATGTAAGCTGAAGGATGTCTCTCCTGTCCAACCTGTAGTATTGAGTGGTCTGAGAGGTAACACAGTTGTAAAGGATTAGAGCCTAAAAAGCCGTCAAAATATGTGTAACCTAAGAGATAGCTCTGAGGGCTTTTCAACCAGTTTAACAGTTCCAGTATTTTCATTTTTGTGCAGTTGAAACGCACCTCTTTACTATACACCTGTACTTCATACTCTTCGAAGCATCTGTTTTTTTACTGGTGTTTTAAAGACTCCGGAGATGGCTAACTTGTATTTTGTTTCGAACCAACCCTAACTCCCTCCCAGCCTTCTCCGGTTCTCTACTCCCACCCCACTCGTCAGAGTACCACTGCTTTTTTTTGTTAAACGTCAGGAAATTGTGACGTCTGTTTGTTTATCCCACGCTGTTCAGAAAAAAAAAGTTATATTTTGAAGTCTTGCCTGAGAACCTACAGGTGTTGTTGCTTGTGAATCTATTGTTTGAAAAAAAAAAATTCAAGTATTTAGAGCACAACCAATACTTGCCATTGGTTGGCTTCCTTGTCACTCATTTCTTTTGTCTTAATTCATCAGCGGCAGTTGGTTTCTTTAATTTTTCCAGTCACTCCAGATGACTTTGGGAGGATTTTGGTATCATCCCTTTAGATTTGACATACACACACCACATGTTTAATCTACTGTTCCAGCTTTGATTGGCAAATAAAAAAATGGCCATAATTACGATACTGCTTTTGCAGGCATACATGCAATTTTAGCCTTAGCAAATTCAATACAGCCTTAATTCAAGACCTATTGACTTTGCTATTGCTTATTTTTGGATGTTCCCAGCCCCTCTCCCCACATCGTTGATCATTTTAGGATATGTTCAGAACTCTGCCCTCCGCTTTCTCCTGCCATCGCATTGCTGTTTTGCGCATACCCCCACCCTGCCCTCGCAACCGTAGGTAGACTTGCTTGCTCTTGCTTCGACCCTGTCCTTTCTTGCCCCTGTCTTTGCAGGTCCCTCCACCCTGTCCCCTCCCACCTGGAAACATAGCATATGACATGAACAGAACTGGCCACGTCATAACACATTTTGCCCAAGCATTGGCAAATCCACTTGGTCTCACCTATGCACGATCTATTGGCTTTGTCAGTGTTTTCCTTTTACCAGCTCTCCTGTGTCTGAATATTACTGCAGGGTCACTCTTTGCTTTTCCTCTCTGAAAAATGGAACAAACTGCGCGGAGAGGGGACCCACCTGTAAAGAGGAACTGAGAGCCATACGGGCTCTCTGTATCATGTTAACGTGCTCAACGTGTCCGGGAGGGGCACGGAGCACAAGTGTATAAATAAAGGACGGAACTGCGGTGACGCAGTTCCGAGTGTGGCAGCAATGCATCGTGTCTGTGTGTGCAATTAGCTCGAAGCGCCACGTGTCTACAATGGCGACGAGTGGGATCCGAAAAAAAGACTAGTGGGAAAGTGATGGTGGCGTGAAGGAGCGCGCATGGTGGAGCCAGCCGTCAAGAAAACAAGGGAAATAAATGGCCCCGGGAGGTACCTGGTCGGGAAGCCGTCGAGGGCCTGCTAGTGAAAGGCGGTGAGGCGTGAATTTCCCGGTCGGGGAAATCACGAGAAGGTGAGCCGGCGGCACGCCCCGTCGCGGGGAAGACCGTCACGTGCCCCGCGGTCTCCCAATCTGGGAGACTGAAGAAAAAAAAAAGCCCGGCCCTGGCAGCGTGCCCCGCCCCAGGCAACGAGATCTCTGCCGTGCCGCTTCCCAGTCGCGGCAGGCTGAAAGGGATAGCCCGGTCCCGGCCCCGCCTTGAGCAGACTGCCACGTGGGGCAGCTTGAGCGCTGAGAACGCGCTGCTCGCAGGCGCGTCTGGCCTGGGCTGAGCAGCGCCGACGAGGAGATGTGTCTTCTCAGCTGAGCGCTACAAATAACAGCGTCTCAGCTGAGAGAACAGCCGACACGGACACGGACGTCGGTTTGTAAGAAAAAAAAAAAACGGACTAAATAAAAAAAAAAAGAAAAGGGCTGAATAGAGTGCAAGGAAGAAAATAAAAGAAAGAGAATAACAAATAAAAAAAAAAAACACGGACGTCGGTTTGTAAGAAAAAAAAAAAACGGACTAAATAAAAAAAAAAAGAAAAGGGCTGAATAGAGTGCAAGGAAGAAAATAAAAGAAAGAGAATAACAAATAAAAAAAAAAAACACGGACACGGACGTCGGTTTGTAAGAAAAAAAAAACGGACTAAATAAAAAAAAAAAAGAAAAGGGCTGAATAGAGTGCAAGGAAGAACAAAAAAGAGAGTTGATAAATAAAGGAACAGAGGGACATCATTGATTTTTGCAGCACAGTTGACTAAAAGGAGGTGTGAAAATGAGTGCCCCACCACCAGATAATGTGGGCAATGCCAATCCTCCTCAACCACCAGGGAATCCACAACTCCCAGCACAATTAAATAATAATGTTCACTCCTCGATTACTTCGTTGCCACCGTTTAGTCAATTGGTTGACCCGGCCACTGCTGCGCCCAGGTGGCGTCTGTGGATAAATCGCTTAGAAAACTATTTTTGCGCTACCAGAGAAATGGATGGAGCTGTGCGCAGGTCGGTGATGCTGTTGATGGGGGGAGATGAGTTACAAGAGTTGTTTGATTCGTTGCCGGATACAGGTGACAGGTCGGACTTTCCTGCAGCAGTGACGGCGTTGAATAGATATTTTGATCCTCAACTTAACTCAGATTATGAAAGGTTCAAACTGAGACAGGCGCAACAGACTGAAGTAGAGTCTATGGATATGTTTTACGCCCGATTGAGGAAACTAGCGAGTTCGTGCACGGGTCTGAACCAGCAAGAAGAAATCCGAGCGCAGATTATTCAAGGATGTCGGTCCAATGCGTTAAGAAAGCTTATCCTTCGGCAACAGGGCATGTCCCTTGACGATATTCTGATTTTAGCGAGGTCACATGAGTTGTCGGCAGTGCGAGCTGATGCGATGGCGGCGGTGAGAGGTCAGTCGTTGGCTGCTGCTTCTTCGACTCGTGCTGTTCAAGTCAAGGAGGAACAAGTAGAGGCTATCCAGACACGTCCGGCCACACCTCGCAAGTTGAACCCCAGCAGACCCGGTGAGAGAGTTTGCGGGAGTTGTGGTTATGAACATCGACAGAATGCGGGGTGTCCAGCCAAAGGTCAGTCGTGCAATCGCTGCGGGAAAGCTAATCATTTTGCGAAGGTGTGCAGATCCAGGAGGAACAAGCCCGGAGAACCGAAAGGAAGGGACACGAATGTCCGGGCTGTATCGAAAAGTGA
The DNA here is from genome assembly GCF_031143425.1 of Pleurodeles waltl. Taxonomy (NCBI): domain Eukaryota; kingdom Metazoa; phylum Chordata; class Amphibia; order Caudata; family Salamandridae; genus Pleurodeles; species Pleurodeles waltl. The sequence goes on along the minus strand of NC_090446.1, from coordinate 1,151,413,590 downwards.
GGAGGATGCAAGGGATCTAACGATGGCGAGTGGTCCAGTTGGTGAAGAGGACGACGAAGAAGACATTTTTGTAATATCTTTTACGGGGGGAAAGCCGGGGAAAAGGAGACCCCCACCCATGAGTGAGGTACATGTCAATGGCACGCTGGTGTCGGTACTCATTGATACGGGAGCGTCTGTCAATGTCATGGATGAAACCCTCTTCAAAAAGCTGGTACCTGCCCCGCCACTTACCATGACAGCAACTAAAATATACAATTATGGGGGTAAAGATCCGCTCCCCCTTAAAGGAACGGTAGAAGTGGCTGTGAGTAGTGGAAACAGATTGACTGAGGCGAAATTTTATGTGGTAGCTGGAGATCGTGGCACGTTGCTTGGATGTCACACGGCCGAAGATTTGGAGTTGGTGTTCTTTGCGCGTCAGGTATATGATAATCAAGTGGAGTGCCTTCTCCAGGAGTTTCCGCAGTTGTTCGAAGGTCTAGGTCGTTTGAAAGGAAGGTGCATCAAGTTGCACATAGATCCCAATGTAGTCCCTGTGGCTTTGCGACATCGTCGAGTGCCGTTTCATCTTCGCCCGAGTGTTGAGAAAGAGCTGTTGTCCTTGGAGGAACAAGGAGTCATTGAAAAGGTGGATGGGCCGACACCATGGGTGTCACCGTTGGTGATAGCGCCGAAACCCAAACAGCCGGGGGCGATCCGTCTGTGTGTAGACATGCGCTTGCCTAATAAGGCTATCAAGAGAGAGCGACATATCACCCCTACTATGGACGATATTATTGCCGATTTGAACGGAGCCCAGTGGTTCTCCAAATTAGATCTGAATGCCGGTTACCATCAGCTAGAGCTAGAGCCGGAAAGTCGGAACATTACTACTTTCTCGACGCATGTAGGGTTGCGAAGGTATAAACGATTAAGTTTTAGAGTGTCGTCAGCCGCTGAAGTGTTTCAGAATGCAATTCGAGAAACGCTGTCCGGATTACCAGGAGTGATTAACTTGAGTGATGACATTCTGATATACTCTAAAACTAGGGAAGAACACCATCGTCATCTGAGAGCGACATTGAAAAGATTGGCTGGGGCAGGACTAACACTTCATAAGAAGAAATGTGCTTTCTTTCAAAACTCAGTAGAGTTCTTTGGGTACGTGTTTTCTAAAGAAGGTTTGCAAGTGGATCCCAGGAAGGCTGAAGCTATCCGTCAAGCCCCTGTTCCGCTGAACCCAACAGAAGTTCGTAGCTTTCTGGGAATGGCTACTTATTGTGGAAGGTTCATACCCCAACTTGCCACCATGTCTGAACCGCTGAGACAGCTCACGAAAGGGCAACACCGGTGGGAATGGACTTCCAGTGCTCAGCAGGCCTTTATAGAGATTAAAAATGCCTTACTAGATAAAGCAACGATGGCATATTTTGACCCGAGTAGGAAAACGGAAGTGGTAGTTGACGCGAGTCCCGTTGGGCTGGGAGCTGTGCTCTTACAGGAACAGCGACATCAGGAGTGGATCCCCGTTGCATACGCCAGCCGGGCATTGTCGGCGGTGGAAACCCGATATGCTCAGATTGAGAGGGAGGCGCTAGCAATTCGATGGGCATGCCGCCATTTTCATCTGTATTTGTATGGACACGAGTTTACAGTAGTAACCGATCACAAGCCTCGTGTCCCGTTGTTTATGGGTACTCCGCGTCTTGCACCTCCGAGAATAGAGCGGTGGACAGTTTTGCTTCAGCCGTATAGATTCACAGTAGTGTATCGGCCTGGGTCTAATAATCCGGCGGATTATCTGTCTCGACATCCGTCTCCTGATAGTGTTGATGGTCGCCAGAAACAAGAAGAAGAAAATACAGAAGTTTTTGTGAGCATGGTGGTACAGTCGGCTTGTCCAAATGCTCTTCTCGTGACTGATATTGTGAGTGCCACACAGGACGATGTGCTGTTGAATGCCGTCAAAGAGGCCTTAGGTTGCAAACAATGGAAGAGTTTTCTAGAGAAGACCCAGGTGTCATGCCCTGTGCAAAAGGTGGCTATGCAGAGCATCTGGAGGGTGCGAGATGAGCGGTCTATGGATGGTGATGGGTTAATTCTAAGAGGACGACGAATTGTGCTTCCACAGTGTCTCTGGTCAAGGGTCATCGAGTTGGCTCATCAAGGACATCAAGGGGCTGCCAAAACAAAAGCGAGGTTACGAGCTAAAGTCTGGTTTCCAGGAATGGATACGCAGGTGGATGAGATGGTAGGGAAATGCCATTCGTGTGTCATCACGTCTATAGAACCTCCGACTTGCCCAGTAATAACTGAACCGGCCACTCTGAAACCGTGGGCTAAAGTAAGCATGGACTTTGGGAGTTTCCCAGATGGAAGACTGACGGTAGTGTTAATTGACACGTATACCAAATTCCCAGTGGTGGATGTGGTGGCGTCGACGTCGTTTGAAAATATAAGGCCCGTTCTACAAAAGACTTTTGCGTTGTTTGGTCTGCCTGATGAAATCCGAACGGATAATGGTCCCCCTTTTCATGGACAAGAGTTTCAGTCCTATCTCGAGGGACTGGCGATTCGTCATCGTAAGATAATGCCCTATTGGCCCCAAGCCAATGGAGACGTAGAAAGGTTCATGTGAACTCTGAATAGGGCTCTTAGGATTGGAGTGGAGAAACATGAGAACAGTGAACAATGTCTTTATCAATTTCTAAGTGCTTACCGTCAAACTCCACATAGTACGACTGGTTGTGCTCCCTCATCATTGATGTTCAAGGTGTCTCCACGCGACTGCATTCCTGCTTACCCTAAATGGAAACCTCCAGCATTGGATATCAAAGCTACTCAAAACAAGCGAAGAGCTACCAACCAAAGGGCGAGTAGCCAACGACGATCCAAGTATAGGGGTTTCCAAGAAGGAGATCGAGTGGTGGTGAAATGTAGGCGCGGAGGAGGGAAGTTCCGAACGCCTTTTGAGCCTGAGGTGTGGGAAGTGATCGGCATTAAGGGATCCATGATAACAGCAGCCCGAGGGAGGCAAAGAGTCACGAGAAACATATCACATTTCAAAAGGGCTGGTCTACGAGAGTTGACCAGTGGAAGTGAGGAGATGGAGGACATCTTTGAGGAGTCACCTATTCTGGGTGAAGAGAGGAAGAATGACCCGGAGCCTACTGGGACTGACCCGGTGGAACCTGGTTCGGTTCGGGAACATGGAAGCGGTAACACCAGAAGGGGAAGATATAACTTACGCCCTAATCCTGTGCCGAGTAGTCATCTAAAAGATTTTGTTTGGTGAACAATTTGCTCAAGCGTAAATGCCCTGCATGAAGAGAAGAAATGTTGGGAACAGTGTACCACAACCCCGGCCATGTAAAAGGGACTCTGTGAGTGACATTAATGATCTGGGTGCCTAGAAACATAGTGGGGGTATTGTCAAAAATGTGTTAATAACGAGAACGAGTTAGTTTAATCTTTTCATTTAAAAGTGTGTCGTACTACAAAGGTTAGTGTTTGTTTAGGTTCCTTTGATTAAGCCCTCTCCATGTGGAGTGAAACATGGGGGAGATGTAAAGAGGAACTGAGAGCCATACGGGCTCTCTGTATCATGTTAACGTGCTCAACGTGTCCGGGAGGGGCACGGAGCACAAGTGTATAAATAAAGGACGGAACTGCGGTGACGCAGTTCCGAGTGTGGCAGCAATGCATCGTGTCTGTGTGTGCAATTAGCTCGAAGCGCCACGTGTCTACACCACCCTCCCCAAGAAAGTTTCTACCTCAAACTGATCAAAAGTTACAAAAAAATCTAGAACGTGGTTCCTCTAAGTAAACCCGTTGCAAAAGCTAAATGATGACTTTTCAGTTGCCGATTGCTGTATTTGCGGTTTAAACTGGAGCTAATGAGGTTCAGCTGTGCCCAGACAGTATTGATACATGGTGAAAGTATAAAATAACAAAATAATACTGCCACAGATTTTGCCTGGTTGGGCAAAGTAATTTGCTCCTTCTACCTGCAAAATTTCGTCAAACCTGCCACTTAATTTGGCCACTTCTTGCCACATAATATCTATGGCCTGCTGATAATATATCCCTAACAATCTGTGGCTGGATCCTCCACCCCTGTTAGGAACATGAAAGTAAAGGAAAAAACACCTTGAGGTGGTTTGCACTTACCCTGTACTAGCGCTTTTTGCCTTTTGCTTTCAGCCATGCTGCACAGCAGCCATGATGCTGTACCACATGGCTAAAATCACTGACAGCACCAATAGGTCTTGTTAATGGAAGACCTATTGGCTTTGCCAATGCTTGTTAGTGACACCACATAGGAAGGACAATGGAAAGAACAGTAGCTGTCAGATAATAAACGGGGGGTGGAGGTCGGGAAAGGGTGATCTTCTGGCATCAACTAATAATGGGAAGCAGGAAAATCAACTCAACTGAAGTCTCCCACTCCACGTGTGAGTAGCTCATCCAGTCCACACATGCCCCCTATGCACCCGTGTGCCCGTAGCCCTGTTTATTCTGCCATAAATTCAGGATTAAAGCATCAGAATGCACAGGAAAAACATGGACCGGGTGAGGCATTTCTGAATGCAATTGGGAAATTTGAGAGTTCTGGACCACTTCCTCTGTAAAATAGCCTTTGTCTCTCAGGAAGAGACATTTTTCTTCAGCAGACAGTTTGTTCTGCATACATCCTGTCTCCTTCACACCTCCATAACTCATGCACTAAAAAAAAAAAATACATCAGTTACCAAAAATCCAATTTGCTAATTTGCCTAGGGCAGAGTCAAGAATAACATGGCTCTTTTATAAAGGGATGTACCCATATGCATTATTAGTTATGGTTTCTCTACCAACTGCGATAGGGAATCCATTTAAGTAATAGGACATTCCCAGCGCCCCCTGTGGTTATTTGGGAATCGCCTCATTGGATTCATCAGTTACCTATTAGTCAAATTTCCTCTCTCTGATTTGATCACTGCCTTTGCAGAGAAAAGAAAGGGTTACTTACTGGAAATCGTATCGCACTCTTCGAAGAAAAGAAACAGGGGCAACTTTTAAGAGAATAAGTCGCCAGCCTTCTTTCAACGAGGAAGGGGGCTATTGTACTGAATGGTTCTCCACCACAGCAGATCACTCCATGAAACATCTTCGATGAAAAGTTGGACTGGATCTGCAAGGTGTCCAGGTAAATACAGTCTCTTGTTGGACAATGAATCTTTGAACTATTGTATCAATCTCTGAAATTCATGGACATTTCAAAGCTTTAATTTTGAGCTGCTATTCAAACAACATTTTACATTTCCTATTGTTAGGTATTGTCTACTAAATAGCGCATGCGCCATCCATTGACCTATTATTAGCATATAGTCGGCTTTGATCTTGCCCATTGATTGGCTTCACTTGTTTGCTTTTTATTCACTAGCGTGTGTGGACTTTCCTTCCTTTTCTTGTGTTTGAAAATGGAGGATCAATGCATTTATCTGCCATTTTACTGCTTGCTTTTTTTAGATGCTACTTTTGTCTTTTTGTTTAAGCACTCCACAAAGGTGCATCTGTTTTCCAGCTGTCTCCCAAGTGTGCTGCTCGTCTCACCTGTGTGCTTTCATGTATTATTTTCTTTTTTTGTTGCCTGTCCGAGTTGGATCGGGACAAAACAGCTGACGTGTAGGGTTTTATTTACTACAGCTATGCTTCACAACATTGGAGATGCTGTACAGCATAGCTAAAAACCATTGACAAAGCCAATAGGTCACAAGGAGACCTATTGGCCTATGCTTGTTCTCCATGAAGCTGCCTGTTTCTTTTTTTTTCTAATCTGTGGAATTTGTATATTTTTTTTTAAATACTAGTTTGAATATTTTGATGCTGGACATTCTGATCTTTTGAACCCGCCGCAGCAGCAATATCAGCTTTATCTACACCAGCAGAGAGCAAACACCGGCAAGTTAGCCTAAAAGTGGGGGTTCACTAGCCCTAGGATGCCTGTAATGAGTCTGTTCAAAGGGATTTGATTGCTTAAAGATAGTACCCACAACTATACCCCTGCCTATCAACTCAAGGTGGTGCATAAAGTGAGAATGAGGGTATAACAAGAGAGCCATTGCTGATGAGTAAGGAATCCGCTATTCGAGTGTATTTAACCTGAAGGCTATAGCCACTACTCCAGGCACAGAGGTGTAATTTATGTATAACCTGAGGATTCTCTTTAATCCTGAAAGATCCTAATAGGTGCAATTTTAACTCGTTTCTGTTCCTTGACGTTAGTGGCCTGTGCATCCATAAGGTGCAGCAATGGCACTGACATTCTAAAATTAGGGATTCTTGCTTTATATTTTATATCTCCATCTGTAACTATCCATATTTATTCTTCTCAGGCTACCTATGTTTATCCTCATCTATATTTAGCTCATTTATTTTTGCTCTATTAAAAGTTGCAACCAATGTTTTTCCACAAATTAAGGATATTGGTTTTGTGGTATTTAGTATTTTGTTTTTACATGTCCATCTGTAATTAGTCATGTCTTTTTGCTCAACCTAGCTATATTGCTCTGCTTTTACTGATAGCTCCAAGAGAAAGTTTTCTTGCACCTACTTTTTTTGCATATGTACTAGGTTTGGATGCTTGTACAAGCAGTACTTTACATTTTTTCCGTTTAAAAAAAATAATAGAGAACGGGAAACCAGATATTTCCGGTCTTTATGCGTTCTAAATATTAGTACTGATTTTTAACATCATTTTGACTTATTGCATTTAGAGTGGGCTATTTCACAATGGAATGGAGCTTGTAGCAGCAAGAAGGAGAGGTCCAAGTAAAACAAGCATTTGCAATACAATGGGTCTCGCATTTCTCTGAGTTAGAGCTATTAGCAGTTGTAAACTCCCAACCGGATTTTTCTTGCCTCATTAAATGGAAAAAAGCGCGATCGCGCTGATACAGTTGTAGTGAAACCTTAGTGAAACCTATCGCAAAATTGCAATTATCTACGTAACCGGCAAAAGTGCAATTAACTATGTAACAGGATCGATGTCATGCAAAGCGATCGACTTCTGCCAAGCGAGATCGTGCTGCGAAAAAAGAGAAAAAGTAGTCCAAAAACCAGACGGAAAACAGCGAGCCTTGTATGTTTTCTGTACTTGGTCGCTGTGCTCGAGGAGGGATAAACACCGTAAAAGGCATGACATATGCATGCCTTCCACTAATGAAAGAAATCAGATTTTAAAAGACAAGCCCACGAACCAATGAAAGACACTGACGTGACATGGACGGGGCTCCGAGCACTTTTCTAACTACTACAGCGTCTCGCAAGAGATATGCATGCACAAGCACATGCTAGTGTAGGCTCGACCCTAAAAAAGGGGTGGAAGCAAAACATAGCAGTACTAACAAGCATTTTCAATGCAAAAGGTCTTGCATTTTCTCGAGTTAGAGCTATTAGCATTGTTTAAAAAAAAAAAAACGCAGGGCGATCACACTATGTAAAATGCAGCACGATCGTGCTGCGTGGAAAATAAAAAGATAAAGTACTCCGAACACCATGCTGAAAACATCGAGTCTCGTATGTTTTTAGTAGTTTACCGGTGCTGTGTAGGTGGGCTAAATACCGAAAAGGCATGACGTATGCATGCCTTCCACAAATGAAAACAAGCGGATTTTAAAAGGCAAGCCTAAAAAACAATGTAAGTGACTGATATGACATGGGCGTTGTTATTAGCCCAAAGAGAGACTACAGAATGGGATGGAGTGCTTTGCGCTCGCCCATAAAGAGGCCTCACATTAACTCAGAGCAATGCGATGAGCCATGGCAGCAGGGCCAGGTCAGGAGGGGTATATGGTGAATGTGGCCTGGGAATGGATGGGAACAGAGGACGGCATCAGATGAGAGGGTGTGTGTGGCACTTGTCATCAAAATAATGGGACTTGACTTAATTGTTGGGGGTTAGGAGCGATAAATTGCAGCAATAAAATAGGCATGGGCGAGGTATGTGGCAGCAGTGGAGCGAGATGAAGCTTGGTTGCAGGTGAGAGGGTTTTTGTGGTGTACGGCTGCAGCAGTATATGACAGTGGTAGCCCGAGGGGGTGCTAGTGATGTAACAGAAGGGGAATGAGTGTGCACTTGGCAGTGGGATGTGGGTGCGTGGGACTCGGGCGGGACATGGTAGCTGTGAATAGAAGGAAGGAATGTAATGGGACATGGTTGTGTTATATGGGGAGAGAAGGACTGGGTGGGTGGGGCATGAAAGAAGAGTTATTGGGCAGGAGACAGTGGCGGTCGATGGGGGCAGGGGAAAGGGATTGGCCGTGGTTGTAGGAGAGAGTACGGTGGCATATCATAACAAAGGGAGAGTGGTATTTGGTAGCAGAGGTATAGGACAGACCATGGCAGCAGGAGAGGATTGTTAGCGGTTAGAGGTCGAAGTTAATGTAGCACCAGGGCAATGGCATAGGATAGAGTGGAATGATATGAGCCACCGGTGAATTGGTCTGGAAATGGTTACAGGGCAGAGAGTCAGTCCCCTGGTAGCAGAGGTCGTGGATGGTTTATTTAAAGCAGATCAAAGGGACAGGATGTGGCTGCAGGCGAGAAGTATGAGCGTTAAATGACAACAAGGGCAAAGGGTGGACATGGCTCTGCGTGAAGGCGTTGGAGTGAAATGCGGAAGCCTGTCGGGGGCATGTGTGGTACAGGGATATGTATGCCACTGAGAACGTTCTTATATGATGAGATTTTAGCAGAGGTTCTATGACAGATGGTGACGTAGCAGTAAGGATGTATTAAAAAACATATCAACCACAACTTTTCGGAAACGCGTGTGGGCATGAAATGAGCACAGTATTATTGGTATAGGAAAGGAAGGCTAGGCAGTTGTAAGGTAAGATGGAGACTTGTATACAGGCAGGCAAGGAAATAAGCTGAACATAGTTTAACACAGTCATAATCAAGTGAAGTGTATCCGGGTCAGGGTGGGAAATGAATCGGGTAAGTAGGGCCTATATGTACTAAGGCATTTTCCCATAGACCCAGAATAGGAAAAAACATTTGGATTCCTCTCTTTCTCGCGGGGAGAAAGCCCTCAGACAACCATCGAATCGATGTCTTGTGTGTTAAGGGGTGGCCATTAGTCTGTGCATACCATGGGCGCTACGGGACAGTAGCAAATCTATATGGAGCTGCTGTTTTAAGTGTCCATCTAACAAAATGACTGCCTAGAGCTACTCACTCAGCAACCCTGAAATTTCAAGCAAACTTAGCACCTCTGCAAACAGGCCCTCATCATGTGTTACACCTTCAATCAATCATGCATTCTAATCCACACCACGGTGCATTAGTCTTGTAATCTTAACTTTGCAACTAAATGCATGGCCATATGTGAGTAAGCCTACAAAGTGATGTTGAATGCACCAGGGCAGGCCAAACCTGTCACATATGTCATGGTTCGGCCTGCCAGCTACGGCGTAGACTTGATGCCCCGGGATGTACAGTCCCACTGTCAGATGCTTTGTGCCAGAGACTGGAAGGACTAATTACAAGTACAGAAGCAGTTCTGACAAAGCTGGTATTTTTCTGCAATGCCAAATATGGCCCACTTATTTTGCCTATAAAATAAATATATCGTTTGTAAATGTCACCAGAACTCTGAGATGGAAATAAACGACCGCATTGCACATCAACCATTATGTTTTGTTTACATTACATGTTTATTTTGGTGCAGATAACGTGTTTGGCTGTCTGTACTAATATAGAGAAAACTATTTAATCATTTAGTTAAGAAGATGGGTTTTTTAGAAAAACACTCTTGCAATTGTTAAAAACTCCTTATGTTTGTATGTCAGGTTTTTAATACTGGTCCTTACAAGGTTCAAATTAACAATTGACCCTGACTGCAATTAGAACGTTTACATTTTCCTACGCTTTCATGAAGAGGGTGCTATATAGACAAAGGGCAACGGCGAATTACTGCATAAGGGTTTGGGTCTGTCATTTTCCAAATGCATTGGTATACTTGGAGACTACCTAGCTGGGGAGAAGGAAATCCGACTGAAAATAGGCGCCCCATCAGATGAAATGTATATGTAATAGGAATGATGACATAGCCCTGAAAAATAATGGTATGTCTGTGAGATACATGTTTTGAAACTACTTCTTTTCTTGAAAAACAAAATCCAATATTATTTTATATTCATCATTTAAGTGTATAGTGTTATAGAATATTTATTACAAAGTGTATGTCTATTAGGAAATGTTTAGTGTTAGATAAATATACATGAACAGCTGTTTTGGCAGTATGGAGTAAGAATAACTTAAGTTTGCTATTCTCTCATAGCAATCAATCAATCAGGAATTTGTAACGCACACTACTCACCCGTGAGGGTCTCAAGGCGCTGAGGTGAGGGGGGGAGGTGCTGCTACTGCTCGATAGCAATGTTTAATAAAAGTGATTGGCATGAAATTGTTTCAATAAAACCTTTTAAAAAACACATTAGCATGTTTTGACTCTTTTTAAAAAAAAAATCATTTTTAGGCTGCATACTGTAGTCATAGAACCAACCGCAACAAGTTCCGTACTCCACCTAATGAGCGTACAACTCCAGCGTGGAGTACTTGTGAAAATTATGATAAGCTCTCCTGGGGATTGGAAATTCAATAACCCAGGAGACTTACTGTGTGTCTTTTTATCGTTGCCTGGGGGCACGTGCACTCCCTGCAGCCCCGCTCAATAAAAAAAAAGAAAAAAATACTAGGTGGCCCCTGCCCCTTTTAGGGGAACCAGCAGGATCCAAATTTTATAAAAAAACAAAAAGAAGCCCTTACAGGGCATTGCAGGGCACTTCCCAGCTGGAGCACTGAATCTAAAATTAGCGGCCACTCAACTAATTTCATATTTACTTTTGTAATGAAAAGAAAAAAAATAGTGAGGGGGAGAATGTGGCCTGACTCCCCAAGGTATTTCATGGTCACACAGACCCCATCCCTGGGCCAATTTCTTTCTGTTTTTTTTTAATGGAAAGGGGACATACGCCTCCCCCCTTCGAGAGCCTTCTAAGGACCCCAACATTGAGGCTAACATTTAATTTTTTAGTTGGGGGTTGTGCAGCCTCACTCTCTGAGCTTTCCGTAGTCTCAAGGGATCCTTTTCCTTCACTGCTTAAGGATCCCAGGGACCCATCCACCAGAGCTGATTTATACATTTTTTTGGGGTGCGGGTCCACAGGCCAGTCAGTGGCCCCAAAGATCACATCTCCTGGGACCAATGGCAGCAATGTACCAGGGACCACAGTTCTTGAGATGCTGCTGTTCCCTGCCTGCAAGAGCACAGGCAGGAAGAACTTAAACTCCCTGTCCACACACTTGCAGAGAGGGAAGACAGATTTGCTCTACCCTGGCCCAAGCAGAGAAAAATTTATCCCGCCATTTGGGAGCAAACAGATTGAGCCAGCTTCTGCTGCTTAGCAAAGCATGCAGGCTGGGGAGCCCGCAGGGCCCAGGAGCCCTTGGACTTCCTTCATGGGCCAGGGGGGCTCCTGTACCCCCCTCCCTTTTTAGGTAGAGCGCGCAAGCGCTTTGATCTGTTGTAAGTATTGTGGGCTTTTAACCACATCCATGTCAGGCCCATCACTTTCATTTGTTCGTGGGCTTGTCTTTTCAAAATCACTTGATGTCATTGGTAAATGCTTTACGTTTGTCCCGCCTTGAGGCTGTTTTTTTCAGGCCTTGCACACTGCCCCTGTTACATGGATTATTGCACAATTGTCAATATACTTCAGTGTGGGAAAACTATTTCTCTGGTCTCTGCCCTTCGTGCTGCATGGTGTCCATGGCACTCACAGAGCGAACAGGCACAAAAGCTTGAACCGGATTGATGGTATTGTAGCGCCTGTCACATTGTTCACAGTTACCTAATCAGTCTCATTTCTTCTGGCTCTTCCATTAAAACTTTTGAAATTGGTGAATGCTTTACATACATCAGAAATCCTCAAAGCGAAAGCGGCTCTCCTGGCACAGTGGGAGAGCCAATACTACAATATTCACTGCTCTCGGGAAAACTCCACTGATAATGCCTTGCAGGACATTAATTTTACAAAATATTTTTGCACATAACTCAGCCTCTGGAGTTCCTAGGACAATGGAACCACCACCAAACAGTTCACAACAACGTGCTCTTTTGGTCACCATACTAGGTTAATGGGACCCCAAAATAATAACCCTTGCCACCATTCAATGTCTAAGCGTTCTCATGGATAGAACTTGTGTTTGATAGCTGGGAATAGCTTGTGTTTTAAGGTTTTTGTTTATAATATAATTGTTATAGGCCTGCTACCCCTGGGTATATATATAATGCATTATGCCCTCTAGTTGCTAAATATATGGTTACACTTCATTATTTATTGCCATGTTGTTTTTGTGAGGTCATGGTTTCTAGGGACGACCTATATAGGTATATGACCATGTTCCTTACAAATGCTATTTTCATTGTGGTGTTATATAGGAGCTGTTCTTAGCATTACAATCATATCAACATATTAAAATCTTTGTGGCATGGGAAATTGTCCCGTAATGCTTTACAGGGCATTAGTTTTACAAAACATTTTTGCTCATAACTCAGCCTGTGGTGGTCCTCAGACTACGGGACTACCTTCAAAATCTTGACCACAATGTGCTCTTTCTGTCTACATCATCCCTGGGTTTCCACGCTAGATTAGTGGGGACCCCAAAATAATAGCTCTATTCAGTGTCTTTAAAGCTCTCTCATGGCTGCATCTTTTGTTTTATAGCTGGGAGAAGTTTTGGTTTAAAGGCCTTGTTTGTAATATCAGTGCAGTAGGCCTGATAGCCCTAAAATGTCCTCTATGGACTAAATATATGGTTACACTGCATTACTTTCTCCAGTTTTTTCATGGGGTTAGCAATATGGTTACATGACTGTGTTTCTTACTAATTATATTTTTGTTATGGTGCTCTCTAGGGGCTGTTTTGAGTATTAAGTCTAATGCCAAAAGTTTATTTCTACTAAAGGTTTTTATGATAAATTGATTTGTTTTAATGACCTCTCCTTATTACAATTATGACCATAATTCAAGCCAACTTAACACCCTTATTACACTATGACTGTTCGAAACTTTTGATTTGTTTGGATGACCCTTCTAGTTTATTTCTCCTCTGTGGCTGTCTTGTGTCTTTTTTGTTGAATTGTGTTAGCCAGCCAGCAACTCTGATGGTGTGGTAGTGAAAGTGGTATTCTATTGGAATTAGAATGGCAGATTTAAATTAGGATGCCAAATGGCAACATTTTCATTTTTTGCTGCAGATAGAGGAATAAGGTAAAAAAGGAAGTGATTTAGTTGTACGCAGGGTCACTGGAATTATATGGCAGGAAAGGACAAGATTGTGAGGTAGGGATGACCAATTTATGTGGCAAGAAACGTCCAGCTATGAATTTACAATGCCAGTGGCTCTAACTCAGCAAATGTGAGCTCTAGTGCGTTGAAAATGCTTGTTAACATGTGTAGCTGCCACATGGATGAGATCCTTGGAGCTTCTAAAAGACTCGGGGACGGGGCCCATGTGCCCCTCCCCTAAAAATGAATGCAGCCCCAAGGCATGGCATCCTCAGGGCCAATAGAAGGCTCAAGGGGTTATGCACCCCCACACCCTTAAAATTAATGTGGCCATGGAGGTTGGGGACCCCAGGGTTTCTAAAAAGCTGTGGAATGGGAGTGGCGCACACTCCCTTTGAGGACGTAGCAGTCGGAGGCCAGAGGACGCTCAGAGTGGTGGTGGTGTAAGCTGTGGTGTGAGTGGCTAGCCAGGAGCTGAGGAGCGGAGGCGGGGGGCAAGTAGACCCATCTAGTTGGTATTGGTGGCTTTGCGCGGCGGGTCTACCCCAGGCCCTGATGGTGGACACGGCAGACGCGGCCTGTTTGGACAGAACGGCTCAGAGTTGAATGACGGAACGGCGTGGAGCTGCTGAGCTCAACTGAGCAGAGCAGGCAGGTTGGGCCTCTCCCCCGCCCTTCTTGAGTTCACCCGAGCCTTTGACCTAGGTCTTTGTTCTTGCAGCCCTGCTGTCCATCTTAAGATCTCATTACCCACCTGCCACCCGCCGCTACCACTCCACCATACTTTCCGTATTTGTCTATATCTGTCCCGCTCTTGCCATGCCCTGGTCAAAAATCTCCGCAATGCGGCATTGTAGCCCCTGCGTGACCTCCTGGACCACACCTTGGCTGACATGTCTGTGGGGCCCTTTGTGAAGTATTTTGAAGCATTTTTGACCCCACCCTTGAAGCTCTTCTTGAAGCCCTAAACACCACACCACTCCTTTCTTACACCAGCAACCTCTGAACTCAGCACCTTGGTAATTTTGGCATTCGAACTTTGGGAACTACTTATAACATTGCCCCCATCCCCCCAGGTACCTTTCTGAGGGAAGGAAGGAGTCAGATCTGGGGTGGCCCTCTCAGCCCCAAGTGCCTTTTTGGGGCCTCTTCGTGGCCCTAAATTCAAATTAACGCAATCTAATCCAATTTAGTTCAACTCAACGTCCACTTTCTAATGTCAGACATAGTACTCCAACAGATGTCCATTGTGATACCCAAATCACTCCGGCCTACCAGGTCCACCTCTGGCCTGGTCCCATTAGTGTCACTAGCCGTACCAGCTTCTAAACACCTGGCAAGGAAGTCACCCTCTGTAGTAAACACTGCAAAGACCCTATATCCCCGAGCATCAGAGTGTAGAACATTCCACTTATGGTGTATGCGTCGACAATTTAGACTAATAACCATCAGGTTTTACCAGCAAGTGGCGATACAACGTAAGTGCCACAAAACCAGTGGTAGAACAGAGGCACAAGTGATTTACTCCACACAGTTTGGTATGGGCTGGAACCTCAGGACAGCTGGCCTGACCCAAGGTGGGTCTTAAGGCATCTCGGGTGTACTGGATCAAATTCCACAGCAGATCTCTGCAACAGTTCATGAAAATAAATCCAGTGCTCTCCGGAAAAGCTGCACATTAAAAAAAAAAAAGCTGCTTATCCTAACTCCAAGAATACAACATTAGTTTCAACATCAATATTGGATTTCTTTAAGAAAAAGTCGTCTGCCACTTCAAACCTGGCAATGCAGACATAATTTGCCTGCCCTTTATCCAACTTGGATAACAACTTTCCATTGAGGCTCCTGGACTAAATAAATAATTGTGCAATACAGCCAGAGGACAATACAATAATAGAGTTATCATCAACAACCAGCACACAAGGCATGGTCGCTGACCTCCCAACACCCCCCCCCCCCCCCCCACACCACCCCATCTGAACCTGCATTAAACTCTGAGGAGCGGCTATTTAAGACTTGGGACTCTAATAACAGAAATGATCTTCCCAGCCCTCTTTCTTATGTGGATTTATATCTGCAGGGGAAATGCTCCCCTCCCCTTGTAGGCTCAGATGACTTATTTGACCTATGGGCTCAACATATAAAATCGGGTAACAAGAGGGGCTCCACTGGGGATGACCCATGGCTAGAATCTTTCACACAGGTTACAACTACTGCCACCAAAGGCAGAATGGTGGGTGCAATAGATGTAAATCATGTAGTCCCCTCTCAGGAACAAGATCATCCATCTTCCACCCAAGGTCTCAGTTATATGGCCTCTCTAAGTTGCCAACCAAAGACAGAGACTCCAGCCTCCCAACCTAATTATGGGCAGTGTAACTTACTGGTTTCGATAAACACGACACTGGTCGCCATGACAAACGCCCTTACTTTGCAAACAGGTAAGTTAGAGGTACATCTGGATTTGATACAAGCTCTAGCCAGCTCCATTACTCACTTAGAGGCATAACTTATTGCCCTGGAACACAGAGGCCTTAGCACCAGCACCAATATAGTCAGTTCTGGCAACTTGCCATGCGCCTGCCTCCCGATATTGGATTAACTCTTAACTTTGCCGAAAGTACTAACCTCCATGATATCTGATTGGAAGCTGGCGTTCACAGCAGCATCCACGAGCAAGCAGCATTTGCCCAAATTTCCATCAGTAGCCCCGTCAAACACGTACTTAGAGTCTATTACTAATGCTTGTTTGGAGGGCAGGCCTTCAGTAATGTCAACTTCGCCTTTACGACCCATGCCTCAGCAGACTGCAACACCCTTTCACTCCAACTCTTCTGGTGTTAGACCCTCCATTGAGGCTTTAGTTACTGTCCACCCATTGAACACAAACAAACCATGGACATACAGCCAAATTCCGACCTGGACTCCCAATGGTCACTAGCACTTTCAAGGAAAGCCAAAAAGAAATTTAAAAAGGCGAAAAACAAAGTTGCAAAAGACCAGCTGCAAGCACAGAATGCAAAGGTACAAAATATGGCAGACTATAATGCAATTAATGTGTATCCTGTCTTTAAGCAGAGAAGGGTGATAAAAAGCATCTGAGACATCAGAACATGCCTGTCCCCTCTGATCCGCAGATTGTATCAACAGCAAAAGACCTAGAGTTAATTGGGGTCAGAGCTTATAATACAGGCATCGCTTTCGAAAGCCCAGTCTACCCAAGGCCTGGATGCAACCAAACCACCACACCTTAATAACTCGGCCCATGTTTGGTGAGCAATCCAGTACCCTCCAGCTTGCACCGTCTAAGCCTACCAGCCCTCAAGTCAATCTTCAGGCATCAGAGCCCCCAGCCTTGCTGGTGCCATCACTCATGAGTACCAATAATAATAGTGCATCGCGGCCTAACATTGGGCAACTTAAAGACACCAATACAAACCACGCCGAGCCGCCTAGTGAACAAGCTGGATATTCAGTGCCCGTTAAACTGTTAATCATGCAGCAATATCAATTAGAAGGTAGTCACGATATTTTGAACCGTTCTAACTTGCTGCAATTCTTTACAGCACTCCCAAAGCCGGGTAATATAAAATCGGAAGACATCTTGAGTGTTGCATTTTGAATTCTACCTGAGGACAGAAATGGCTGAGAATCAACAATAATGACCCTTCGAACACTCCAACTGGCTGATTAAATTATGGGAAATAAGTCAACCTTAGAGGAATGGGGCATAGTCATCTTTAAAAAAAGGCCCCCCGAAATACCCCATCCCACTGAAGAAACAAAATGCCTCGTCACACTCGCCAATCTAAACTTATAGCATTCTAAAAGGAGTAGGGAACTTTAAACCCAACCTGCCTAGTAGCAACATGCATATATCGTGACCCTGCAAATTATTGTCCGATATAACTAGGCAAATCTCCCCAGAATTTACTGAGGAAAACAGTGTGTCAGACTGGACATGGTTACCATCTGCCTTAACTTCTAGTTCCCAGGGCTGCTCTTAGCATTAGTCCACAAGTGCCAGAAAAGAAGCATTGCTTACAAATTCTCTAATGACTATAGCCATGCTCTCCAGACTTCTCATGGTCACTTCTACCAGTCGCTTCCTTATAAGTGCTGATATATTAAACGTGGCTCACGAACCCTTTGGTAATCTCCAGATTCCGCAAAGTGCATAAACCTGCAATATAAACATTTTTGGAAGGCCATCTGGTGGCCTCTCAACATAGTTAACCATTGGCCTAAACATGACAGTTAAAATGGTAGCTAAGGACATGCTGCAGGCAATAATTCTTGAAGGAAACAGACGTAAGGTGTGCACAGTAAGAATCATATGAATCAACCTTTATTTCAATTCTTTTGGCCCTGGGAGGCTTGGGTAAATGTGCCACATAGTTGAAACTTTAGAGGGAGCACTATGTGAGCACTATGTGACCAGGTTGGTCATAGCATCATTATTTGCAGCGATTTCAGTCTCAAGTTTCTAGGAGTTGGGGCGGATGATAACCACCTAGCAAGTCTATCAACTAAGCTGCTGCAATGCTTCCTTGCCAGGCATGGCCTTGTCCCCATCCAACACATACTGGAAGAAAGCTCTCCAGAGCTAAAGTATCCAGGTACCTTCCTGGGGAAGAGTACTTTAGATTACATCTTTGCCCCGCCCAAACTTCTCAAGCATTTGAAGATGTTTGAAATTTCCAACATTAGGGCGAGTGACCATTTATCACTTCGCATTGATATGAGCAAGTGCCCAACTCTTTTGGATTCTCAGCTGACTGTTGGAACTTCAAAAGGAGAGGAAAATGTACAGGTAATAAGGCGTATAAAATAGGGGCCGTTCACCTTGGAAAAGTTGAACACTTTGAAATTGTCCAGGGGTTCTTCTCTTTTGCGCATGATGGATGAGAACTTTTTGAGCAACTGGGCAGAAGTAGTCAACGATCTTCTTTATAACCTGGGTTCCACTCTTCCTTTTCAGAGGTCCCCCAACACATGGTCTCCAGTCATGCTCAATAAGGGACAGTAAGCGGTATATCTGAAGGCTGCAGAAATTGTGCCATTAAAAACATGTAAGTTAAATCAGAATGTCTGGCACTCCTGCAAGTCGTACAGAAACAACATAAGAAAATGGTCTGGTCTTTTAAATGTACAGAGGCAGTAAAAGAGTGGTTATATATCTATTCCCTTTCAAGCAAGAATAATCAAGCAGACCTATGGAGGTTTATTAAAAACAAGATGAGCCAAGAAGGCCCCCTAATCAAGTAAGAATGTGATCAGCTAAGAAAATTGGATACAACACATAAAAAAACTATACGTAACTAATACTTCTTCCCCTGTTTGTTCTTTGACACATGGCTGTATACAAGAAATGCAAGAACTTCATGAGCTTGCTCCTACGGCCAGGGACATCTCGCTTCTGTTGTGAAACACCAGGTCATCGGGTGCTTCAGGGCCCAATGGTATTCTTGCACAAGTGTTTAAGGAGAATATCGAACTGTTGTCAACCATTCTTTTGACTCTGTATAGCACCTGTTTGCTGACTCAAGCAATTCCAAATAGTTGGAGAGGCTCTGTTTTACACCAGATTTACAAGAAAAGGGATAGACAGGATCCAAATAAGTACCACATCATCGTCCTCGTTGATATTGAGCCTAAAGTTCTGTTTTGCCTCTGCTCTTGTAAGAGTTGGAAAGCAAAGCTGGGTAGAAACTAACAGTATAATTCAGATCTACCAAACATGATTTGGGGGAAATTCTGAGACCACAGACAATATAGTGGCCCTCTCATATTTTAAACAACAAGCTGCTAGTAAAAAGACTGTATATATGCTTTTTTTGTGGATTATTCCTCGTTTTTTTACTCTGTGGACATAAACCATCTGTGGAAGAAACTTCAAGGCTGGGGAGTTCCTTTTATTTTGTTGAGGTCCACAGTCTTACTTTACACAGCAACTTAGGTAAGAGGTAAGCTGTCCACAACACTATTCAGCAGGAAGATTCCCAGGGACAATGGGCTGAAGCAAGGCAGTGTCCTTGCCCCTCTCCTTTTCAGTCTGTATACAGCAGACAGTTCCTTAGCCTCAACATGTGCCAATCTGATCCCCCTTATAATCGGGAATTGTAAAATTACACTGCTTCAGTATGCGGACGACATTGTCCTGTTAGACCATTCGAGAATGGGACTTCAAAAAGCATGATCCGCTCTCCATAATTACAACAAGGCAAACAAGATGAGGGTGAACGTTTCAAAGACTAAGGTAGTAACCTTCGGGAAGGCATAAAAAACATTGAGCCATTATTGGACTATGGGACCCCTAAAGATCCTCAGGGATAAATCATATAACTACTTAGGGTTGTGGCTTACAGTGAACGGGAGTGCTGAAGTTCACTTTGGCCATCTTAAAACCAAGGCTGAACTGATAACCACAGCAGTATGCCAGCTTACCAGCTTGCTAGAGAGTACCTCCTCAGTTCCCATCCGATGAGTGCTCAGAGCCACTCTTCTTCCAGCATTGAATTATGGCCATAAAGCTTTTGCAGGGCCGTTCTTTAAATCAGTGGACCAGCTTCTGCTTAAAGCTAATAAGAGAGTTTTCAAATTCCCCCAGTACGTCAGAGGCTGCCTAGTAAGATTAGAACTTGGTTTAGAAAGCAAGAAGTGAACCCATTTGGGTGCCTTTAAAAAATATTATTACAGGGTAGCCAAGGCACTTCCTAATACGATGAAATCGGGAACTTGTCCTATTTTTAACTTAAAAACAAATCCCTTGTCGCACTTTCTGTCCCCAGCATTTCAGTCTCTTCAAATTGATCAGACAGCTTTAGATATGCGGCTCCTTACACAATCGGTCTTTAAAATGGTTCTGAAAAAGCAGATCAGACCTTTTTCTATGACAACAGACTTAGCCAAACTGAACAGTACATTGGTGATAGCAACCGGGGTACCATCTTATGACCTACATCCCTACCCTTTGACCGAGTAGCTGTACCTAAAGTGCAATTGGGAAAGCCTACTTGTTACAAATCATGGCTGCAAGGTTGATGTCCCTCAAGATCAAAGAAATAAACCCAAAATGGCACTCCCTTTCCATGATCACTAATTTCAGGCTAACTGGCTACAAATCTGAATCGTTCAACCATCTACTCTGTTGCTGCCTGGTACTAAGGGAAGCACTTTGCTGAAACCTCTCTTTTTAAGACCTGGCATAAGAACTTGCATCCAAGCCAGGAACGTCGTCTTTACATTGAAAGAACCGACTGATCTAGCTAAATTTGGAAAGTTCACTTTACAACTGCAAAAACTGCTGAATGAGAGTACCAAGACTGGCAAGACTTTGGACTAACCTTGTTTAAATCCACCCTTTCGATTAGTCTTTTTAGAGTAAATATGCGACCGCCGGACAGCAGCTAAAATAGAGTCCTTTTGCACATACCACTTTAATGTATGAGACTTTGCCAGTCTGATCTTTCTCGTCTGCATTTGTTCTCTCTTTTATTAGAAAAACAACCATATGCTGACGATTTGACCAGCAAGTGAAAATAAGCAAGCAAATGAGAGCGACAATAAAGCCAGCCAATGATAAGTAAAGGATGGGCTGTAAGCCCACTGTAAGTTCTTGATAAGCCCACAGAAGGTCTTTCAGAACCAGAAAGCTTGCGCTGTAAGGTAGGCAAGATCTAAAAAGGCAAAAGAAAGAAATGAACGGGGACCTATAAAAAAGAAAATGGAAAACTAAATGACTAGTCTATCAGCTGTGGTACTGAAGTGCAACCCTTTTCAGACAGAAGTGCACATATGATCATTCAAAATACCTTCACTCATAAGTAAATAAAACCAATGGCTGAAGGTGGCTAACTCATTGCCCCATGCTGTATGCTGTAATGGATGGAAGAAAGAATGACACTTCAACAGACCAGTGACTGAAGAGGACTGATCCAAAGTGCTTTTATTTATGTATGTACTTAATGATTAACAAGCCACAGTAAAGCCTATTGTCTAAAACAAATTCCTCTTGTATAATTCGGACCTACATCCTTTGTCTAAACTTTACATGACAGATAGAGGTATGACATCTGACATAACTTTTCCCAAAGAACCTATCAAGCCCTTAAAATTGACTTATCACCATAAACTGCTCAGGACCACGGTGTTGTGCATAAACTGGCGACCTTCATGCATACAGTCCTAAAATCACAAATATGTACAGAATTACTTTTGAGAAAACAATATGCAACTCCTCTCAAAAGGGTCTAACAAGGGTATGATAATTACATTGTAAACCTTCAACTCCAAGGATTCGTCAGAAGAGGGGACCAAGACCAGAGCCCTTGCCTAGAACGGTAATCTGTGAGTTCCCATGGAGCAAAGTATCTACCTACAGCCATTAACCCAACAAGCTACCCTCACAAAGGGTATTGCTTTACAAAATCTGTGTGTCAGGCCTGCTGCCTGTGTCCTAAAGGTTCATAATAAACAACTTGGACCTGTGGAATCTAACATCACTTTCCCTAAGGAACCAATCCTGGTCCATAGCCTTTTATAATTAGTTTATCACCATAACCAACTCAGGCATATGTTAATGAGCATAAGATTTCCTACAAGGTAACCATCAAGCATACTGTCATAAAATTAAAAGTATAAGTTTCACCTGGTGAAACACAATACAAACCATTTTAAGAGGTGTTAATAAGGATTACTACATTGAAAATCTTCTATACGGCTTGTCAGTGGGGATGGCCAACACCAAGATCCTTCCCTACAACAGTAATCTAGGGTATTCAATGTTATAAAATATCTGTCTACAGAGTTTAACACAGTGTAGTGATAACCCACCCTTGAATAAATACTTTTTGTGATTAATAATATACGCCTGATGCGTTTGTCACAACTTTCAATAATAAGATCAGTCTGATATCATCAGACATACCTTTTCCCACTGAACCAATGAGGCCTACTGTATGTATAATAGGCGTGTCACCATTACCAACTCAGGCCAACTCAGCTGTGTACTGTATTAAGCGTAAACTTCCTCACAAGACAATTACGGAGCATACACTCATAAAATTACAAATATATCAAATTTCACTTTTCAAAATAAAATAGAACTGGCTAACCAATACGAAAACACTACTAAGGGAATCTGCGAGATTCCAGAAAAAATCTCTTTACCAGTTTTAATCCTGATTTAATAAGAATACACCCTTGTGGGCTTATTGGCTTTACCATATTCTTTACACAATAAATGTTAGGCCAACTTTGTCATAATAATTTTTAATAATATTTAGATCAGACTTTTGGCTCCAGACATGACTTTCCACAGTTAATCATTGAGGTGTTTAGCCTTTGTCATTGATAGACCAGCATAACCAACTCAGGCCTACTGTATGGAGAGTATGCTTTCAAAAGACAACCATCAATCATACAGCCATAAAATACACATGATATAAAATTATGACAAAAATACAGTCCTTCTAAGAGAAATTAACAAGAATTATCACTGTGCAAGACTTCTACCTTGGGGTTTGTCAGAGGAAGTAACCACATCAAATGCCTGCAGCTTTGAAAACCCGATCAATGATATTAAAAACAATAGCTTTACAGAGAAATATTTTTACAGAGCCAGCACTATGAAGTGCAGTTATTACAGTAACAGTTTTATGCGAAACCACAACAGACAAACCGATTTTTAATGGCAGTGCTAGAGCAGAGCTTTGAGCACAAGCACTCATTGTTTTACAAATTAAGCGCTGCCCATAGGGAGTTCTATCTGAGAGGCTAGCAGGGTTTGGGCGAAGTCGGTTACATCAGGTTTATGTCACATTCGGAAACTGTCTTGTCCCATATGATACTGCAAAAAAAAAATTCAAGACACAAAAATCTTTAGACACTGGTCAATTTCTAGGTGCCTATTTGTGTTTGTGTGCCAAAGGATAGCTCAGAAATACAGGAACCTTATGGTTCCAAAGCACCCTCTGTTAGATTAGTGTCAAGTTTGTTTTTTGTATCTGCCTTTTTTGGTCATTTAAGATGTCTTGGCTCACGAGTTCATGTTATCCAGACATTCTAGTTTTTTAGGTCGAACCTAGACAGGTCGCATACACTGTCTCTCAACATGTTGTAATCTACATCTGTGGGCTTGCACCACACCCATCTCATGCCCATCACTTTAATTTTATTCTTTGCTTACCTTTCAAAATTCCCTTGATTTTCTAGGTAAATGCTTTATGTTTGTCCCACATCAAGGCTCCTTTGTTACCGCATTGGAGACTGGCCCTGTTACATGGATTATTGCACAATCCACCATATACCTTAGTGTGGCGCCCTACATTTTACTTTTGCCTCACCGCTTTGCACTGCGTGGCCGTATGTTGTTTCTTCCCCGTCCTTGTTTTGGGCATGCCGTTGTTCCTTGATGGTGGCTGCGCACAAAGGCTGCAAGCTGTAGGGGGGAGTCTTATTTATTTATTTGTTTTTTTTAAAGGTTCATATAGAGCGAGCTCAATCGGAGGAGCGCTTTACATGAGTACATGACCTTTCATACATCAAAAACTCGATCCGAGGAGCGCTTTACATGACTGCCACTTACGTACAAGACTAGCAGTTGAAAAATATACAAACTGGAGCATTTAAAACAGAAAAAACACAAAGATCGTCAATGTGACTTTCCCAGCACAGTGGGAGAGCTGATGCTACAATATTCACTGCACTTGGGAAACTCACCTCGTAATGCTTTGCGGGGCATTTCTTTTTCAAAACATTTTGCCCATAACTCAGTGTGGTATGTATAGGGTTACAGTGCATTATTTGCTGCAATTCAGTTTTCATGTCGTTAGGCTCTCTAGGGGCTAAATATATGGTTACATTCCTATATATAATGCAAATTATATTTTGATCATGGTGTCCTCTAGGGACTGTTCTCAGCATTACAGTCAAGATACTACAATATTCACTCCACATGGGGAAACTCATCCCATAATGCTTTGCGGGGCATTCCTTTTACAAAACATGTTTGTCCATAACTCACCGTATAGTGGTCCTGGGACAATGGAACCACCATCAAAACATTCAGCAAGGTGTGCTCTTTCTGTCTAGGTCATCTCTGGGTACTCACACTAGTTTGGGGGGGGGGGGCAAAAATTAACCTTTCCCACCATTCAGTGTCTGTTTAAGCTCTCATGGCTGAAAGTTTTGTTATCGGCTGGAAGTACTTGTGTTTTTAATGCTCTTGTTTGTAATAGTATTGCAGTAGACCTGCTAGGCCTGAAAATGTGTAAGGCACTATGTTCTCTAGGGACTATGTATATGGTTACCCTACATTACTTTTTGCCATTCTTTTTCATGTCATTATGCCCTCTAGGGTCTGACTATATAATTACATGACTATGTTTCTTACAAATGCTATCTTTATTATGGTGTCCTCTAGGGGCTGTTCTCAGCATAACAGTCAAGATACTACAATATACGGGGTCACCAAAATAATAAGATAAAACACATAATAAATAATGGCAATATTTTCATTTTTTGCTGCAGATAGAGGAAGAAGGTAAATGGAAGTGCTTTATTAATATGCAGGGCCACTGGAAATATGCGGCATAGAAGACCAAATTAGGTGGCAGGGTTAGCCAATTTATGTGGCAAGAAAAGACCAGTTATGCATTTACAGCGTCTAACTCAACCAAATGCGAAACCCATTACATTGCAAATGCTTGTTTTAAGGTGTCTCTCAACACGATATGGAAAGCCAAGCGTTCTCGGGAGAGTGACATATCTGACCTGTTACCAGACGCCCAACAAAGTTCCCCGCAGCCCCTGCGACTGGGTCTATGGAGGAGGGGGATCCTCGACGTACTTTGCAGGGGCTTCCCCTCAAGTTTCGTTATGCCTCTGCCTGTTACCGACGATTATGAAGTTTATTTCATATAGAATTATCGAAGAGCAAAGTTATAATTAAATGTATGTCCGTACTATATCAAATCCTTATATTTGATTTGAATTTTGTTTGCACGAACCACGCTTTCAAAGCAATGCGGTACTCCTGGAAAGGCACATGAATAAATACACTTTTTAAAATCTGGGCATATGCTCCAGAGATGTCCTCACAGTTGAGTGTTTCCTCGTTACACATTAAATGCATATATGAACGACAGCATCTTGAAATGATTTCTGTTTGGACAGGTAAGAATGGTGTTGTCCTAGGGCGTCACTTGGCCACGGGTGCTTTATGCCCGGGTGGAGCTATGCTTATCTGTATTGATTTATTATTGACCTACGCCTTTGGCACGTCCGGGCTGGGTAGGCCTTTATTTGCAGTAAAATATAGCCTTAATGGTAGGAAGTATTTTGTCAGTTTGATGGCAAAACCTATGGTCCTGAATTTACACACTGCCAATCATACGGTGGGTTGGACCATTGAGGGATAGAGGAATATATTTTACAGTGTCCTCGTATTATTGAAAGAGACCTGGTCCCCTTTTACCTTCATAAACAAAGTCACCGAGACTGAATTTATCTTTCAGGGTGCATCCATGGCATAGCAAACTGGTTTCACACAACTCAAGACAACAAAAAATATAAAGTTATGATTTGGCATACTAGTAACACAGGAATATTTAGGAATACGACTGATCGCCTACGTCCAGACTTCTCTCTAAATTCAAGTGTATGCACATGCTGCAAATATTGATATACAATAAGAAAACATATGAAACAAGTGTTGGCAAAGCCAATAGGTCTCGCCTATTCAAGAACTATTGGCTTTGGTGGCGTTAGTTAGTGGCGTGGAGTGTTGTAGAGTGGATTGGGGGAGAAGAGTTGTAGAGTAGAGTTGGGGGAGTGGATTGTCGCAAAGTTGGGTGGAGGAGAGTATAGTTCAATGGCAGAGAGTGTTGTGGAGTGGCATGGGGTAGAAAAGGGTGAAGTGGGTTGGAGTGGATTGAGGTAGTGGGGTGGACTGAAGTAGAGTGGGGTGGATTGAAAGAAGTGGGTGTATTTAAATGGGGTGTGGGGGTGATTAATTTGGATTGGGGTGGGTGGATTGGACTGAAGTGATGGGACTAGGGTGGGGTGGATCAGATTGGGGAGGGGTGGTTTTGAGCAGGATGTATTTAAAAGAGGAGGATCTGACTGAACTGGACTGGAGTGGGGTGAACTAGATTCATTGGAGTGGTGTGGGTTGGACTGGAGTGGGGTGGATTGGACTAGAATGGATGGATTGGGGTGGGATGGATTGAACGGATTGGATTGGAGTAGAGTGGGGTGGATTGGATTGAAGTTGGATGGATTGGATTAAAGTTGGATGGATTGGATTAAAGTTGGGTGGATTGGATTAAAGTTGGGTGGATTGGATTAAAGTTGGGTGGATTGGATTAAAGTTGGGTGGATTGGATTAAAGTTGGGTGGATTGGATTAAAGTTGGGTGGATTAGAGTGAAGTTGGGTGGATTCGAGGGGTTGACTGGATCGAATTGGGGAGTGCTCTGGAGTGGGATGGATTTGGGTGAATTGGACCGGAGAGGGGTGGATTGGACTGAGTGGGGTGGGTTGGATTGAGTAGGGTAGATTAGATTGAGGTTGATTGGATAAGGGTGGCTAGAGTGGAATGGATTTCTTTTGAGTGAGGTAGATTAGACAGGAGTGAACTGGCTTTAACTAGGGTGGAATGTGGTGGATTGGACTGACTGGAGTGGGGTGGACTGGAGTGGGTTCGACTGGCTGGGGTGCAGAGGATTGGAGTGGGGTGGATTGGGTTGGAGTCGATTTGATTGCGGGGTGGATTGGACTGGAGAGGGTGGATTTGATTGGTGTGGATTGGGTGGGTTGGATTAAGGTGGTTTGGAGTGGGGTGAATTAAAGTGTACTGTATTGGTTTGGTGTGGGATAGGTTAAGGTGAGTTGAATCGGAGTGGGGTGGATTGGACTGGGGCAGAGTGAACTGGGGTCGTGTGGATTGGATTGGGGTCGTTTGGGTACACTCTACCCAAACGACCCCAATCCAATCCACACTACCCCAGTGAGATGGATTGGGGTAGAGTAGAGTGGAGAGGGATGGATTTGAATGGGGTGGATTGGAGTGGGATGGACTGGGATGGGGTGGATTTGACTGGGATGGATTGGATTGGGATGGACTCGACTGGAGTGGGAAGAATTGGATTTGAGTGGGGTGGATTAGATTGATGTGGAATGGATTGGATTGGAGTGGGGTGGATTAAGGTCAGTGGAGTGAATTGGAGTGGGTGGATTAAAGTTAACTGTTTGGACTGAGGTGGTTTAAGGTGGATTGGATTGGAGTGGGTTGGACTGGAGGGAGTCAGGTGGATTGGAGTTGGGTGAATAGGGTTAGATTGGATTGGATTGGATTGGGGTGGGTTGGAGTGGGATTGGTTAGATTGGAGTGAGGTGGGTAGGACTGGAGTGAGTTGGATTTTGGTAGATTAAAGTGGGGTATATTGAATTGGATTAGAGTTGGGTTGATAAAAGTGGGCTGGATTGTGGTGGACTGGATTAATCTGGATTGAAGTGGATTGGACTGCTGTGGGGTGAGTTGTGAGGGATTGGAGTAGGGTGATTTGGGATGGCGTGGAGTGAATTGGGATGGAGTCAGATGGACTGGACCAGGATGAGGTGGACTTGATTGGTGTAGGGCAGTCTGGAGTGGGGCAGATTGTTTTGAATTGGAGTGGGGCAGGTTGTTTTTGATTGGAGTATGGCAGATTACAGTGGAGCATAATGCTTTGGATTGACATCAGGCCTATTGGAGTGGGACAGGTTCTTTTGGATTGGACTGGGGCAGATTGTTTTGGATTGGAGTTGGGCAGATTGCAGTGAGGGTCGATTGTTTTGGATTGGAGTGGGGCAGATTGGTTGGGTTTGGAGTGGGGCAGATTGTTTTGAATTGGAGTGGATTAGAGTGGGGAGATTGTTTTGGCTTGGAGTGGGACATATTGTTTTGGATTGGAGTGTGGCAGGTTGTTTTAGTTAGCAGTGAGATAGATTGGAGTAGGGCAGATTGTTTAAGATTTGAGTGCGGCGGATTGCTTTGGGTGGGAGTGCGGCGGATTGCTTTGGGTGGGAGTGCGGCGGATTGCTTTGGGTGGGAGTGCGGCGGATTGCTTTGGGTGGGAGTGCGGCGGATTGCTTTGGGTGGGAGTGCGGCGGATTGCTTTGGGTGGGAGTGCGGCGGATTGCTTTGAATTGGAGTGGATTTGAGTGGGGCTGGTTGTTTTGGATTTGAGTGGGGCTGGTTGTTTTGGATTGGAGTGGGGCTGGTTGTTTTGGATTGGAGTGGGGCTGGTTGTTTTGGATTGGAGTGGGGCTGGTTGTTTTGGATTGGAGTGGGGCTGGTTGTTTTGGATTGGAGTGGGGCTGGTTGCTTTGGATTGGAGCGGGGCTGGTTGTTTTGGATTGGAGCGGGGCTGGTTGTTTTGGATTGGAGCGGGGCTGGTTGTTTTGGATTGGAGCGGGGCTGGTTGTTTTGGATTGGAGCGGGGCTGGTTGTTTTGGATTGGAGCGGGGCTGGTTGTTTTGGATTGGAGCGGGGCTGGTTGTTTTGGATTGGAGCGGGGCTGGTTGTTTTGGATTGGAGCGGGGCTGGTTGTTTTGGATTGGAGCGGGGCTGGTTGTTTTGGATTGGAGCGGGGCTGGTTGTTTTGGATTGGAGCGGGGCTGGTTGTTTTGGATTGGAGCGGGGCAGGTTGTTTTGGATTGGAGTGTGGCAGAGTGAAGTGGGGCAGATTGTTTTGAATTGTAGTGGGGCATGTGTTTTGGATTGGAGTGGGGCAGACTGGAGTGGGGCAGATTGTCTAGATTGGAATGGAACAGATTGTTTTGGATTGGATTGGGGCAGATTGGGGGGGACATATTAGGGTGAGGTGGATCAGGTGAGATGGACTGGATTGGAGTAGGATGGATTGGGTAGATTGTTTTGGATTGGAGTGAGGCATCTTTATTTGTATTGGGGCAGACTGGAGTGGGCAGATTGTTTTTGATTGCAGTGGGGCAGATTGTTTTGGACTGGATTGGGGCAGATTGTTTTGGATTGCTGTTTTGGAGTAAGGCAGCTTTTTTTGGATTGTAGTGAGGCAAATTGTTTTGGATTGGAATGGGGCAGATTGGTGTTGGGTGGGTTGGGAGGATTGGAGTGTGGTGGACTGAGATGAGCGGTTTGGATTGGAGTGGGCGTATTGGAGTGAAGTGGATTGTGTTGTACTGCATGATTATGTGTTATAGCATACTTTGGAAAATTAAACATATGAAAGAAACAATGTTGCTTTGCAATATTTATAACAAGATAAGAGTCATATTTTAAGAAAAGCTCCCACGAGCAAAAACAAAACAAAACATGAGTGTAAAGTGATAAAAGAAGACTTAGAAAAACAAACAAAAAGTTAATTATAGAAAAAACAACTTTGCAATTTTGTTTGTCCACTGCCACCTTTTAGCCAGTCAAGCACCTTCTCTCTGCAGGGCACGAGAAGTTTAAAAGAACAAAATAGTCCTTCAATCACATTGGGAGCAGCGGACGCCACCGATTAAGTTGAATCAGTCAGTGTTTGGACATGAATGGCAATGAGGATAGGCCAATTGTTACCAATTACGAGGCTGTAAACAAGAGTGCCACGCAATCCAAACAAGCATTTGCAATGCATCGGCTCTTGCGTTTGCTCGAGTTAGCGCTATTAGCGTTGTAAATTCCTAACTGGACTTTTCTTGCCACATAAATTGAAAATGAAAAGTAAAACAGTTGACATAAGCAACTCAATTCAAAGTGCCACAGCCGCCATGAGCGTGAGCGCAAAGGAGAGACACAAAAGGAAAAAGGTTTCCTCGCAGCCAAACATATCGGCAAAAGTGCAATTATCCATGTAACAGGGTCAGTCCCCAAGGCGGTCAGAAAACC
This sequence comes from Pleurodeles waltl, assembly GCF_031143425.1. Lineage (NCBI taxonomy): Eukaryota > Metazoa > Chordata > Amphibia > Caudata > Salamandridae > Pleurodeles > Pleurodeles waltl. Next base: position 1,151,383,371 of record NC_090446.1, on the reverse strand, counting down.
TCCTCAAGGCAGGACAAATGTAAAGCATCTACCAATGTCATCAAAGGATTTTTTAAAGGCAAGCCCACGAGCAAGTGAAAGTAATTGGTGTGAGGTGGGCGTGGTTAAAAGCTCACATAGATGCCAACACGTCGGAAAAGCAGTGCTAACGCGCTGCTATGCTGGAACTAAAAGTGATAAGCAAGGGGTGGACTCCAAGCACTTTTCTATATACAATAGCATCTTGCAAGCAATACACATGTGCAAGCGCACGCTATTGCAGACTCAACTCTAAAAAGCAGGTAGAAGAGCAGAGCTGCCCACCTTTTATCACTTAAGCCACTTGGATGAAAGAAACAACTGAAAGCTAAAGGTAGGAGATTAATCAGTGGCGGTGTCAACAAGTCAAGAACTGCTAAACACAAAATGAACTTCAAGTCTCCACCAAAGTGATACACAAATCTAGTCTTCTGTTTTCTGAGTCTTTCTTACATTGCATTCGTATTCTGTCACAAAGAGTGGGATTTAGTGGTCTATCAGTGTCCTATTTAAACTCTGTGATCTTCACTTGTGTCTTTATGAGTGAATCTGGTTCTTGTGATAGGCAGTGAACTGAAAGTGCTGGAGTCTTCATCTTACTCACACTGCTAACCAATGCCTTCCGTCTAAGCGGCCTCCTTTGACGGCTTATCACATTGTCCACCAGTGTCCTCTACCCAAAACTCACACCACTACTAACTTTTCATGCTGTCCACCAGTATCCTTTGCTTGCACTACTATCAGCCTCCAAGAGTGCCTGCCTCTAGCACTGCAAGCTACGCACACTTCAAAACAGTGGCGAATACTGACCAGTGGCGGCCGGCAGTTTTAGGAGGGAGGGGTGCGGGCAGCACACTTGCACTCATTCTTTCACACACACACAGGCACGCACATCCATTAACACACATCAACATTCAAACATGCACGCACACACCAAACATTAATTTAAGAAGATCACACACACACACACTTACCTTCAGCTTCCGTCCCAGGAGGGTTGGGTCTGCTGCCTGGGAAGGCAGCAGTCCCAACTTTGTCACAGAGTGTGATGGGGTCAGTGAGATTTCTGATCCCACCCCACTCTGTGACAAGGTGTCACTGATTGACACTCGCCCTGGGCGCTTCAGGGCTTAAACCTGAATGCTTCCCTCATCACCCAGTGGAGGGCCTTGAGGCTCCTTTGCTGAGCCGAGGAGGTCACACCCACAGGAGCTGTGACCTCTACAGCCCAGCAAAGTTCATCTCAAGCAGCCAGGAGTCTGTGCAAATCGCGCAAATCTGCTCCTGGCTGCCTGACCTGAACATGAAAAGTGTCTGTCAGGCTGACCTTTGTTCAGCCTGACAGACACTCTTCATGAGGGGCAAAAAGTGTGGGGGGTGTGGCCCCTCCGCCCGAAAGGACGGGCCACACCTGATACTGGCACTGTTCATTGGAAGCTCCTCAGTCCCTGCAGTATCAGCTCTGCACACCACTTATCATTCCTAGCGCCTTATGCTGTTCACAAGTCCCAGCTCTTAATACTGCCCAGCAGTGCTTGCTTCTTGCACTGCACACTGGTGTCAGAACCTCACAGTGGCCCCCAGTGCGAGCTCTGCACACTGCCCATCAATGTGAGTTTCTCATGTTGCCTATCTTTGTCAGCTGCTCATCCTGCGTAGCTATCAGTGTCAGTTACACTGCCCACCAAAACTGCTTCTCAGACTGACCACCCCTCAGGCTGCCCATCAGTTTCTGCTCCTCCCTCCTCCAACCAGTGCTAGCTCTTCATAATGGCCACCAGTGCCTGCTTTTCACATTTCACATCAGTGCCGGCTACACCAGTGATAAGTAATCACATTGCCAACCGAAGTGTACTCGTCACTCTGCCATCAACAGACAGTTCTTTAAATTGTCCATAAGTGCCAGCTCTTCACACTGACTTCAGATGCCCACCCCTCACTCTGCTCCCCATTGTTGGGACCTCATACTGCCCTCCATTGCCAGCTCCTCGCATTGTCCACACGTTTCTCACACTGACAGTCATTTTCAGAATCCTCACACTACCCAGAAATATCCCACACAGCAGCTCCTACCTTGAGCCCCACATCCCAGCTCGTAGTGTTGCCCACTAGTGCAAGGGTGTCACACAGTTCAATAGAGCAAAGTCCTACCGTTGCCCATTGTCCACCAGTGCCAGATCCTCATGGTGTACATGGTAAGGCTCCGTGACCGGTCAGTGTTCGGCTTCTCAGCTGAGCCTCCATCTAGTGTGCTAGTTGTTTTTTTGTTTTATTTTTTTAGCAAATTCATACTAGTAGTCCTATTCTTTTACTGTTCCTCTGTACTACTTTCAATAATATTATTATGTTCCAGGCCTCTGCCTTCCCTGCACAGTCATCTCTTTTGTATAACAATATCATAACTTTGCTCTTCTTCTCCTCCTTTCGCTTTCATTATTTTTCTCCATCTTGATCTACCCCTCTTTCCTAATCCTTCTCGCTTCCACTCACTATCTCTTCTTCTCTCTTCAGTAAATTCCTGCCTGGTGCATGCACAGGAGATGCTCTCCAAGGTTGAGACACACTTCATTCATAGCTCTCATATGGGAAACGGCCTTAAAATCGCAGGCTGAGCCACACATGCCGTTTCCTTGCAAGCTAAACCACGCTTGCCTTAACCACGCATGTGCCTTAACAACTCGTGCGTGGTGAAGGCAGAGAGCGAGATCTAGCTTTCAGGAGCAGGAAGAGGAAGCAATGTGAGAGGTTCTGGGCTGTGGTCAGGTTTAGGGACGAGGATATCTTCATTGGGTGGGGCCGGTTTTAGTGCTCAGGGTTGGGGGGAGTTCGGGTTCGTTTTTTGGAAGGGGTGGGAAGTCTGGTTCGTTTTTTGGGCAGGTAGCAGGTTTTTAAGGTGCTGGGTTTTGTGGGGTAGGTTTTTTATGGGGTGTTGTATTTGTTTTTTTGGGCAGGAAGCAGGTCTTTAGGGGCTTCAGCCGTGTTTTGGAGGGATAGTTCTTAGGGGTGGGGTGGTTTTAGAGCTAAGGGTGGGGGAGGGAGGTAGGGTTAGTTTTTTTGATGGGGGAGGTCGAGTTCGTTTTTTGGGCAGGGAGCAGGTTTTTAGGGGCTGGGGCTCGACTTTGGGGAAGGGTCATTTTTAGGGGGTGGGGCGATATTAAGGCTCAGGGCGGGGGCTGTGTTTTGTGGTGGTAGTTTTTAAGGGTGGGGCAGTTGTAAGGCTTAGGGTGGGGGGAGGTCAGGTTAGTTTCTTAGGCAGGGAGAAAGGTTTTAGGGCTCAGGGTGAGGGGGCCGGGGTAGTTGTAAGGGCTGGGGCAGGGCTTTAAGCCAAAGGCAGGGGAAGGGGTCGTTTTCATAGGTGTAGACAGTTTTTAGGGCTCAGGCCGAGGGGCTGTGTTCAGGGTAGTTTTTTTTAAGCAGGGCTGGGAGGGGTGGCTTGCAAGGCTGAGGTATCAGGTGATAAAGCACAGGGCTGGGGGGAATTTACCACGCATTCTCTTTTATGCATTTACAACACAATTCGTTGTAAAGGCAGGTGTGGTAAAGATGCAGTCGTTGTTCAGACCGCGCTGTTAAGGCATGCGTGGTTCGGGCATGCATGGCTATGTCATACAACCCTCTCAAATATCCTTCAGCTAGGATCTGACCTCATTTTACCCAACTCTCCTTCTTCACTACAGGCTCATCCATAATGTTAATGGACAGCGAGATCAACCTGCACTTCATGATCATAGGAGTCTAGTAACTTTCATAGGCGATGGGCGATCCCAAGTATTGTCCATGGGCGTACACTGAGGTGTTGCGAGTTCAACACGAGAAATGCAAAATACAAGAAACGAAATGCAAAACAAATAAGTACTAAGGAGCTATAAGAAAAACATGCTGCATTTTATAGTACACTATTCCATATATATTGGCAATAAAGACATAGATTTTTCATGGCATTAAGGAAGAGGTCCAGTGCCTTGATTACATTCCGGTAATCTTCATTACTCAGATTGGCCGTTCCTCCTATCAGTGCTTAAATTCATCAATATAAGCCTTGCCCACTTTTGTTCAACCTCTTCTACTCTTTCTATTTAAATCCTACTTAGACCCACCGCTCCCTATCTCCCTGAAGGGCTTCTGTGTCCTCCCCATATCCGGTGGGCTCTTAGAAGAACCAAGGAAAACGGAGGTGCAGCACTACAGTGTGCTGGAGGGAGAGATCCGTGATAGAGCACACCACAAACCAATAGATTGAATTCCGGAATCCCCTTTTTTTATCGGCAACCCGGTGAATGAAGTGTGATCGGTCAGCCACTGAACGAATGTTACACAATCTACCACATTTAACAAAAGTGAAGGTCGTCCCAGAGCAAGGTTAAAAGATTTAAAAATATTTGGTCTTTCCCTAATGCTTTTCAGAGTTAATTCAGCAAGATGGAGAATGCTAATTGTGCCTTCAAAGAGTCATGACTGATCTGAGGGTGGCTAATTATTTAGTATTTTCATATAGTGCTTTGAAACTCTGACACATTGCCTTAGACTATGGCGTCTTGTTTGCGAGTTGCATGGTCCATCAACAGGACTGGGGTATTAGCTCCACAGGCACCCAGAGGGATTATTCTCTCCTTTGAAGGTTCAATCAAGTGGTGTCTGGGATGGAAAGCTCACAAAAAGAGGTTTAACCATAGAGGATTAGGTAATAGGTGAGACAAAGCTGCAACTGAGATTTCTATGCAGTCGTTGCATGTAATGAGAATAATAAAGAGGCTTCAAAAAAGTGGCATTCATCACTGACCCTCCCTCCTCCCCTCGCCCTCAAGGTGGCTCTTTTGGAACTGAAGGACAAAGTGCATCCTGGTTGTGCTGGAGGGCCTGGGCAATGAATTACTTCCAGTTCAGAAGGGGGTCACTTGGCTCACAGTCTCCATAACTCCAGAGTGTCCTCTGAAAGTGTCCTCGGTGGCTGATTTCTACCCTGATGACCATAATGGAGATTTGAGTTTGAATGTACAAAGGTACATGTTCAGGGCCAGACTGATGACCAAAAGCAGCTCTCGCAAAATATCCATGTAATCCCGGCTCTGGATCCCAAAAGTGAAAGTAACCAGGCTGTCGACCCTTTACTGGGCATTCGAGGTGTCCCCTCTCCCCAATGAAGCATTTGGAAAATGTGTTTTTTAGCCCCATTTTTCAGATATAATGGTGAAAGAGGTATGTATGGGCTTTACAAGAAGTTCCGAGGGAGGTAATCTAATGACATTTTACAAAACTTCAAAGGTTTCGATAGAACCCATAAGAACTATTTCTCTGTAGAGAAACAATGCTCTCCCTCGTGCAAAATGTGAGAAGACGTAGTGGCCATATACAACACGGCACAGCACGAGGGCTAGTAATCAAAAAATCAAACACCAGGAGGAATGCTATTAATTTAAGGTACTGTGCCAGGATATAATTCCCATCACCCTCGCTGTGCCAGTTAAAAACGTAGTAGAAAATGACATACCAACAGCACTGATGCCACGGTGCGCGAGTTGCTGCTATGTGTGTGTGGGGGGGGGGGGGGTTCGATAAATGCACGACTATATTTTAGGCTCCTGGTAAAAATATTCAGGGAGCTGCCAATGGTGTGACGTGCAGTGTAGCAGCTTGTTCACAATGTGACAGAGATTGGCTCCGTGCACCAGTCTGCCAGGTCTGCTCGCTATGCAGTACCTGATGTGGGTGATCAGTGCTTAGGTTTTGGGACTTTGGCTCCGGTCAGTACAAGTACTGGTTACTTATTACCTCCACGTTACTGGCGGATATCGACCCTTTTGTAAGTCATACATTGCTTTGTTTGTTTTGCACATCATCGCTGAAGATGGAGTATACACTGCAATCACTCTTTCCACAATTCCCTAAATTTAAAGCATATTGTGCATTGACACTACCCACACTGGCACCTCATGTAAAGGGCATATTGTCATGACTTTTTGCACAGTACACCTGTATGCAAAGCATGTTTGCAATGACACACTCAACACTGGCCCTACATGTAAAGCATACATTCCCATGGCAGATTCTATAAAGCCAATGTAGCATTACCCTGTCTGTCTATCAAATTCAAAAGAAAGAAACATGGAACTAATGGGTAGCTAGCACTGCCAAAGCCAATAGGCCTCACTTTTCCTAAATGTGCAATAGCAAAGCTAATAGGGGTGAATTTTGTTGGGCAATCGTGTGTGTTGCTCCAACTGCCATAGAAAGAAAATATCACACTGAAGACTGCTGCTGGGCTACAACAATATAGAAGATGGAAGTAGAGCCCCTTTGTTTACCCTCCAAGAAGAGTGTTGTAGCAAAATGTCTGAAGAAGTTGTTTGCATTGTATGTGGTAAAAGTAAGACATAAAGAGTAAAACATTATAGAGTTGATACTTTTGACCGTGGTCCAGTATTTCTGGTGAAGCAATAAGAAAGCTTACCTGCGTGCATGTCATTACTTTGTAAACAAAAAACTGTTAATCCAGCAGCGTGTTAATAAAGCGGAATCAATATAAGTTGCCTGGGTGATTAATGAGTAGCCTTAGGCTGCTGTCAAGACAAACAAGGACACACTTCCTGAAACAAACAAAAAACATAAATCAGCGATTAAGATGTCATCATGTCCCCGTAAAGTAAATGCATCCAAGAATACACACTGACTGACGTTTAAGTTACAAGCTACATGCTACCTTGCTTTTGCTGTTAAACAAAATGACCACTTTAGTTTTACAGCATCCCTGATGGAAACACAAATGGGACACTAATAACGTAGTGATGGTCCACACACCCAAACAATGGCAAACAAATAGCAACTTATGAAAGCCAATGGCTGAAGTGGGCTTACCCAAAACACAATTTCTCTGCACTACTTTGTACATGTGCTTTTTTAACATACGTGTAACATGTGGTCTCCAGAACAGCTGAGCCTCTCCGTAGTTAGACCTAGAAATGCAAGTGCCCGAAAGGCAAATACAAATGTTGTAACACCCCAAAAAGGTGTGGAAAAGGTTTTTGTACTGAAAATGTTTCATGGAATAGGACGACATGTTCAAAGAATTTCTGAAGAAGTAGAATCTAACATGGACTGCATTTTATGGCCTCTGTGACTTTATCGTGGCCTCTTGTAAATGTGATCCATTGTAAAATGCTGGCTACAAATAAGGCTACCAGAATGCGACATGTCACCTAGGATGCAGTACTGCCTGTAGCTCTATTTCTAGTAAACATAGCTTATTTTTTCATTTGAATCCAATTTCATAAATCATTTAATAAATGTTCCTTATTTCGTATCAGATCACTTTTAATTTAACATCATTATCAAATACACCCTATTAAACTCTTATTATTTACAATTTTGAGTTCACCATAATACCCTTAGTAAAGAGGTCTCACTACTGTAACTAGGCATCTATCTCATTCAAGCTATGACTATGGATATTTTGTCTAGAGTCTACTAGAGGCCATCTTATAATATACACCAATCTTTATATGATCCGAAAACCATTTCAGATGTTTACCTCTCAGCACATCAGCATCATTTTGTTGAGGTTCTGTTATCAACACTGTATACAAAGTATCAGTTGCTGTGTCTCTTTTTACCTTTATCACACTATCTTCTGTTGAGGCAATTGTTAAAACCTAAAAGACACTTGAGACACTTTAATGAGAAGACGGGGTCTCTCTTGAAATAAGCACAGGCAAAACCAATAGGTCGCGCCTCTGATGCTATGTAGCATGGCTTTTAGGAGAAAAAAAATTGTGACGAGGCAGGCTGTCGTTTTTTAGGCCCACAAATAAAGCATGTGCATGGCTATAAAGTGAAAAAAGCGCTTTTTTTCATTTTGTTTGCCGATCCAGTTTAAATCAGTTAACAAAAATAGTTTTTAAAAAAAGTAGAACAGGTGAGGAGAATCAACACAGAGGAAAGAGGAAGCAACACAGCGGGAGTTGGTGGGGGGAATCAACACAATGCGGGAGGTGGAGAGGGAGAAGGAGGGCATGGTTTGGGGGCAGGAACACGAAGGACATGGGTGGGTCAGGGACCAAACAACTGCTCGAGAGACTTGGTGTGGAACTTGGTGTGTGAGGGAACCACACAGCTGAAAAACCAACACAGTGGTTGGGGTGGATAAGATCATGTGGGTAGAGGAGAATCGAATGGTCAAGGCAAGAGTAACACGAGCTCAACAGAGGGGAAGAAGTACAAAGTTAGACTGCTGGAATTGGAAACCACATGTCCCCTGATTGAGTGCTTAGAAAAAAAAGTTGCATCTGAGAAGGGGTCAGGGGAAGCACATAAGTAATGGGTCCATGCTCCACAGAATGGAAAAACACCACAAAATATGGAAGAAAAGCCCACAAATGCTAACAAAGGAGAGTGAAAATGAACCCAACCAATGGTAGTAAGGGGCTGACTGTAAGCTAACAAAATGTGTTGCAAGCAACAGCACAGGCACTGTCTTAGGAGGGACCTAAAAATGGGAGCAATATCGTATCTATTGCATTGAGGGAATCACTGAATATTCTGTAAGGGCAATTTATTCCCCACATTCAAAAAATGTTAGTTGTAAATGATATTTGTATATTTAAAATAAATCGTATTCTATACTGTCTGAGAATACTTCTCAGTGGCAAGTGTTCTCAATTAGTGTATTACAATATTTATGTACGTAACTTCATATCATCTCCTGAATGACACAACACCCTGTTGCTGGGTTTTTGTCTAACAACATAGTGCATTCTGGAGCCCCTAGTTCTGGTTCACGTTGTTTGAATACATGAACATGAAAACTGTGTTTTGTAGAAGAAAAGTCCAGAACTGAAGCATTATGGCCTTGGGGACATACAATAATCTGGCGACCAGTAACATAAAGAGGCTGCACTTACTCATGCAAGACTGTTCCAAGTGCTTTGTCAGTGCTAGTGCACTTGTTTGCAGACAGGGCTATTACTGCTTTCTGTGGGACGCGGACTGACACCGGTACTCAACCTCTTTCCCCACCTGCCCATTGACACCTACCCCCTATGACTCCAAATGACTCCATTAAACACAATATAGAGCCTTCAGTGTGCTGCACAACTCTGAAAAGTATACTCTGTCTTCTGGACAGTAGCTACTGACAATCAATAATCCCCTGGTTGTATGTATTGCTCTTGACCAAGCAGGTACTCCAGAACAGAAGTTTTTGACATCTGCTTCCTTGTTCTCTCCCTTCTTAATTTTCAGGGCCAGTGGGTTAACACTTTCCACCAGCCTTTGAGGGACAGGAGGGTCCCAGTTTCCTATGAGCCCTGGCTTGGTAGTCCTTTTTCTGGGTTCCAGACACTGTGCCCCAGAATGACATCCGCATCTAGGACGCTGCTGCCATTTCGAATAATCTCCCGACAGTGGAGGCGGGCCAGAGAGAGCTCCACCCAAGCCGAGCATCCAAGCACTAACAACAGGTCACAACCGCATTATCTTTAGCGATGAGGGTTCCTCACGCTGGCAACAGGCCCAAACCGCGCTGACATTCTAAACGAGAGTCCCCAACGCAGACAGAAGATTGTCCAGGGGGCCAAGGTATCCCTAGCAGGTGAGAACGGACCAGACAGAGGGAACAGAATATTCAAGCCTTTAAAACTGGGGAACTAGACACTGGCATGACGGCAAAACCCCACTGTTATTAAAATAGGTTATCCGCAGACCATAACTCTGTATGATTAAAACGTATGATTTTACATGTTTTAGGAGAAGTGGGACACATATGGTTGAGCAATGGCAGGGTCCTCAGCATCAGATGGAGGGATCATCATTTTGAGTTTCAGCGCAAAGGAACGCGGGCTGGTTTGCAGGGTGAGGATGAGCTAGCAAGAATCTGGACTTGAGGAAGTGATCTCCGGTGGTTTCATCGCAGTTGTGAAACCCTCGCTTCATCCTAAGCAGCCTTCTTGTATGACAAAATTCTGCTCACTCCTTTGCAAGCAATAAGGCCAGTCTGAGGTAGACAGACACCATTAAATACCTAATGTACTACCCACTGCACACAAGAAACTGCATTGCCTCTAAATATTTTTACATTTTTTGCAGTCAAGGGAACTGAACTATAGGACAACATTTTAAGCAAATTGCCCGGGATCACTCAGTTTGTCAAAGTGAGGAAACCGAGATGTAAATCTAGTTTTCCTCATTTCGAATTATGGAATTTTTCTACTTGGCCACATTTCCCAAGTGATGCTCCTAATAATGCCTGTCCACAGCTGCCAGGATGCAATGCACCAGATGGAAACAGTTTGGAAATCTACAGTATAGTTTTCATAAAGGGTGAATTGAATTTCTTTAGGATTGACAGGTAATGACACATGCAGTGTTCGTGGCAAACATATTCCATTCTATACTTATTTCATTAGACTTTGGCTTTCCACCTTCAGCTTTTAGCTCCCTTTGCTCTGGAACCCTCAGCCATTGAGCTGAGACATTGTGAATCACATCTTGGCTAAGCTCACAGCAATATTTCTTCTCATTGCATTTCTGGTGGCTGTTTTGCGGAGTCCTTCTGCCTCCACTGCAATGTCTGAGAGGTTCCTCCACATGAATAGGAATTATTTTACAGTCTGCAAGTGTGGTGGTAGCAATGGGGAGCAAACACTGACAAAAGCATCTAACAAGTATTTGCAGTGCAATGGGTTTTGTGTTTGCTTGAGTTAGAGCTATTAGCGTTGTAAATTCCTTACTGGACTTTTCTCGCCACATAAATTGAAAATGAAAAGTAAAACAGTTGACATAAGCGAGCCAATTCAAATGAGCGGGAAGGAGAGACACAAAAAGAAAAAGGTTTGCTTGCACTCAAATGTATCAGCAATCGTGCAATTATCCATGTAACAGGGGCAGCCTGCAAGGCGGTAACAATACCGCCTCAGGGAGGAACAAATGTAAAGCATTTACCAATGGTACCAAAGGATTTTTGAAAGGCAAGCCCACAAACGAGTGTGTGCGTGACGTGGGTAAAAGCCCACAATATTTACAACAGGTCAAAGCGCTTGTGCGCTCGGCATAAAAATATGGATGCTAAAAAAAATAAGTTTTGGCAAAATGATTGTCTTCTCTTTGGGACATATTGACTTAGAAATAACTTTTAGAGATGTTGTACAGTATCAGCAAGGTGCTATGCAGCATGGCCAAAAGAAAAAAAAGGTACAGTGAGTGGCTGGGGTGGCTCTTTCACTTTGCAGGCACGACAGATTTAATTACGAGTGTGCACCCCAATGAAATGATGTGTGCACCATATTATTATTATTATTTTTTTACTGATACGTCATGGATTGGTAAATACATTTAAAAAAAAATTGAAATAACACAAATGTTTTTTAAGGGGGAAGGTCTGCCTGGTTCTGAAACAAAATATTTTTTAAAGGACAGTGGGGCAATGAAGGATTGGGTGGGGAAGCAATAGGGAGTGAGCAGGGAAAGGTAAAGACCGTACATGAGGGAGATCAACAAGGGTGTGAGGGAGGAAGCACATGAGCGAGAAAGCAACACAAAGCTCTGGGGAGATGGGGAGTTTGGCAGAGGGAGAATTACAAGTGAGAGAGCTAGCAACATGGAATGTGGGTGTAGTTATGTGAAGGTGGAGATAAACACGAGAGACAGAGATCTGAAAAAAACACATGCACTCTCAGAGTGCTTAAGCAAAAACAAAAAAAGTAGTTCCCTAAAAGCAGGCAATAAAAGGATACAAGTCAGCCAAACTAAAGGACAGTAAAGAGCCTATGCCCCAGGGGCCGGACAAACACAAGCTGGACAAGGAAAGCCGGTGAATAAGAAGCAAGTAAATGAGAGTAGCAGTAAAGCCAATTAATGGTAAGCAATGTCGGGCTGTAAGCCCACTGCACATTTACGGTAAGACCACAATAGGTCATTTCCAAACAGATAGCCTGTACTCTCTGGTCAAGGAGATGTAAAAAGCACTCCTTTTTTAAGGTCCACCCTGTGCTAGCATGCGATTGGCATGCGTATCGCTTGTGAGACGCTGTAGTAGTTAGAAAAGGGCTCAGAGCCCCGTCCATGTCACGTCACTGTCTTTCATCGGTTCGTGGGCTTGCCTTTTAAAATGTGCTTGCTTTCATTAGTGGAAGGCATGCATACGTCATGCTTTTTCCGTTGGTTAGCCCTCCTCGAGCGCAGCGACCAAGTACTGAAAACATTCCAGGCTTGCTGTTTTCCGTCCGGTTTGTGGACTACTTTTTCTCTTTTTTCGCAGCGCGATCTTGCTTGGCAGAAGTCGGGCGCTTTGCATGACATCGACCCTGTTACATAGTTAATTGCATTTTTGCCGTTTACCTAGATAATTGCGCTTTTGGCAATAGGTTTTGCTACGAGTGAACTGTAGCAGCGCAATCGCGCTCTTTTTTTTTTTTTTCCCATTTAATGAGGCAAGAAAAGTCGGGTTGGAAGTTTACAACTGCTAATAGCTTTAACTCGGAGAAATGCGGGACCCGTTGCGTTGCAAATGCTTGTTTCAGTAGCATCCATTTTACGGATGCTTTTGTCTGTTCTTGCACTCCAGTACACAAATAAGCACTTACAACGCCTTTGGCAGACCATACAAATATCAAACCCGTTAATTGCTCTGCAAATGCGATTTTTAAGTGTTCTCGTGTTAATATTTAAGTTCTGTAAAATACTTGCCAGTTCTATACCTGCAAATTTTATGTCCTTCTCCTAAGAAATCTTCACATTTCAGATGCAAATGTCCATGTAAATCTATATTTTACCTGGTTAATGAGTGATTCCTTGATAGGTGAACTATTTGTATTTGTTCAAGCGCAAAAATATCAGTGCGCAGCAAAGCTTCGCCCCCATCCCCCGAGACTGGTATGAATGCGGCTACACACGAGATTACTTTAATTGATTTTTATTGAACAAAGTGTTTCTGTGGCTGTCCAATGGTATCTCCTTTCTACAAGTTATTTTCTCTAGGATCCTGGACAGTTAATTGCTTTCAAATGACAGTAACTACTTGTACATCTCGAACAAAAAATTGAAATAGTCACTGGAAAGCAAAAAATGTTGACTTTTGCTTTGCTTAAAAAGAGACATTAGTATGAACATGCACTAACGACCAACCACTTAGAACATACCTGGAAGCTCAACTCTGCTGGCTGTAATTCAATCCCTTTCGTCTCAACTGAATCAACAAGGCTCCGCCTACCTACAGTGGCTGCGCAAAGGTCAAGCCATGACCTTTCTTTCTGCCATGAGCTCGGTCCTCCCAGGGGTGTAGCCCATGTATTAGGATTTCTCCCTGCATCCTGTGCATGGCTCTGTCAACACGGCATTGGTATATTACTACGTAGGACATAACTGTGACTGGGGGAATGACGGAGACCCTCCCGGAAGCCTCTCACTGGCACTTCTTATGTTGTTTTCCTTTGTAAGCGGTGGCAGCCGACCAATTCCGAACCACTTAGGATATGTAGTTACAAACATTGCCTCTGTCGAGACCCTTTGAGACACCGGAAACAAGTAAAATAAACTCAATGAGCGACCTATGTACTAGAAACCACAAAAGGGGGGTTGGGAGCACACTGCTTCACATCCCAGCACAGTTCGCCCCTTTGCATCCTGGTAAATGCAGTTCACAGTTAGCGCTTACTTGAAAATTATCTGTAGTTTTTCACCAAAGTTGGTGCAAACATTGCTTTTATATCTCTAGACACGTTTTTCTGGGTTTAGCCCTCCATCAGTAGAGAGTAGAGAACAAAGAAAATTCATCTGGGGTTGCTGGAAATGCTGCCAAAATCCTCTGAGGGCAAGTACCACTCACAGGCACATCTCCAAAGCTCACTGGCTCAAGGGAGCCTTTTCAACAGGAATGGGGGTTGGGAGCACACTGCCTCACATCCCAGCACAGTTCGCCCCTTTGCATCCTGGTAAATGCAGTTCACTGTCTTTTGACGGCTCCCTTGAGCCATGGCTGACTAGCCTTGGGAGGCACTTGTGCGCCATGAGCGGTACGTAAACCTGAGAAAACATTTGATGGCATTTCAAGCAAGCTCCTAGTCCACCCTGCTCCCTGCTGATGAAGGGCTAAACCCAGAAACACGTGTACAGGAATATACAGCACTTGCCGCACCTACAGAGTGAAAGACTCTTTTTACTTTTTGAATGGACTATAAATCCATTGCATTTACCATGATGCTTTTGGGTTACACTTTGTTGCTGGAGTGCAGGCAGTATGCTCCCTCGCTTTGAAACTGTACTGGAAACCACCACAGGCTGTGCTCCTACCGGACTTCACTGACATTTCAAGGCACTGCACTCACACTGCATTTGAGAATCGCATTCTTTCCTGTGGTGCTGCTGTTGCATTCTGTTTTTACATCCTGAAGAGCTTAATAATAGTTGTCCGTTATCCTGAGAATACCGTCTATAGATCCTGGCACGGCGATGGGAGGTATTTAATACCACATGCATTATTACCACACAAGTCTGCATTACGCACCACGGAATGTGGGTTAGCACACTAATACTGAGTTTTTTTTTCTCTTGTACCACCAGCATGCACAACCTCGGGATGTTCTGTTTTGGACACACGCATTCTACCACGTTTTACAATGGGAAACTCTAGTAGGCAAAAACGAGCGGGCGCAGTAATGGCCTCAAATCTCAGAATCCTTTTTGGGGCACAGTCCCATTTGCACCCGGATCAGGATTACCACAATAGCCGTGAGGGTGGTCACGACCTTTCAGGGTGCCCTGATTCATCTTAAGGCCAGTTAATATCCATGAGATATAGGAGACCATGTGCCCCTCATCACATCATTTTGCCTCATGCCACTGACCTATATAGATATAGATACTCCAGCGCCATGGTTTTTTTGAGTCTTTTGTTTTTGCAGTGCATGTGTTTTTTTTTCTGTCTGTTTTCAGGTGGAACCGAACACTGTGCATTTATAATATAGCATAGCACAGTGACGTGAAGCAGGATTTATCTGACTAAAGTATACTAAAACTGCATAAATTTAGCATATGACAATATCATAATAACACTTATATAGCGCCTTTCCTGGTCCGCCCATTTCTCTTACTAATCATCTTCACGTGCTAATCATTATTTGTTTTGACCCAAAAGGAGTCTACTCCCCCAATGAGGCATGCCAGTGATATGGAGTCATCTGTAATCCTAATTCTGCAAGAGCCGACAGAGTCTCAAGATGATGCAATTGGAACGTCCTACCAGCCTTATAAGTAACTTATGTTGTTTATCTGTCTGGGTCCATCCGATATCTATCAGCTGTCCCTGACATTCTCTTGCCCTTTCCCAACTATTTTTAGCCTTACGTAAGGCCTTTTCCCTGGCAAATCAAACGTTCGTCTCTCTACTGCATCTTGCAAACGCTGCCTGCAGCCTCCAGGAAGCCCTGGCACGACCCTCGTGTTTGTTCGCTGAAGTTTGTGAGGGGTGGATCTATATTAGAGCAATTCCAGCCACTCTCCTTGGAACCAGTTTGTTCAGCCTGTTAGCGCGCCTGTTTTTATTTGGTCTTTTATAGTTAATTTATAAAGGGTGATCGTTATTAGGTCAATGAACCTTTTAAATAAACTTAAAGTGATACCACCACAAGTGCTTAGTTCAATACAAATACAACATGACAATCGATGAACATCAGCCAATTATTTCCCCAGACTCAATAATCTTCACGTACCATGACCTATTTGGTCATGAATAACCACACCTGTTAGTACCAGTTAATATGTTTATTTCCCTAAATTAACAATGCTAATATCACGTAAATTAGTCTCAGAATCAAGTGGTATACATACACAAACACCGGTTGGCCAAATCTTCTAAAGAATCTCAATTTAACTAAAGCATTGACTATTAAACATTCTACTGTAGAATCACAGTACAAATCAATAACAAGAATAGCTGTACATTAGGAATAGCATACATCTAGATTCAGCAAATAAACAATATCAGCTCTTTAGTAATAACTTGTTAGCCTTTTAGGTGTCTCCCTACCTTCTGATTAGAATAGCATGTTTGGGCTTCATGCAAAATCAATTTAGTCAAAGTTAATTTGGAAAACATCTAACTATGGCTCTATCAAAATAGCAGTTGGTACCTGGAAATAAAATAACAAACTTACAACAGGAACAATAGCATTTTGTTATACCTCTCCTCATATGGATCAGCAAGCAGCAATTATCTTCGTCAGTTGGACATCGGTTTGGCCTTCAGCAAAAGGGCAATGAAAGGGAATGGTTCAAAAGCGGGGACTCTAAAGTATCTGAACCATATAAGAAACAGCATCTAAGCGATCAGCATCAATCATTTGCCATTAAACTTTAGAATTAAAATCAGAAGATAGTCAGTTCCCAAAAGAGAACCTTTACAAACAAATCAGAGGAGGAAAAGCCGTGGGTCTTCTCTGTGCAGTCGGACTAAGTGTAGAATGACCTAAAGAACTTCCCACATTGCAATTGGTCAGGAAATTGTATGTTCGCAGTCAATCCAATTGGAATTAAACCCCAAATCTAAGATAAAACTAAACTGCCTTTCACAAGTGGATGATTGGCTCCTCTTCTCCTGTTCCAATGTCCAGCTCGTCGGGTAACATTCTTGTATCCATTCGTACTCCAGTCAGTGCATCCATCGTTGGTTCCTGGGAATATCGCTGTCTCACGCATCAAGTTAACATTGTACCAAATACTAATACAGAACATTCTAGCAAGTGGTTCTCATGAGAAAGTTAAAGACATCTGCTAAACATTTGGTCAACACAGTGTGAACAATAAATGTATTGAATCTTTCTGGACATACAGTCCCCCAATTTTATTCGGACATTGCAATTTAACATGAGGCTGTGAAAACTAGGCCCAAACCTCGCTGACTTAAGCCTACGATTAATAAGCAAATACATAACATGAAATCATTAATATAACCTATTACTATAATTTCTCTACACATACTCTATAAATAATAATTAATATGCATTCTCTAAAGCATTATGTAAATATCGCGGCCATTCAAGTGGGCACATTTTACAAGCCGCACATTATTTTCTTTACTGGTCTAATTTCTATGCAAGTTCTTCACTCATAACATATAAAATTATTAGTAATAAATTCAGCGTTCACACTCCTGCAGCTGGTGCATATAGGTCAAGTGGAAGTTGTTGATGAGGTGCCAAAGGCTCCTGAATGGAAAAAAGATATTTGATGTCTAATAACTGACATAAAACGTAGACAACCAACCTATAAGTCCATTATGAGAGCAAAATGAGTGAGAGTATAACATAAACAAAAAAGGAGACTGGTAAACAGTACAGAAATTGGCTCAGAAAATAGTACATTGTTTGAATGTCAGGTCCTGTGAGGCTAAAGCTCAAACTGACCCACATAGAATTCCTCCTGCTATTCAATAGCACAAAGGGGTGGCCCCTCCACAACAGTAGAGGAACGTCTCCCCGCTAAATAAAATGCCCCCAGAACTGAAAAATAAAATGGTAATAAACTTTATTAACATTTTATTTTTTAACAAACAGTCCTGAAGGGAGTGTCAGGACGGGGCAATTGCTGCCGAGTGGCAGCAGGGAGCTGTGCACTTGTCTACAGTGACAGCAAGCCAGTCATGCACACTTTAAACATCTCTAACCCAGCTGTCCTGAGACAGCTGGGTTAGAGAAAGCACAGGCCTCCAGCGCTCTTGTGAGTGCTGAGAGAGCCAGCTCCCACCAATCCTGATGCTGCTTTCATGCTGGTCACCAGCATGAAAGCAGTATCAGAATTGGCTACTGCAGTTTCCTGGGTCCCTTCGCGCATTGGAGACAGGAGAGGAGAGATGATAAGATGTCCCAAGGTAAGTGCTGTTTTAAAAAATATATATATATCACTATTGTACGCCCCTCCTCACCTCCTCTTGTTCATACAAGCAAGATGCCACTGACAGGTCCAAACAAGATAGATTCAAGCCTGGATAGCTGAAATGAGACAACACAATTTGACTGACTGCTAACACAGTGTACCCCAAATTCACCCTATACACATACCTCTCTTTGAAAAATTGCTCACCATAGAACTAACACTGTATGGTTCAGTTGTCCTTTTTTTTAAAAAACAAAGCTTTCCTACCTAAGTGCCACTTAAGACTAACACTCCAAGCCATGTTCCTCTCACTAAGATGAAGGCAACCCCAAGCTCTAGAGTTTCCCTGAAATCACACTGGCACCATGAAAGATATCTACTGCAGCATGCCTCGAAGGGGTCTGAAAAAGTTTGCCCACATTACTGAAAGTTAAAGGAACTACATTACCCCTATTGAAGTCTAGATGAATCACAAACAAGGTCACCACAATTTACACCCCACTTTAGTGGGCTGAGAGAATAACCACCTCAAGTTGACAGCACTGCACTAGGAGCCAAGACCTCACCAGACTGGATAAAAAAAACATGTAAAAAAAAAAAACCACGGCCGGCTTATCTGTTTAAATATTTGGGAATTGAAGCAGTACCCCATCAACATAAGGACTGAGCCTTCCCTCCTGAAATTCATAAAGAACTGAGACAGTTTCATGACAAGAACTGGCACTTTTAAATATTTTCCAGACCTGGATGAAATTCTAACTATCCAAAATAATCGGAGTCATTTCAGTAATTCCACATTACTCTTGTGACACAGAATTACCTAACACACAATTGTGTCTGCTTGCATAATTAAGAGTAATTTGGGCAGTGGCTGCCGTTGCAAATCACAAGGAGGGAGCTGGAGGGGGAAGGGGACAAGGATGGAGGGAGAAAATACATTTTTTTTTTTTAACTTACCTTACTGCTGTCTCCATCTCCTGCCGCCTCACACTCCTCTTCCTTCCTTGTGTCCCAGCATTTGCTGGGACACCAGCACAGGCTTCCCAGCAATCCTGGTGCTGCTTACATGCTAAACATAGCATGTAAGCAGCGTCAGGATTGGTCTGAACGGCAATCACTGCCACTCAGACACAAGCCTTGGATCTGTGATGTTTCTCCAGCCTGGCTGTGTGTGCATCTGGGCTGGAGAAACCTAAGTGTGCATGTGTGTTTGTCCGACCTCAGACTGCTGGCAAAACACACGTGCACGTAGTGCACTCTTCGCTCCTCCCACCTTCCTTGGCCCAGCCCCACCCCTCACCTGTACTGCTGGCTAAGCCAGCAGATGAAAAATGAAACAATAGAAAACTATTCTTTTATTTTTCATCTCCTGGCTCTTGGCCAGGTAAGCCGCCCCTGAATTTGGGGCAAAAGCCCTACCACAGGATCAATTAACTAAGGGAGTGCGAGCAACTGCTGGCTCCTGCAATTTGTGGTCTGTTGCAAATAGCACTATTTTTCATAGTGCAAAAGGCATTCTGCATTTTAGGCTAAAAAAATCACTCTACATGCTGGATTATGCTCCTCGTGTAATTCATTGTAATTGTGCAATACCTCCACGTAATTATGCTAGAGAGAATTACGCAGGTTACGCACATCCCTAATAGTTTCCTCATTGTTCATGACCACAGATTGTGAATTTAACCACTGGACTTTTATTCATCCTTAGCACTCACTCTCTAGCTTAGTTTGTTTTTACAAATACCAATAGAGGCTGAAGAGGAAACTGCAGAATGCAGTTAGTGGAATTGGAAGCCAACACCAAGACTGGGGGGGCAAAGCTGGCTGAGAATTTGCAATAGAAATAGCATTTGGATGGAAAAGTAATGGCTTGGTGCAGCCTCACAGCAACTGTGATTGTGATAAAAATAGAAAAGCTATATAGTGGCAATAATACTGAGAAAGTAAGGGCAAAGCTGGAGACCAGGCATGGTCTGTGTATCACGAGAAGGCAAGCAATGGGCAGAATGGGTGGTCCATGTGGCTCGTCCTCTTCAGTCCTTGGGATTTTGAGACTACACCGACTGCTTGAATTAGTTGATGATTGTATTTGTTTCCAGAACTAAGGCTAATGTCATTCTGCTGGTTAGAGCTTCTCTCAGACCACGTCGGCATTGTAATACTTTGTAGGAGAATGTCCTTCTACTAGAAGAGTCTCCTTTCCACCTCTTTAGATTCAGTCCTATTCTGACCCTGTGGATGGTGTCCCACCTTACTGCCAGTTGTTGCTCAGCTCTTTAAATGACTTCTCGCTCCCCTTTTCAAAGTGCTAACCTGGGATAGGCGAGGCTACGTGCACCCAGGCGTAATCTCGCGGTCACCATCTGGAGGTGAAGAGATAGGGATGTTGTATTCGACAGCACAAATTGTTCATTAATGACGTACATTACAGATAACGGAGTGTGGCCTGATCCCGATCCTGCAGAGACAATACTTTCTTTGTCTCAGTTATTACCAAAAGGTTTCTTCATTAAAGTGGTGTCAGCCTCCTTCTCTCTAGCAGAACCTTGTCACATGCCGACTTATCTGTTCTTTTATTTCTTGGCCCTGCTGCCTGTTTCTATGACGGTTTCATGATCTATTGCTGGTGCCAGATTTGCCTGTGGGAACTATGTTTGTCTCAACTATCCCATGTTCTCTTTACACTTGGCACAAGGTTTGATTTATTGAGATTTTACAGCATCTGCTCTTTGAACCACACTCTTAATCGCGGACACAAATCTCGCCACTCTGCCATTATGCCACAGTGCTGTTACAATGAGTCATTCCCATTGACTTGCACAATTGTGCCATTTCACCTCCGTTAAACGAAGACCCATTGTCGACTGTGTGGTGCTGGGCATTTCCCAAGCGGCACATAGTTCTTCGAGAGTGGGTGGCAAAACTGCATCTTCAATGAGGTTTCAAGCAGGAATCTCAGTATTCGCCCAGATGTCAAGAAGACACTGCTCAGAGTCAACAGGTGCATGGAACAAGATGCTATGAACCTCCATAGGGCATGCATTAGGCATTTCAGACATCTTCAGCGGCTCCAGCTTTCTTGATCTCTGACAAACATGGCATGAATGTCCACAGGGTTCTCAATATTGGAACATATTCCCCATAGCAAGGTTTTGATGGTGATTTATTTCTCTGCCACCTTCATGGTTTACATCAATGGCGGGCTGCTGATAGCTCGGGGTATGAGACAATGGTACACTTTCTCACACACTGGGGGGATAGAGTGGTGTGCAAGCAGCCAACTCCCTTGTATGTTTTAATAATGTAATGAAGGCAGGGTGGTGCTATATTTAGGACCTTGCAACGAACTGCATTATAGCGCTACCACAAATGGTCAAAAGATGGTGCCATATTTTAGTGAGGCATAAAAAAATGCCCTTTCATAGAGGGAAATGAGATGATAAGCTCCAGCCAACCAGCGCCAGACAGCCAACATCCACTTATTTGAACCCATAAAGCAGGAAACAAAACTTAGAAAAATAGGTGGGAAAATATCTGGCCCAGACAATGTGCAATCATGTCGCTTTTGTCACTTAGAGAAGTCATCACATTACGAGACCTCTCACAGTAATGCAGGAGATTCTATTTTCCAGTCAAAGCCAAGATAGATACTTAGCCAAATTTATTGGTTATATATCACTCAAAATGAGCAGTCAATGTTGGAACGGATGCTCAAGCATACAGTTAAAACAATGCATGCATTTATAGATTTTCTATCATACCTCCCATGGAATAAAACGGAATTTAAGGCATGCAGATACTTCTTTTACAAGTTGTGGATCTCATCAAATTAATGTGAGTGGTGATGTATCGCATCAAATGCATGCACCTGTAACTATTATATGTTACTGTGTATCGAGAATAATAATATCAATCAGTACTTGTAAAGCGCAGCTACTCACCCGTTAGTGTATCAAGGCTCTTGGTGGGGGGAGTGTGCGTATACCGGTGACGAGGTTTAAAACAGCCATGTCTTCAGTTCCTTCATGAAGCTGAGAAGGGAGGTGGTTTGTCTGATGTGGATAGGTAGGGCGTTCCAGGCGGTGGCTGCGAGGTCGGAGAAGGAGCATCTTCCTGTTCGGTTTTTCCTGATGCGGGGTACTTCTATGAGAGAGATCGCTAGGATGAGCATAGGGCCCTGTGGGGTACGTGGAAGTTGAGTCTCTGGTTCAGGTAGGCCGGTCCGGTGTTGTGGAGGGCTTTGTGTGCGTGGGTGAGGATCTTGAAAGTGATTATTTTCTCTATGGGGAGCCAGTGCAGTGTACGTAGGTGTCAACCTACAAAAATGTCACATCTACTTCATTAGTATGGCAAGTATTTGTACTTAATTACAAGTGTACTTACTTTATGATGCAATATTTTTGTCTTCTTACACACAGTAGTACAACACAGTTTGTGAAGCATTAAAGAAAGTGTACCATAAGACATGGATGCATTTTTTCGCCTTGTTTTCCTTTGGAAATTACAAATGTATCTTTTCCACATAGAAGGATGTAGTTGAGCCTTTCGAGTGACACAAAGTGACATCAACGTAAAGCAAAGGATTTGTAAGCTTGGTTGGCACAGTTAAAAATGGCTGTAAAGTATGTTTTCTGAGCCTATTTCAATGATAATGCTCTGGAGGCAGCGCTCTGACTAAGTTATGAGAGGCTTTCAATTGCAGCCATATGCATTACTGGGGTGGAGAAATTTTGCAACTAAAACACAAGGAGCTGTGTGTGTCAGGGTGCAAAAAGTGACCGGGCTGCAGCGGCTAAATGCTGAGTGTTCAAGGTTGGAAGCTTTCAAGACACTGGGTACAGCAGGGGCGGTTTGTTCTTTAGGTCTAAGGGGCGATACCCCTCAGAAATTCCTGCACATTTACATTTAAAAATATTAAATAGATCAATTTGTTTGGAGATACAATTGTATCTCCCAGCCAGGCAGTAAATCAACTTTTCTGCACTGTGACTCACAACGTAGGACTTAGGGGGTTATTACAACTTTGGAGGAGGTGTTAATCCGTCCCAAAAGTGATGGTAAAGTGACGGATATACCACCAGCCGTATTACGAGTTCCATAGGATATAATGGACTCGTAATACGGCTGGTGGTATATCCGTCACTTTACCGTCACTTTTGGGACGGATTAACACCTCCTCCAAAGTTGTAATAACCCCCTAAGCTTTCTAAAGCCCTTCGTTTCAATTGTGGTCTATGTTGGTATCCACTGTAGGCCAGTGACCCTTTTAGCATCATGGTTTAGGGCAATGTAGTCTTCATCCCTGCATGGGGCCAGCCATCCGTCATTCACAGGCATAGATCCCACCCTTTCCCATTCGTCACACAGTTGGAGTGAATGTGTAACTTGGTGCCTTGTCTTAGGTAATGGTAAGTGTTATAATGCTAATCTCGAGGTATTTATATTGAGATGTGACC
The DNA here is from genome assembly GCF_031143425.1 of Pleurodeles waltl. Taxonomy (NCBI): domain Eukaryota; kingdom Metazoa; phylum Chordata; class Amphibia; order Caudata; family Salamandridae; genus Pleurodeles; species Pleurodeles waltl. The sequence continues at coordinate 1,151,360,041 of NC_090446.1, read as the reverse complement.
CTTTGTCACCTTAACCTCCCCACTCTGACACCCCAGGCCTTGGCTGCAGATCTAGCCTCTTCAGAAATTGGGCTGCTGTATTTGTTCCCCTGCTAAATTGTTCCAAAAGACAAATAAGGTTCTGATTTCCCTTGCAAAGTTTATCCAAATATTGGAGTCAAGTGCCAAGCCAGAAATATGTGCTTACAGGAAATGCAGTTATCTGCTGTATGGTGTTAAAATGGCCCTATCTTCATGCCCTTGACATTAATGCCAAAAACCTGGATTGATTTGATAAAATGAATGTTGAAAACGTTAAGGTAATGTGTGTCAGTGCTTTTGTTCCTCTCTTTTTTTCACGTTTTATTTAATGTTGCATCCCCCAAGAGAGTTAACTGTTTCATCTTGCTGTGTTTTTTTTTTTTTTCGTGCATGGTATAAATCTTCAATAGTGCATACTTTGACTTGTGCCAGGTGCTTATGAAAGGCTTTGATTGAGCATGCTGGTGTTGAGGCTGAAGCCGGTAAAGCACAGTGCCTGTCAGTGTGTTGGCGTCTCTGCACAGCACACAGAACAATGGTCAGGTATTCCAGTTACAATTGAACTACAGTGGAAATGTGTGCAAAGGTTGTGCAAAGAGGTCAAAATATTCAGAAGGTTAAAGCAAAAGGAAATAAAGTGCTTAACCTTGTATGAGTGAATTGGATGTTTCAGATGGTAAAATGAGGGAGATGCAAGGAAGTGCATTCAGGCGAGAGTGAAAAGAGTATGCTGAAGAGGAAAGAGAGGTTGAAAACATGCAGATGGATGCGATTTGTAGAGAAAAGGGGCATGCATATCTAGAATAAAGCACTCATAACTGAAGGCCATCCTCCTTCCATAATATTTAATTTACAGTCTCACAATTTCAGAATTGAAACATTTCCAATGTTAATTATTTATAACAGGTGATTGTTTTTACTCATTTATCTTATTGGATAATCATTGACAAAGCCAGTAGGACTAACACGTTTTATTTCAGTTGTTGCGTTATATTTCTGGATGAAATAACATCTCAGAGAGAAACCAAAATAAAGATTGGGTGGCACACTAAGGGAATAACAAATTTATTTTACATGTCCCTTTTAAAGAGTCCCCACTTTTTTCATACCACTTAAAGACCTGTCTGCACATATTTCTGTATGACTGATTGCACTCGGCAGCTGTGGGTGCTTCCCAATGCCTGTTTGGAAAATGTTCTTCCAAAGTTGATGCCACATGCAGTGCAAGACACTGGGTAAGCACACACTTTAAAGGGCCTGAAGTTGTCACGCTGTACAATTTCCACATTAAAATAACTGTTGAACTTATTATTGCAGTATGATATGGAGCAGTTTTTAATGTGTTTTAATATTTCAAGGCCATACATTAGCACTGCTTTATAAACCTTGCTTTTTCATTAAATGTAATTGCTTTCAAATACACCATTTGTTCATCTTTTTCTATTTTTTTTCTTGGGAGGAGGACCCACCCTGGACCCCACATTTGTCTATTGGGCTTGCTCGCTTCACTCGCTACATGAAAGTTATACCCAACTTTTAAGCCCCACTGGGATACAGGGTGATTTTGAAAGGTCAAAGAAAAAGCACACCAGGTATGGAGTATGCTCGGAGGGTGAGGAAACCAGATAGAAGGTGTGTCGTGCACTTGTGGGATATGAGGTGGCAGAATGCCTGGGTAGGATCTGTTTGAGGGTGGGATTGGTCACAAAACTAGGTATGGAGTTTGGAGGAGGGAATGGGCAGAATACTAGATCCAGTGAGAATTTATAAGGCTGGAAAAGAAAGCCAAAAATGTCTGTGTTTTTGAAGGGTGCATAGAGGCAGGAATGCCAGGTACGGTTTGTGTTTTGGATTGTGAAGTGTGTCACAGTACCAGGTCCGAACTTTTCTTTGGTGGTCTATGGTGAGAGGATAACAGATATCGGTGTGTTTGTGGGTGGCATAAGGCAGGACTCTAAGTATGGGATATGTTTGGGATGTGGGAGGGCAGCACTGTAGTTTGGGTTGTATTTGAGAGGTGGATGAGGGAAGGTTTGAGCTTTGAAGTGTGTTTGAACAGTCAGTGCATGAACCAGGCATGAGTTTTGTATGAGGGCGGTAAATGATGTCAGTTGAGGGGTTTGTTTTCGGGGGTATTTGATGTTCTCGACAGCAAAGAAAGAATGATCGATTTTAGAGCTTATTTTAGAAGGTGTAGGATTTGGAATATCGGGCATGGTGTGTTTTGTGGGTGAGTGGGGCCAGGACAACAGGAATTGTGTATAGGTATATTGGGTAAAGTTTATGTTAATAGGAGGTATGTGCTTTGTTTTTGGGGTTGGGGAAAGGATATCAAGTATGTGAATTGTTGTGGAGGGTGGTGCAAGACACCAGGTATGGGTGTGTTTTGAAGGGTTGTAGTGTAGGATGCCATGGGTGGAATGTAGGAAACTTAATATTTTTATAATTCCACCATTTTTATTTGACTGAATTGTGAACATATTTGGACTTCTGGGCACCTGGAGGTTGCTAAATGCCTATGCTTGTGCTCTAGCCCTGTACATGGCAGTTAATTGGAAAAGACCAATTGTTTTATTTAATTTTTCGGTAACTCCATGGTAAAAACACAAAAAAACGTGCAAGTGGCTTAAAAGACAAAATTCTCTTGAAAGTGGCATTGTCACTGTACACCATCCACATGGGAGACTTTAAAACATGACAGTAGTGTAATCCGCATCTGTGGACCACTGCAATCCACGGGAAAGTATTTCACATGCTGCTGTAAACTTGTTTGACATGTTTAAGCCTAACTCTAACTTTAGGTAAGTCCACAGTAAAGGGTGCTTTGAAGCCCACAAGACCCAGTTGCAAGTCTGTTAATGTACATGTTTCTGTAGTAACTAAGGCTAAAACTGCTATTTATTCCTTAGGCTAACATAACGTAGGCATTGTCGAAGCATGTTCTATGTTTAAAGCAACCTTTCTGTAACTTGACTTAGTAACAACCTAGAAGTTTTATTTTGGTGGGATGTTACTAATTAATGTAACAAACTGACTAATAAATTTGACTTTTAGTACAAATGTCATAATGATGAATTCTAGAAAGGTTGGTCCTATCAGTCCCATAACCAGTTCTGCCAGGCACTCCCTGAGTGCCTGTTATTAGATTTTATATCAGTGACTTCCCTTCATGGGGCGCCTGAAGTCATATGATGGCACATTTGATAATATTCATACAAGACAGCCATAAAAAAGAGGAAACTCGCTTTGAGAGGGAAGTTATGGGACAATCTACACAGAGCTAGTCTGACGAAAGACAATGCCCTCTTCTGGAAAATAATAAATACTCCCGTTCTAGGGGACAATAATACCCCTAGAATGGAAATTGCCATCTCGGAAGAGGACTGGATCACGTACTTTTCCAAGATATACTGTCAACCCAATGACAGAGTTCCTCTGGACCTTCTAAAAACCCCAGACCCTGAGGAATATCGACACTTAGCAGTATTACCTCAGTTTACCTTAGAGGAGGTAGTAGAAGCTATAAACACAAGCAAAGCCAGGAAAGCGCCAGGGCCCGATGGTGTTCCAATTGATCTATATAAAACCAACACAGACTTATGGGGTCCTCTATTGACGCAGGTACTGAGGGCCACTTGCACACAAGGCCCACCATCAACATGGCGCCATTCTATCATCATACCCATATACAAAAAGGGGGATCGCCTTAACCCAGCCTGTTATAGGCCAATTTCTCTCCTCGATACATCAGCCAAATTAGCGGGGAGAATAATCCTAAATAGACTCCAAATATGGTCGGAAGAAAATAACATTCTATCCCCAGTGCAGTATGGCTTCCGCACAGGACTAGGTACAGTGGAACAGGCTCTGAACTTAACTATCCTAGTGGGGAAGTATACGAAGACCAGAGAGGGCAATTTGCACCTGGCCTTTATAGATTTGTCCTCAGCATTTGACTATGTTTTGCATGAAAAGTTATGGGATATTCTAATAAGCATGGGGGTCGAACTAACGATAGTCCATTTCATAAGAGATCTGTATACTGGGTGCAGAGCAAGTGTAAGGTACGGGATGAGAGGGGAATGCACTAAGTCTTTTGGCATATACCGAGGGGTGCGTCAAGGCTGCGTTCTCGCACCACTTCTATTTTCATTATACATAAACAATCTAGAAAGTGAATTGATAAGCAATTGTAAAGACCTTCCACAAATAAGGCAATCGCCCCGTCCCTGCACTCCTATACGCAGACGATGCAGTACTCATGGCCAGGACACCGCTAGCCCTCCAGAAACTTCTAACCACTTGTATAAATTACATGACCGCCCTGGGCCTCACTGTCAACCGTTCGAAAACGTTCATAATGAACTGTGGCAGGAAACTGAGCAAGTCACATAAAATCACCATTCACGAGGACAAGGTGAAGATAGCTCCCACCTTCTCATATTTGGGCATAATGTTCGATAAACAGGCCACCTGGGCACACTGCGTGAAAACAAAATAAGACCAGATTATTAAAACAACGGCGGCCTTGAAGATTTTTTCCAAAAAACTAGGGGGGATCTCCCTGTCAAACATAGTAAAAATCTACAAGGCCAAATGTATCCCGGCGGCTACTTATGGAGCATGTATCTGGGGGTATATGAACTGCCATGCGATTCAGTTAGTGGAAAATGACTTCCTGAGATACCTGCTAATGGCACCAAATAGCACGTCATCATATATTAGCCATTCGGAACTAGGGGTCCACTTTGTAACTGATCTAATTAAGATACAGCCTCTATTATTATGGCATAAAGTGTGGACCTCTGAGCATACCGGATTAAACCAGGCCATACTATCTGACTGCATGAATCTAACATACTCGCTTAGAGTTCCCTGGCTAAGATATATTATGACCTTTTTTTAAAATATGGGCTGTGAAGCATATTACCAAAACCCACAATCACTGGAAAAAATAACCAGGAGAGATTTGAGGGCTCTGACTTTGAAGCACCTGGATGAACAGAGATGGGAAGTGGAATCAAAAAAACCTACAGTAATGTCTAACCAACTAATTCTGTCGACGGATGCAGTCCAGCCCTATTTAGTAAGCGTGGCAAATCCCCGACATCGATTTGTCCTTACAAGATTCCGCTTAAATATCTTCCATCGGCTAGTAACCTTTCCGATTATGTGCGACTGGAGTACAGTTTTAAGAGTATGTCCATGTGATGCAAAAGCTCCCCAATCTACAATGCATGTGGTCCTTTTTTGTAAATTTTGTGATATTCCAAGAAAACATATTTTATTGCCTTTTTTAAGATCGACTAATTTGCGTCAGTGCCACGACGCGTATTTTAGCTTACAGATTTTATCCTCTATTGAAATGTGTGGAATTTTAACAAACTTTTTATGCACAGTACTCTCTGTAAGGAAGTCTATGGGCGTACTGAACTAATTTTATTTGAAAAATTTGGAATTTCCGGTAAACTCCTTACTCTCCAGAAAATACTGTAATTGAACTCGATTTTGCACTGATGTAAATTTATCAAGTTTTATATACCTGTCCTTGAATGAATTATGATGTGTTTTATTATCTTCCCTATTTATTTATAATTTTTCTTATACATATTTATCAATGTACTATTACTTGTTACTTTTATGGCCTGTTGAAAGCCGGATAAAGTCTGTTTGATGATGATGATAATATTAATGTCAAAGTGTGTGTGACATCATTGTGTCCGATATCACTTCTGATACCCTTGACAGTTTCGTAAATCAATGGAGCAGTGCCACTACACACAAAGATGGTATCTCCTGCGATCCCCTCAGAGCACCAATGATCACAGGGATATAATTAACCGAGGTCAAGTCAATCAGGTGTGGACTATGTGAATTTATAAACAAATCAAACTGGCGATTTTGAACTCGTAAATAGCATCTTTAAATGTTTAGTTGAAACAACACGAGTCTCATTTGATGTGAAACACAAACTATCCAGTTGCAGACTGGCCTCTAGGTAAATTGGAAGGTTTTCCATCAAGTTGTCAGTTTTAAGTATGGCTCATTTAGTTGCCTGTATTTCCGTCTCGCAATGAGTCTACCTTCTCTGCCCCAGTCGTATTGGGTTTTGTTAGTTGGTGTGTTAAAAAGACTAGCCCTTCCATTAGGATTGCTCTCTGATAATTGGCCAATAATCATCTGTACCCCAGAGCCAAGAGGTCTTACGTCTCCATTCTCCTTGCAGACTATGCATTGACCGTCTCCTTTTGTGATCACAGCTTGCCCTGAAAAGTTATTGGCTCAGACAATAGGGTAGTACAGTGATTTGAGCGCTCACAACTGAAACATGCAGTTGTACGAAACCCAGCAATTTAGCCTTCATTTTGAGGGTAGTGTATTGAGCACCAAGAAACGGTGTAGTGGGAACACCTGTGATTCACAGCGCTTAGACTTGGCAGGAGGTCGCCACGGAGTGCTATATGAAAAACAGGCTAGGGAGCAGCTCTGTGTGGATACCTCGCCTTCCACCCCGTGAAGAAGCCCAAGATGACCATTTGCATTCGTATTTGCGTGCCTGACAAGTTGTGAAATGCTGCTGCATTCGAAACGCCCTGTACACAACATAACAATCTTTATGTAGATCTGCACACTTGCGTGTCCTTTCTCTACCCTCCCACAACCTGCCATTATGGTTTACGTATACACCCAATGCCTTGTACGCTTCTCATGTGTTCTAGGTACAGCATGTCTCGCCAGACCATGCAAATACGAATTTACATGATGCAAAGTAATTCCAAATTATGCTCGCTCGCGATAGAAGAACGTGCCAGACAGCCTGCTGCATATGAATGAACTCGCGCTCTTTTGAGAGATTCAAAAAATGTGTTCCAGTCATTCCGCTTGCAGCAGTTAAAGCGCTTAGTTGTCTGATTGGTATTAAACGTAAACGATTCAACAGCACTATTTGGAAGACAAACACAGTTTGTGTTTTTTCCAGGACATTTCCCCGATGCTGAAAGGTCGCGTTGTCATATAATATGTTGTATTATGCCAAGCTTTGGTAAACTGTACTATGTTTTTACTTTGCACACTTTTTTCTGCCCAACTACTGTCACCTTTGAGGGTTGGGGGGCAGGAAAGATAAACCAAGTGAGAAACAAAATCTCATTTTTTAGATAATCATTCATTCTATTTTTGTATTTCTCTTTGTTTCTTGTCAGCCGGCATTTTTTGAGAGTGCCTGAGTAAAGGCTATGAAAAGTGCTCTTGTGACACGAGCTAAGACCAATAAATCAAATAGAGCCAGTGGTTACCTGGAACCGGCATCTTACTAGACAAGGACAAGTACACTGTGTCAAACCTCCCAGTTAGGCTCCACCAGCCTCATCCTAACAATAGCCTTGAAGAAGTGTGCTGCCACAACTAGAGGACAACACTGTTGGCCAGTATTTTACCACCATTGCTGGTATTTTCATGCCAAAGTATGAGAAATGTTAAAAACGGGTATTTTTTTCCTTTTAAAGTGCAAACCTTAATCTGCAACCAGATGAAGAAATGACTTGAAAAGTATTTTAGAGATGTCTAACTTTGTAAATGATTATTAAATAAAACAGACACACATGCCCTTGTTAGAAAAGGAAAACAACATATATTACACGAACTCCTATTGAAGTACCAGCCATTCTAAAAAAACATGAATTAATGTCAAGTATTTTCTCTTGGAAAGGTGACAGCTCTAGGTGCCACTGCCCTTAGAAAAAACACAAAATACGAACTAAAAGTAATGACCTAATTGCACATCTGCTATTTCGTTGTATATGAATGTGATACACTGGGAGAGGCGCCGGCTTGGATCTAAGCAACACATCGTTCAGACTTAAGAAATCAGGGTCTGAGCTTTTCATGGTGGTGCAATGGACTGAACTCAGGCCAAACCCAAGTTCTAGAGAGTTATGTAGCTAAGCTTGAATGGGGCTAAGGAAAAGCGACTTGGATCATGGTCACCTGGTCAATGTGCAGATCGGGAATTGCCTCTGGAATAATTGTAGGGTAGGGAAAGATAATCAGTGTAACAAGCAATCAGTTTTATTATTGATAGCATTCCATTAAGTGTTAAAAGATACTCAGTGACTATTTGGACTTAGGGAGGGAGTGAGATTAGAAAAGAAGGAGGAAGGCGGGAAAGGAGAATGGAAAACAGGGGCAGTGCGAAAGAGAACCAATGAAAGAGACCAAGACAGAGCTCCAAAGACGGATGGACACTGATGTGTGTAGATGATGGAGCTAGGCCCTATGTTCAGTACTCTTGCTAGAAGGTCATGCACGACTCCAGCATTTTGCCAGAAATGCTTTCCGAAATCCAACACAGTGAGACAAACTGTCATAGTTCCCTAAAGATTCCGTCTTATTTTTAGGTCTGGGTTTTGACAGTGCAGCTGTTAAGCACACCTGTTGCTAGCCATCTGCAGATAGTGAGCTTTGTGTTTACCTCTTTCAGCCATTGACTTTCTTTGAGAAGCTTCTTTCAGCAGTGTGTCAGGACTTGTTATCAATCATGTCTTGGCTCAGCCCAGAGTAGAATTTATCTCCCAGGTATTACTGCTGGATGTTTGGGTGTACCCTTCTGCCTCCACTAGTGTTGTTTCATTGAACTGTAAGAAAGACTACTTTACAAATACAGTATAACTCTCTCTGTTTCCGCCTGCTGGCTCCCTCCCTTGTGTTTCACTCGTGTGTTAATGCTACATGTATTTGCAGTCCTATTGCCTTTGCTGATGTCGTTTTTGTTATGTTTTAAAACCTACTGAGCAAATTTACAGTAAAAATAAGTCAATCTTGTTCTGATCCACCCGGAAGACTTTGTGCTTTTGATATTTATTCTATTTCGGATATATTTAAGGCGCAGTCTATCACAAAACCTGCAAGGCACCTGGTGATGGCAGGAGGGGAAGGAAAGCTGAAGGTGAGGACAGAGATAAGATGATGCATTTCACGATCTAGTGAAAAAGTTTAGTGAACACCATTAATTGTCTTCAGAAGGTGGTGAGAAGAATTACTTCCCTGAGTTGTTGACTAGAACGTTTCTGGAATAAGTGTCTCCAACAGAATCGTTACCACTTGAGTAGGGGAATTTGAAGGATGTATAGCTGAGCAGTTTCTTGTTTAAAGATATTACTTGATAAAGCCAGAAATCCTTATAGAGACTTTATTGCGTAGCACGGTAAATTACTCTATGTGAACCAGGGAACTTTGAATGAGAAACATTACTGGAGAGGGAACCATTGTAGGGTGTTTGAGATGGAAAGCAAATATTCCTGACTGCAGAAGGCAGAGGTGAGTCCAGATGCAGTTTTTTTTTTTGGCTCGTGAGTTTTTGAAGAGGAGGTAATTTGAGGATTCCAAAGTGGATTTCAGGCAAGCTTTTATGCTTGCATTCACAGAGCCTCTAATGCAAGTTGTATGACTGATCTGAATTTAGAGTAGGAAATGCGTTGTGTTATGGTTTGGATGCATTTTAGAGTGAATTTGCCTCAAAAGATAACAGCCACTAATAATTATATGCAGCTGTCCTCCCATCTTTCTCAATCAGCTACCCTCATGACCCATAATGCAAGGAATTATATTTCAAAATGAAACCTCAACCATATAATCAAATTACATATTGTTAGACCTGACATGCCTTAGGGTGGTCACCCCTAACTTTTTGCCTGCCTCCCTCCACTTTTTGGACTCTGTTTTTGCTGGCTTTTAGACTCTGCGCACTTCACCACTGCTAACCAGTGCTAAAGTACATATGCTTTCTCCCTTTAAACATGGTAACTTTGGATCATACCCAATTGGACTATTTAATCTACTTATAAGTCCCTGGTAATGTGCACTGTATGTGCCTAGGGCCTGTATATTGAATGCTACTGGTGGGCCTGCAGCACTGGTTGTGCCACCCACTCAAGTAGCCTCCTTACCTTGTCCCAGGCCTGCCATTGCAAGGTCTGTGTGTGCAGTTTCACTGCCAATTCGACTTGGCATTTAAAAGTACTTGCCAAGCCTAAAACTCCCCTTTTTCTACACATAAGTCACCTCTAATGTGTGCCCTAGGTAACCCCTAGAGCAGGGTTCTGTGTGGGTAAAAGGCAGGACATGTACCTGTGTAGTTTACATGTCCTGGTAGTGTAAAACTCCTAAATTTGTTTTTACACTACCGTGAGGCCTGCTCCCTTCATAGGCTAACATTGGGGCTGCCCTCATACATTATTGAAGTGGTAGCTGCTGATCTGAAAGGAGCAGGAAGGTCATATTTAGTATGGCCAGAATGGTAATACAAAATCCTGCTGACTGGTGAAGTTGGATTTAATATCACTAATCTAGAAATGCCACTTTTAGAAAGTGAGCATTTCTTTGCACTTAAATCTTTCTGTGCCTTACAATCCACGTCTGGCTGGGTTTAGTTGACCGCTCCTTGTGCACTCACTCAGACACACCCCAAACACAGGGTACTCAGCCTCACTTGCATACATCTGCATTTTGAATGGGTCTTCCTGGGCTGGGAGGGTGGAGGGCCTGCTCTGACACAAAAGACTGCCACACCCCCTACTGGGACCCTGGCAGTCAGGATTGAACTGAAAGGGGACCTGGTGCACTTCTAAGCCACTCTTTGAAGTCTCCCCCACTTCAAAGGCACATTTGGGTATAAAACAGGGCCTCTGCCCTACCTCCTCAGACACTTGCTGGAGAAGAAACCTGAACCAGAACCTGCATCCTGCCAAGAAGAACTGCCTGGCTGCTCAAAGGATTCACCTGACTGCTTTCTACAAAGGGCTTGGATAGAGCTTGCCTCCTGTTCCCTGAAGTCTCATGGCCAAAAAGACTTCTCTTTTTCAACTGGACCCCGTGTGCGCCCAAATATTTGACGCACAGCTTGCTCCGCGGTGAAAAATTCACCGCACGCCGATCCGGAAAGACGCCGCTCGACGCGACGCCTGCGGGGCGACCGGAACTTCGACGCACGGCCTCACATGGACAACGCCGCCCAACTTCCAGAGAGGAAATCAACGGGACGCCTGCCGTGAGAAAGAAAATTTCACGCACAGCCCCCCGGAACGACGCGCAGCCGGATAACAAGCCGAGGAATCCACGCACAGACCCTGGGACATCTGGTAATCCCGCGATCCACAGAAGGAGACGGTCCGCCTGCCGGAAAACGACACACGTCTTCCTCGAGTGAAAAATAACGACGCAAGTCCGTGTGTGAAGGGGCGAAACCGACGCACACACCATTTTTTTTCCCGTAGAATGGCGCACGTCTCCCCGCGTGGAAAATAACGACGCAAGTCCGTGTATGAAGGGGCGAAACCGACGCGCGCACACCATTTTTCTTCCCGTAGAACGACGCACGTCTCCCCGCGTGGAAAATAACGACGCAAGTCCATGTATGAAGGGGCGAAACCGACGGACACACCATTTTTCCACGCATCTCCTCCTCTGCGGCCCTCTGCGGAGATTTTCCACTCCAAACCAGGTACTTTGTGCTTGAAAGAGACTTTGTTTACTTTTTAAAGACTTAAGACACTTTATATCACTTTTCAGTGATATCTTTACAAATTCATATTGCATCTTTTATCATTTTGACCTACAAATATCCAGATAAATATTATATATTTTTCTAAACACTGTGGTGTATTTTTGTGGTGCTATATTGTGTTATTGTATGATTTATTGCACAAATACTTTACACATTGCCTTCTAAGTTAAGCCTGACTGCTCAGTGCCAAGCTACCAGAGGGTGGGCACAGGATAATTTGGATTGTGTGTGACTAACCCTGACTAGAGTGAGGGTCCTTGCTTGGACAGAGGGTAACCTGACTGCCAACCAAAGACCCCATTTCTAACATTGGTGATCAGCGGTGAGGATAGGACTTGTATTTGTGCAGTGACATACAGTAGCTGAGTATTTCACTACCTACCCACAGTTGAAGGTCAACTTGATTTTTATCTCTTTTTGCAAATGTGTTTTCCTGACAATTTAAAAAAACTAAATCCTCACTCAACATGTCTCTGGCTGGGTCTCAAGCAGGAGATTTGGACCTAGCCCTGTTGGAGACATATACTGTCAAACAGCTAAAAGGGTTCTTCCAGGTGATGAGAGTACCCACCCAAGGAGCCTCCAGAAAGGAGGACTTTCAAGTGGCGCTGAGGGCCTGGGAAGAAGCCCATTTAGAGGAGGATGATGAGGAAGAGGAGCCAGAAAATGGCCCCTCAGAGGATTTGTTGCCATCAGTGGGTGATGTTACCACTGCAATTGTGCTCCCTTCCAGACCAGGTAGCAGTGTCTCTGAGCAAAGCCTGACCGCAGAGGAAAGGAGAGAAGAAAGGGAGTTCCAATTGCAAATGACAAAACTGAAAATTGTGGCTCAACAGGAGGAAAGAAGGGCAGAGAGAGAAGCCAAGGAGGCTGAAAGAGCTGAAGCTGCAGCTGAGAGAGCTTTGGCTGAAAATAAACTATTGTTGGCTCATGAACTGAGTCTCAAGGAGCTGGAGATCAAGGCAAGACAGTCTGAATCCAGCAGTAATGGTGGCAGCATACAGACAGGACCTGCTGGAGAGGAGAAGGTTCGTATACCCAAAAATGTGGTGCCCAGTTTTGTGGTGGGAGATGACATAGATAAGTGGCCAGCTGCTTATGAAGTTGCACTAGAGGCCTATGAGGTTCCTGAAGGGCAATGGGGTACAGCTATGTGGAGTTATGTGCCAGTACTGGGGAAGGACACACTTCTCACACTGGATCCAAAGGATAGAAACACATACCCACTTCAGAAAGCCATTTTACTTGCCAAGTTTGGGCTGACCCCTGAGGGATACCGTCAGAGGTTCAGGGACAGCACCAAACAAACCACACAAACATAGGTAGATTTCTTTGACTTTTCCAGTAAGGCATTGAATGGATGGGTGCGGGGCAACAAAGTAGATGACTACAAAGGGTTATATGACTTAATTCTGAGATAGCATATGCTCAGTACTACTTTTACAGAGTTGCGCCAGCACTTGGTAGATAGTAAGCTGACTGATCCCAGGAAGCTTGCTGAGGAGGCGGACCTCTGAGTTAGCACCAGAGTGTCCAAAAAGGTATCTGGGGGGGACACCCACAAAGGTGGTCAGGGAAGAAAGAGGGGGGAGATAAACTTACAGATAAGGAACTCTCAAAAGGCCCCCAAAAGAATTCCCAGGGAGGGGGTGGCAACCATTCCTCTTCCAGATTTGGGAAAAAGCCAGGGACTTATGATAAATGAGGGAAATCCAACCCCAAATGCTTAGAGTGCTACCAGTATGGTCACTATAAGGGCGACTCCCAGTGTTCCAAGAGAGCACTGTCCACTACCGGACAGACACCTGGGTTGACTAGTGTAGCGCTCGGGGGGAGATGGACCCAGATAGCTTTGGGGAACAGGCAGCGGTTTCCCTAGTGTCCCTGGGAGAAAGAGAAATGGTGCCCAAAGCCCACATGCCCCAAAATACTTCCAAGTACAGGCAGTGGGTCACCATTGATGGGCAAAAGGTGGAGGCTCTGCGTGACACAGGAGCCAGTATGACTACTGTCAAGAGTCAGCTGGTGTCAACAGAGCAGATAGTCCCTAATACATTCCACCAGGTCATAGTCGCTGACAATCGTGAGAGTCACCTACCGGTGGCTCTGGTTCCCTTTGAATGGGGGGGGGGGGGTCTCTGGTACTCTGAAAGTAGCAGTGAGTCCTGCCTTGCCTGTAGATTGTCTGTTAGGCAATGATCTTGAGCATACTGCTTGGAAAGAGGTAGAGCTCAGATCCCACCTGGAGATGTTAGGGTTGCCTGAGTGGGTCTGCATGACCACACGGTCCATGGCTGCCCGGGAAGGGAGTCAAGGGCGTCTGGAGCCTGGAAACATGGCCCAGACAGCTGCAAAGAGGAAGGGCAAGAGGTGTGGGAAACCTGCCTCAGATGTTCCCACAGTGGTGGACAGGGCCCCTGAGGAGGAGGCCCCTGAGCCAACTGGGGAGGACATAGCTGACCTGGGTAACCTACCTTAACTTGCTGGCTGGCAAGTAGAGGGGGGGCCAACCAGAGCAGAATTCTGCAAGGCGCAGAAGGAATGCCCCGCCCTTGAGGGTCTGAGGCAACAGGCCACAGCCCAAGCACCAGGTGACTCCTCTTGCAAGCACCATATTTACTGGGAGAATGATCTCCTTTACAGTGACCCCAAGGTTCCATGTCCTGGGGCAGCCCGTGTGCTGGTGGTCCCCCAGTGTTACCGGACCTTCCAACTGGGTCTGGCTCACGACATCCCCGTAGCAGGACACCTGGGCCACGACAAGACCTTTAACAGGCTTGTCACCCATTTCCATTGGCCCAGAATGAGGACCGCCTCAGATACCTTCTGCAGCGCTTGCCTCACCTGCCAGGAGAGTGGGAAGACAGGGAAACAGCTTAAGGCTCCCCTGCTCCCACTCCCAGTCGTTCGCACCCCCTTTGAAAGGGTGGGCATCGACATTGTTGGTCCCTTGGACCCCAAAACTGTCTTAGGCAACAGGTTTATCCTGGTTTTGGTGGACCATGCCATCCGCTATCCAGAGGCAATCCCTGTGAGAACAGTGACTGCACCGGTGGTGACCAGAGCCCTGTTGGGAATATTTACCTGTGTGGGATTCCCTAAGGAGGTTGTGTCTGACAGGGGCACAAACTTCATGTCTGAATACATAAAGTCTGTTAGACCTGGCTTTTTGACAGGGTCATCCACAAACTTTTTGCCTCCTTCCTCCTATTTTTTCCGACCTGTTGTTGTTGGCTTTTGAACTCTGAGCACTTTACCACTGCTAACCAGTGCTAAAGTGCATATGCTCTCTGTGTAAATGATTGGTTTATCCATGATTGGCTATTTAATTTACTTGTAAGACCCTAGTAGAGTGCACTATATGTGCCTAGGGTGTGTAGATTAAATGCTACTAGTGGGCCTGCAGCACTGGTTGTGCCACCCACTTCAGTAGCCCCTTAACCTTGTCTCAGGCCTGCCATTGCAAGGCCTGTGTGTGCAGTTTCACTGCCACTTCGACTTGGCCTTTTAAAGTACTTCCCAAGCCTAAAACTCCCCCTTTTCTACATATAAGTCACCTCTAATGTGTGCCCTAGGTAACCCCTAGAGCAGGGTGCTGTGTGGGTAAAAGGCAGGACATGTACCTGTGTAGTTTATATGTCCTGGTAGTGTAAAACTCCTAAATTTGTTTTTACACTACTGTGAGGCCTGCTCCCTTCATAGGCTAACATTGGGGCTGCCCTCATACATTGTTGAAGTGTCAGCTGCTGATCTGAAAGGAGCAGGAAGGTCCTATTTAGTATGGCCAGAATGGTAATACAAAATCCTGCTGACTGGTGAAGCTGGATTTAATATCACTATTCTAGAAATGCCACTTTTAGAAAGTGAGCATTTCTTTGCACTTAAATCTTTCTGTGCCTTACAATCCACGTCTGGCTGGGTTTAGTTGACCGCTCCTTGTGCACTCACTCAGACACACCCCAAACACAGGGTACTCAGCCTCACTTGCATACATCTGCATTTTAAATGGGTCTTCCTGGGCTGGGAGGGTGGAGGGCCTGCTCTGACACAAAAGACTGCCACACCCCCTACTGGGACCCTGGCAGACAGGATTGAACTGAAAGGGGACCTGGTGCACTTCTAAGCCACTCTTTGAAGTCTCCCCCACTTCAAAGACACATTTGGGTATAAAACAGGGCCTCTGCCCTACCACCTCAGACACTTGCTGGAGAAGAAACCTGAACCAGAACCTGCATCCTCCCAAGAAGAACTGCCTGGCTGCTCAAAGGACTCACCTGACTGCTTTCTACAAAGGACTGCTGCCTTGCTGTTGGCCTACTGCCTTGCTGAACTCTTGTCTGGCTGTAAAAGTGCTCTCCAAGGGCTTGGATAGAGCTTGCTTCCTGTTCCCTGAAGTCTCAGGACCAAAAAGACTTCTCTTTTTCAACTGGACGCCGTGTGTGCTGAAAAATTAGACGCACAGCTTGCTCCATGGTGAAAAATTCACCGCACGCCGATCTGGAAAGACGCCGCTCGACGCAACGCCTGCGGGGTGACCGGAACTTCGACGCACGGCCTCGCATGGACAACGCCGCCCGACTTCCAGAGAGGAAATCAACGCGACGCCTGCCGTGAGAAAGAAAATTCCACGCACAGCCCCCCCGGAACGACGCGCAGCTGGATAAAAAGCCGAGGAATCCACGCACAGACCCTGGGACATCTGGTAATCCCGCAATCCACAGAAGGAGACGGTCCGCGTGCCGGAAATGACACACGTCTTCCTCGAGTGAAAAATAACGACGCAAGTCTGTGTGTGAAGGGGCGAAACCGACGCACACACGGTTTTTCTTCCCGTAGAACGACGCACATCTCCCCGCGTGGAAAATAATGACGCAGGTCCGTGTATGAAGGAGCGAAACCGACGCACACACCATTTTTCCACGCATCTCCTCCTCTGCGGCCCTCTGCGGAGATTTTCCATTCCAAACAAGGTACTTTGTGCTTGAAAGAGACTTTGTTTGCTTTTTAAAGACTTAAGACACTTTATATCACTTTTCAGTGATATGTTTACAAATTCATATTGCCTCTTTTATCGTTTTGACCTACAAATATCCTGATAAATATTATATATTTTTCTAAACACTGTGTGGTGTATTTTTGTGGTGCTATATTGTGTTATTGTATGATTTATTGCACAAATACTTTACACATTGCCTTCTAAGTTAAGCCTGACTGCTCAGTGCCAAGCTACCAGAGGGTGGGCACAGGATAATTTGGATTGTGTGTGACTTACCCTGACTAGAGTGAGGGTCCTTGCTTGGACAGAGGGTAACCTGACTGCCAATCAAAAAACCCATTTCTAACACATATACATACCTAAGTCGATCTGAGGCTTTCTTAACTGTGACAGCGTGCTTCAATGTACATCTGATTTCCTGATTAGCCAAATAGGGTGATAGACCACAGCCCCATGCTACAGCTTAAGTCACAGACTACCAGACGCCGTATGATGGATGGACTACCAGACGCCGTATGATGGATGGACTACCAGACTCTGCATGATGGATGGACTACCAGACTCTGCATGATGGATGGACTACCAGACTTCGTATGATGGGTAGACTACCAGACTTCGTATGATGGGTAGACTACCAGACTTCGTATGATGGGTAGACTACCAGACTTCGTATGATGGGTAGACTACCAGACTTCGTATGATGGGTAGACTACCAGACTTCGTATGATGGGTAGACTACCAGACTTCGTATGATGGGTAGACTACCAGACTTCGTATGACGGGTAGACTACCAGACTTCGTATGACGGGTAGACTACCAGACTTCGTATGACGGGTAGACTACCAGACTTCGTATGACGGGTAGACTACCAGACTTCGTATGACGGGTAGACTACCAGACTTCGTATGACGGGTAGACTACCAGACTTCGTATGACGGGTAGACTACCAGACTTCGTATGACGGGTAGACTACCAGACTTCGTATGACGGGTAGACTACCAGACTTCGTATGACGGGTAGACTACCAGACTTCGTATGACGGGTAGACTACCAGACTTCGTATGACGGGTAGACTACCAGACTCCGTATGACGGGTAGGCTACCAGACTCTGTATGATGGAAAGACTATGGACTCTGTATGATGGAAAGACTATGGACTCTGTATGATGGAAAGACTATGGACTCTGTATGATGGAAAGACTATGGACTCTGTATGATGGAAAGACTATGGACTCTGTATGATGGAAAGACTATGGACTCTGTATGATGGAAAGACTATGGACTCTGTATGATGGAAAGACTATGGACTCTGTATGATGGAAAGACTATGGACTCTGTATGATGGAAAGACTATGGACTCTGTATGATGGAAAGACTATGGACTCTGTATGATGGAAAGACTATGGACTCTGTATGATGGAAAGACTATGGACTCTGTATGATGGAAAGACTATGGACTCCGTATGATGGAAACACTATTGATTCTGTATGATGGAAAAACTATGGACTCTGTATGATGCATAGACCACGAGACTCCACATGATGCACAGAATACCAGACTCTGTATGACGCATGGACTACCAGACTCTGTATGACGCATGGACTACCAGACTCTGTATGACGCATGGACTACCAGACTCTGTATGACGCATGGACTACCAGACTCTGTATGACGCATGGACTACCAGACTCTGTATGACGCATGGACTACCAGATTCTCTAGGACGCAGGGACTACCAGATTCTCTAGGACGCAGGGACTACCAGATTCTCTAGGACGCAGGGACTACCTGATTCTCTAGGACGCAGGGACTACCTGATTCTCTAGGACGCAGGGACTACCTGAGTCTCTATGACGCAGGGACTACCTGAGTCTCTATGACGCAGGGACTACCTGAGTCTCTATGACGCAGGGACTACCTGAGTCTCTATGACGCAGGGACTACCTGAGTCTCTGTATGACGCAGGGACTACCTGAGTCTCTGTATGACGCAGGGACTACCTGAGTCTCTGTATGACGCACGGACTACCTGAGTCTCTGTATGACGCACGGACTACCTGAGTCTCTGTATGACGCACGGACTACCTGAGTCTCTGTATGACGCACGGACTACCTGAGTCTCTGTATGACGCACGGACTACCTGAGTCTCTGTATGACGCACGGACTACCAGACTCTGTATGACGCACGGACTACCAGACTCTGTATGACGCAGGGACTACCAGACTCTGTATGACGCAGGGACTACCAGACTCTGTATGACGCAGGGACTACCAGACTCTCTATGACGCAGGGACTACCTGAGTCTCTATGACGCAGGGACTACCAGACTCTGTATGACGCAGGGACTACCAGACTCTGAATGACGCACGGACTACCAGACTCTGAATGACGCACGGACTACCAGACTCTGAATGACGCACGGACTACCAGACTCTGAATGACGCACGGACTACCAGACTCTGAATGACGCACGGACTACCAGACTCTGTATGTTAGATAGACTACCAGACTCTGTATGTTAGATAGACTACCAGACTCTGTATGTTAGATAGACTACCAGACTCTGTATGTTAGATAGACTACCAGACTCTGTATGTTAGATAGACTACCAGACTCTGTATGATGCTGAATCTCCTTCCATGCTGCCCAGTGTCAGTGACAGACTTCTATCTTTTAACCCAGCAAGGACCAACTACCCCAACAATTCCCATACACCTAGCGGGACACTAGTGCAAGTGGGAAAATGCCGGCAGCACTATGATAACTGATCATAAAACCGCAATTGGTAACAATTAACTAAATAATAAGTAGGCCCTGTTTAGTCTCATATCTCTGTTGTAAGCGGTGCTTCTGTACTCACAGGCTTTGCTGGGGTGCTGTTTCTCCATCACAACCTGAAACTTCCCCGCAACTGCCCCATGCCCCCACCCCCACAGAACTATCTACACAGGAATCTACAATAGAGCACATCAGCTGGAATATGGAAGCCCCATACCTACACACATAGTGTAATGCAACAGGCTCTAACGCACTATTTTTCGCCCAGTCCACTCGGATGCGCAGCTCGTGCCCAGAATCTTTTCTAACGCAGGAAGAATTTTCTGAATGCGCAGCATTACACTGAACATTTCCACCGGTAATAAACTGACGCTGCTGAGCTGAGGTTCATCGCACAGCCGAGTGCATCCTCTTCCCTGATTTAGAGTTCTTCCTACCATACCTCGTGGTCACACGTTTCTTTACGTCTAAAACATGCCCCTGGACAAGGTTCACGGGCCTTGATTTGAAAAATAAAGGACTCAAACCGACAACGCTCGCGCCGTCCTCAACCCCGCTTAAAATATGCAGTCCAGTGACGCGCCATATGGATTGCGCTCCAGCTGCCATAAACAAATGACCAATGTAAATTAACACCGCCTGAGCAATGGGCTGAGAGATTTACGATGCCTGTTGTTTGCTCAGCAGATCATGTGACCGACTGCTCGCTTTTATTGCCAGACTTTTTAAAGGGGTCATCCAGTAAAAAAAAAAAGAATAAAAAAGAAAATTTCTCTTGACTCTTCACTACAGTGGCTGAAGATCAACCTCGGACTGCTGTAACATATGTGCTTCCTATTTACGGGATTCCCCATCACCGTGCACCGCTGCGCCCACCTACCAATTCTGTGGGTGACTTGAACCTCTAGTAGGCATCACCTCAAGTGACGTGAACAGGTCTATTTTCTTCTCTCTCGTTCATAACACAGGAACGAAACAGGCCTACATTGAAGATTAGGGACCCTTCAATAAAGCCCTCCTTTTGTTTATTTTCTAACTTTAATGTGTGTATGCTGCAATCCCATGCCTATTGGCTTTGACGATGCTTGTTACTTCTGGGAACTGCCTGTATGGTTGGTATAGACACCTGGGGGGGGGGGGGGGGGGGTATATAAATGCACTTTGCTTTTCCGTGACGCCTGTTCGTTTTCTTGTTTAATCTTGAGCTTCTGCGAGTCTGTAGATCTCATCGTCCGTGTAAAGAAGCGCCGAGGACAGAGTTAACGTACATACATTCATTAAGTAGAATGGTACAAATGCTTCATCAGGAGCTCAGCCCCCTGATCCTGCTGAATTCATAGACTACCACGGTCAGTTTCAGATACTGACATTCCAAATGGGGTACTGCTATCCAGGCTGGGGAGTAACACACAGACATACAAGGACATTTAGCAAACTAAGATCCAATGTGACTTCATCATTCGGGACATCTTCCCAGCGCTGAAACTCCTCCACTGGGAACAGACCTCCATGCTGTGCCTTCCTCGTCCTTGACATCTCCCCAGCGCTAACACTTCATCACTGGGAACAGACTTCCATGCTGTGCCTTCATCGTCCTTCACATCTCCCAAGCGCTGAACACTCCTCCACTGGGTACAGACTTCCATGCTGTGCCTTCCTGATCCTTCATATCTCCTAGCCCTGAACACTTAATCATTGGGTGCAGACTTCCATGCTGTGCCTTCCTCATCCTTCACATCTCCCCAGCGCTGAACACTTCATCACTGGGTGCAGACTTCCATGCTGTGCCTTCCTCGTCCTTGACATCTCCCCAGCGCTGACACTACATCACTGGGAACAGACTTCTATGCTGTGCCTTCCTGATTCTTGACATCTTCCCAGTGCGGAACACTGCATCACTGGGTACAGACTTCCATGCTGTGCCTTCCTGATCCTTGACATCTCCCCAGTGCTGAACACTGCATCACTGGGTACAGACTTCCATGCTGCGCCTTCCTCGTCCTTGACATCTCCGAGCGGTAACACTTCATCAGTGGGTACAGACTTCCATGCTGTGCCTTCTTCGACCTTCACATCTCCCCAGCGCTGAACACTTCATCACTGGGTGCAGACTTCCATGCTGTGCCTTCCTCATCCTTCACGTTTCCCCAGCGCTGAACACTTCATCACTGGGTGCAGACTTCCATGCTGTGCCTTCCTCGTCCTTGACATCTCCCCAGCGCTGACACTACATCACTGGGAACAGACTTCTATGCTGTGCCTTCCTGATCCTTGACATCTCCCCGGTGCTGAACACTGCATCACTGGGTACAGACTTCCATGCTGTGCCTTCCTGATCCTTCACATCTCCCCAGGGCTGAACCCTTCATCACTGGGTACAGACTTCCATGTTGTGCCTTCCTCGTCCTTGACATCTCCGAGCAGTAACACTTCATCAGTGGGTACAGACTTCCATGCTGTGCCTTCTTCGACCTTCACATCTCCCTATCGCTGAGCACTTCATCACTGGGTACAGACTTCCATGATGTGCCTTCCTCATCCTTCACATCTCCCCAGGCCTGAACACTTCATCAGTGGGTTCAGACTTCCATGTTGTGCCTTCCTGATCCTTCACAGCTCCCCAGCGCTGAACACTTCATCACTGGGTACAGACTTCCATGTTGTGCCTTCCTCGTCCTTGACATCACCCCAGTGCTGAACACTTCTAAACTGTGCGCAGCCTCTCCACCCTATGCCTTCATCAATCTGGACTTCTCCCCAGTGCCGAACTTTTCTCCACTGGACACAGCCTGTGCGCTTTGTGCCTTCCTCCACCTGGTCCTCTCCGGTCTGAGCACCTCTTCCCCTTACACTGCCTGCCCTCTTCCCCTTACACTGCCTGTCCTCGTTATGTCTTGGTCTATCTGGCAATCTTCTGAGCACAGTCCCTCCTTCCGCCAGGGACAGCCAGATGACCCTTGGCACTGGTGGGGCGCATCCAGTGTTTAATTTGTAAATAAAAAGGTGCCGGTGCTCAAAGCTCTCCTCTCACAAACGCGGCTGCTGCAATTAAAAGTGCGAGCACATAATACTGAGGCAGCGTAATCCTGAAGCCACCTCGGGCCTCTTCAGCCCATTTATTGCCCCTCCCTGCCCCTTCAGCTCACTCTGTCAGCTTTCTGCTTTTCCCCTTTCTAACTTCGTTTTCTCTTCCTCCGTCTTTCCCACGTGTCTTTTGCTGGCAGTAAATGCTAGAGACAGAAAACTAAGCGCCGGTGCTCCGCACCGGAAACAACAAGCACAAATTAAGCACTGGGCGCATCCCTATTTTCTTTTGTTGCTTCACTATTCCTCGACACATCCGTGTAGCCCATCTTGCCTTTTACGTCCCCCCAGTCTCAAGAGTCTTAAATCTTGTCACCTGTGTTACAAGTGAGTGGACGGAGGTAAAGAACTCTGAAGGTAGGCAGGCACATATGTTGAAAGATGTATTACTATATAGGTCAGTACTGTATAGGTAAGCAGGTATGAGTGACCTGCCAGGAAAATTATGTTCTCACGTCAGTCCCCGGGTATAATTTTCTGGTTCCAAACAACAGACACAGAATCCTGAGGACCCATGTGGCATTGCACAGACATAACCATGGCAAGCCATGGCATCAGCACAAGCAAGTACCCAGGCTGCAGGCACGCGATGCAACACTTTCGCCGAAAAAAACAATCCGATGAGATAGACTACGAAACAAAAATGCTCCTAGCTCTTCTGGACAGCCCTGTCGTTTAAGTCTTTGCGCTATGTTCACTGTACCAGACAGGGAAGTGAAATAAACCACATCATATACAGTACTACTCCAAGCAAACAAGTACATGTGCATACAAGGCAAGCCTCTTTATAACCATTGGAAGTGGTGGTTACATGGGCACGAGCCGGTTGCATCTCACTGACCCCCACAGTCTTTTCCTTCACCTTTACCTTTGGACTTTTGAAAAGGTTACACAGTGAATGGCAGTACATGGGGGTTATCTACTGAGTAAACAGGCAGTATTGAGGTGGAAGGCAGCGTTTATCTAAATCCTTTTATCTTATTACGACCTCTTCAGGGGCACGTCGCCCCCGCCCGCGGTGTTGGGCGGGGGCGACAGGGAAGGGTGTGCCCGGAGGGGGTCCTTACTGTGGGGGGTAGGGGGACCTCAGCCCTTAAGCCATACCATTTCATAGTAACGACAGCCATGACATCGTACCTGTGCCAGATAAGGTGTTAGAAATACAGATACCGGGCCTCTATGCATCCCGTTCACTTTGAATCACTTGTTAAACTTTATTAATTTGGCGTTGTGATTTTTGATCTTCAGGTAAGACGCACGACTACCTTGACGTGCCTGCTTCTGTGTTTGTGGATCTTGGAAAGAGGTCACGAGAGTTCACGTCAAACTCTTCCCCACAAGCAGGTCTTAGCTGGGCCTAAACTGGGTATTTTTCGCTCACTCAATGGCTTTTCAACCCCTCGAGCCCCCGAGTCGCTGCATTCCAAGTAATCGGAGATAACATATCCCCCTCACAAAGCTTCCCTTGTTGCTCGGATAATAATGGCTTCCCTGTGCTGCTAGTGCCAACAATGTGCCACCCTCCGCTGCGCCCTCCGTAGCCGGACCGCGCGGAGCCCTCGCCCTGCAGCGTGCCCTTGCTTCCCTCGCCTCCTCGCCTTGGTTCCTGTGACGCAGTTGGTATTTTTGCGTCTGTTACTCTAGCTGTATCACCCGACCTACGGGAATGTTGGCAGAGCAGGGGGCAGGTGGGAAGGGGCGCCCTCATATCTGCACATGCTGCTAGTACTGCCATAGAATATGAAGAGGAAGACTAGCTTCTATGGAAATGGGAAGGACCCAGTATCTCCAAAAGGCAGGAAGGGCCGGGTCATGAAACGTCACCTGGCCCTGCCTAGGCCCGTCCCCATTTTCGAAGTCCACCTGTCTGTCAGAGGAGGCCGACCCCCACTAACTAAAGTGACATTTTAGCATCACCTTCTACATCTGGGAGGGTAATAGAGCACCAAAGAGTTAGTGCAATAACTAGCAGCCTTGTGTGTAATAATCACTTCTCAATGAAGTGGCTGTTGATGTTTCCATAAACCCCCAACCCCTTCAATCAGTCCAATGAGTTGTCCTAAAAGTTGCAGCATTTTAATACAATTAGATATCAAATTCGAAATAAGGAAAGTACATTTACACTTGTGAGGATAAAAAAATAATAGCACATTAAGTGCTTAATTTGTACAGCTGCTGAACATTTTTGGAGACTGGGACATACGTTTTATCATGAGACTTTGACCTGGAACAAGAGAAAAAGGCAGAAAAGGGATCATAAATGAAGAAGAGAAACATGGGGAAAGTCACAAAGGGCAAAAGCAGGGTGGAAAGAGCATGTAAGAGTGGGTTAAAGAGCAGGGTGGGTAGGCTGGCGGAAGAACGAGGCATGGAGTGGAATCATAACGAGGCAGAGCTGGTATTCACTCCGGCGTTCGGTGGTGGTGGGCATCAATGAAAAACTTTGTGCCCTGCCCGCATTTATTTATTTATTTCGTTGCAATTTAAGAGTTGTGCCCATATAAACTAACAGGAAAAAGTGTTGTACATGTCCATGGCCAGCATAGGATTGTCCACTGCATCATTAATATGGTATGTTACAGAGTAAAGGCTCTACAAACATGTTGATTATAGTATGAAAAACACAGATGGCCCTGGGTTGTGATGCCCGTGTTGTTACAAACAGGGCAGGTCATCTCAGCCTTTGTATTCAACTTCACAAACAGTTCTGCATAAAACAGGGCAAGTGTTCAATTTGCCCTACACCATAGTTTTAGAACGTGTCTCACAAGTTTAAGGCATTTCATCTCAGCCTGGTTAGCCTGGTCCTGTCTCTGGGCATCTCCAGTATATTCAAATAGGTTTTCTTTCTCCTGCTCGCTTATTACTGACCTAGGATTCAAGTATACTGGTTAAACCCGCTTTGGAGCAGCCCTCCACGCTCTGCTGCTAGACCTTTCCTTCATCAGATGAAGTAAAGTTATTTGGTGTCACACTTCTCAATTCGCAGATAATGATATTTCCAATGCCCTAGGACACATGAAGCCTATTACATCAAGAGCTCATGTTTTACAGCATATGTGTTCCACAGTCCCAACACTAAGGTTGTAGGAAGGTTGGTATAACCGCTTGCAAAAGAATGGCTAATGTAAACCAGGCTTTACTCCTCACAGCCAGATCCCAGGCCACAGTATGATCATGCAGAAGGGCAATGTCAAGAGATGAACAGTGTGACCTCTTGTTCTTTTCTTAAGGAACACCTTGACATTCTGTCTTGAAGCCTTTAGGGAGGGCAGGCTGAAAATCTGTTGGGAAGCACCACCAGAATGTGTTGTATAACTGCACCAGCAAAAGGTCTTCATCCTCTTAGCATGGATGCCAGGACACATTCTATTGTATCTTTTTTCTAATGGGGTTCTTACTACTGGCTTATGTGCTTGACTCCTGCTGAAAAAGTAACGCTTGGTGGATATGACCGAACCCCTTTAGCAGCATATAACATAACGTCATCAGATGCTGCCATGAAAATCCCAAAAACAGTTTTCACCGGAACTGGAAGCTATTCCACCACGAATTTCGTACTTTCTGCCATTTTCAGGAATCGCCATTTCTTGGTTCTGTGCATGAGCAGGGGAGTGGCATTGCAGGGAGCGGTCAACTTGCTGAGCAGAATAGCAGATGTGAGATCGGACTTTTTGAAAGTGGGCGAATAGTAAAATCCAACCAACCTTTTCTAGTTGAAATTATTTTGTTAGAACCACTCCAAGACGTGTGCCACGTTTTTAGAAGGAAAATACTGACACGCAATTGGTACTTGAGATTCAAAGAGAGGAAGCATTTGGTATTAAATCAGAATAATTGTCAATTATTTGAAAAAGATTGGATAATTTGCTTTAACCCGGATTTAGGCAATCGTCTAGACAATTTTATACAGAAAGGAACAAGGAATTATAAATAGCTAATTGATGCTACATCTAATTCCTGTTTCAAGTTCTTGTTTCAAATAGAAAAATTCTGACCTCATTTTTTAAATTCTATTTCTTTACTTGTCCTTATAAATTTAGCAAGCAAGAAATACATGCCAGGTGGCAACCCTAATGTAGATGCAAAACGTTTGTGGGGCTTTTGAATATGCTTATTATGTGAACCTTCAGTGTGTTCACTGGTGGTGGTGGGGTTGGATATTTGTGTGTGTAAGAATGTTAATAATTTATAGAATAAGGGTTTCTTTTCATCCACAATTTGCTTCATCAGATAATACAAACTGTATTTTTCAGATACTAATGAGGCAGAAATGCTTCTTCACCTAACTGCAACCTGTGAGAGAAGTAGCTTTTTTACCTTACTGAGTAGATCTATTGATTCATGTGGTAGATTCCATACCTGGAGGCCACAGGGCAGCTTGTGGGATGAAAAGATCGTGTCTTTTCATGTCTTCATCACACAAAACAAACTTTAGTTGTTAGCTTTCTTTTTTCGTGGCATGTTGTTTAAGTGCAACCTCTAAGGTGATACCAGTTAAAGAGCTTGCGTTGTCTATTCCTGTGAATTTAGACACCAGAATGTCTTGTATGACAGGTTATGTTGTTTGTGGTGCCATGGCCACACAATACCAGTTTCAATCTCTGGTGTGTGTAGAGGCTATTAAGTTTTAATGTACCTCTGGCATCAGCCATATTTTCGTAGAACTCTAATCAGCACCACAATACCCTCGCAGGTGATACTGCACTTTACAAATACACATAACTTTGGTCTCTTGGGTTTAAAAAAATCTTCTAGCACAACAAGGACTATGAGGTAATGTAACTCCAGCGTATAGTTCTTTTTAAATTTTATTTGAAGTTTTATAAAGAGCCTACACAGTCCTTGAGTGCCAGTGCTAACACAGCAATAAAAAAGATAGATAAACACAATACAATCAACAGGGGTCTAAATAGGCAACAAAACCAATTTATCAAAAAGAAGCAGTGAAACAGAGACAGTGAAAATAATGCTTCGACAGTGAAATCAACTACATATTGAATGGTGCTTGGCACCAGGGCTTTGAGGAAAGTAGATAGCTTGTATTGAACAAAACAGCAAGGTACACAGACTTAAAAGAAACAAAAGCTCAAGGAGATCAGACCTTACCAGGGTCTCTCGATGTGGGTAGTTCAGTGCTTAATTTGAGCAGGTGGTTTTTCGGTGCTGGGCACCGGCACTTAATTGTTAACACTGGCGCTTTATAAAGTCTGCCACATAGTGGCACTGTGTTTAGCTAATTTGATGATGAGCACAACAAACAGATATTTAATAATTAGATAAGCAAGACAAATAATTAATATTTGCAACTTGGGCCATTCTTATTGCTTTGAGGGATTGGCATGGACTGATTTTTCACACTTAGAGGAGTGTGGTGGCTATTAGTGTGTTGGTAGTGTCATTGGCAACCTCGGCAGATGTAATAGGTAGTGTAAGCAACAGTGCTATCAATGTGTATAAGGATTGGCTCAGGCATGGCACTTCCGTGACAATTTACCCACGAAAGGATGAGTACAGACATAGGCGGTCATTCTGACCGCGGCGGGCGGCGGTCCCCGCCGAATGACCGCCCCGCGGTCAAAAGACCACGGCGGCCATTCCAACTTTCCCGCTGGGCCGGCGGGCGACCGCCAAAAGGCCGCCCGCCGGCCCAGCGGGAAAGCCCCTGCAACGAGGAAGCCGGCTCCGAATGGAGCCGGCGGAGTTGCAGGGGTGCGACGGGTGCAGTGGCACCCGTCGCGATTTTCACTGTCTGCTAAACAGACAGTGAAAATCTTTGTGGGGCCCTGTTAGGGGGCCCCTGCACTGCCCATGCCAGAGGCATGGGCAGTGCAGGGGCCCCCAGGGGCCCCACGACACCCGTTCCCGCCATCCTGGTTCTGGCGGTGAAAACCGCCAGAAACAGGGTGGCGGGAAGGGGGTCGGAATCCCCATGGCGGCGCTGCAAGCAGCGCCACCATGGAGGATTCCCTGGGCCAGGGGAAAACCGGCGGGAAACCGCCGGTTCCCCTTTTCTGACCGCGGCTTTACCGCCGCGGTCAGAATAGCCCTGGAAGCACCGCCAGCCTGTTGGCGGTGCTTCCGCGGTCCCCGTGTCCGAATGTCCAGTTGCTAGAATGAGGAAGGAAGGAAATCGTTTTTAAGAAGAATTATGTTTAGGTCTGTTTTGAGAGCGTTTAAGCAGGTCTTAGTATTGGTGGCAGAAAATAAAGAGTTCCAGACTCTGGTTGTACAGCCACAAAAATATTTTCGAACGTACATATTTTTATTGAAAATAGCTTTTTCAAGTAATAAAGAGTCTCGGCCTTGGAGTTGCCGAGAACCGCCAGAGAACGCCCGTGTGTATTTTGGATGCGAATACGTTTATGAACAATACAAGGACAATCTTTGATTAGCTGTCTTGTGTTCACTAATTGTTTAACAAAAGAAAAATGTGATAGCTCTGTGAAAAGCATTGAAATGGCAAGACTAGTAGGAGCTGTTTTCCCACATTAAACCCAAAGTATGGAACAAACTCCCAGAACCCTTTAGTGTGAATCTGCCCCACCCCAGTTTCTGTATTGTTATAAAAACATATGTATATTTTTTAATGTGACTATCCTCAGCAAAGGTATCGCATCAGTTGTATATGCTTTAAGCGTCTTAGCGCCTAGAAACAGGTAACATATAGCTTTATTTTACAAGGGTAATTATCAATCTTGTTACAAGACTCGAAGCGCTTTGAAGAATGTATACATGAATGAGGCCGTGGACCAAATTTCGGTATAAGGGGACGGAACAACTAAGTGATATAAAATATAATTTCTACATACCGTAACGGGTGCTCTGTGTCTTATTAATATATAGTCACATCAGCAACTTCCCCAGAATCAGTGCTTAATTTGTGCTTGTTGTTTCCGGTGCTGAGCACCGGCACTTATGTATTTTTGAGGGCTGGGGCTTATTCTTCTGCCTCAAGCATTTGTTGCGAGCTATAGATAGATATGGGAAAGGCAGAGGAAGGGGGAAACGAAAAAGCGTCACAAAGGGAGAAAGTAGAAAGCTGTAAGAGTGAGCTGAAGGGACAGGAGGTGGCTTTAAATGGATTGAAGAGGCCTGAAATGGCTTCAGAATTACGCCGCCTCAGTATTCTGTGTTCGCACATTTAATTGCAGCAGCCGCACGTTTAAGAGAAGGGCTTTGGGCACTGGCACCATTTTATTTACAAATTCTCGGCAAAGCGGTTACTCCATCACATTGGTGACGAATATCCCGTCTGCCAAAATCTAAACACTGTAGAAAACAATGGTATTTTTATGTCGGCAGACAGGATATCCGTCACCATTGAGATCGAAATCAAGCCCTTAGTCCTCAAAAAAATAAACATGTTGTCATAAATATCTTGTCTCTGCGCATGAGTGTTCATTTGAGAAAAAAAATCAAAAAAATGAAAAGCCAGTTTTCGTTTCACTGTTTTGTTTGAACTGCAGCTGTAATTATGCTCTGCAACATGTCTTTCATCATGGCTGCTGGCTCTGGTAGGAGGTATTTTGACATCTCAAACTGTAATAAATTATTACAGTTGAGCAGCTACCTCATTTTGTTAGACACATTACAAGTCATGTGATATATGGGATAAAGTACCACCACTTTACATTATAAGTATACTGCAAGTCACCAAGGAGTTCCTTAACCATTTAGAGGAACGAGGCCAAAGACAGAGTTCATTTATAAGGTTATGGAACTTCGAGGTGACTTGCAATATCCATAGCATCTACGGCATGGATGCCGGTGGGTAGTTTATCCCATATAGTAAGTACATGGTCATGCCATCACCTTTCCCACAAGTCACTTAAAACCTTGGTGCGTAGCTCTTGCATATAAAAAGCGAGCATGTTTGCAACCATGAAGAATAAAAATAAAACCTCTAGTGCAAAATTAAACACATCAAAAATCTGTTAGTTATTTGTTTCAAACAGACATTAGAAACAGTTCAACACAAGTCAGTTTAAAAAAAAAAAGCTGCACTAGTTGGGAATATGTATAAACACGAAAATTATAGCTATTCTCTAAGGATTGCAAAATGTAAAAAGGTTCTCTCTGCTCGTCATTGTAAACTAAAAACGATAGCAGAAGAAAATCAAAGTTCTACATTGCTTTAAACAGCAGCTTTGTGACCTGAACTACCTTTTACCTCGGCTGCTACTCTGGCAGCAGGCATTGACATCAGAATTTGATTGCAATAACTTATAATAGTTGAATTCTGAAGTATTTTCTTTCTAATCGACGAATGGGTGCATCACAAGTCGCCGATTATAAAGAAATTAGCTTCTGGTGTTTATACTGGGATTACAGAATCCCATGTATTAAAAAGGGATAGCAGGCTCCCATTTATTATGTAAGATATTACAAGACACAGGTGTTCTGTCACCATGTAGAATAAAGATGTGGCATGCCAAGCTCCTTTATGGGGATTACATAGGTGTCTTGCCACATCCTTTATAAGGCCTAATAGTGGATATTTTATTCCTTATAATACACAACCGCAGCATCTCCCAAACCTCTTTTAAATCAATGCTCTCTTGCTTCCACTTATAAAAGGATCCCAAGACCATCACACATGAGATGGTAGGGCAGCCCTCTTGTGCTCTTATCTATACAGGGCATTGTTAGGCTAGAGTCGAGGCCACATGTTTACTTTCGTCATATTTTGTGTTTCAGCTCCTTCCAGCAGGGTGCTCTGCGGTTGGGATCCAAGATTCTGTTCGAGCAACCTGCGACAGTCCGTACAAACCAGGAGAATGTCAACAAAAGGTGAGTGGGTGAAAATTGTGGGTTTGTTGGCTCACCTCACATTTACAGCACATGCTTCACACCACCCCTGACCAACACCCATGATACCTGCCTCTAGCAGTCACCTATGTGTTTCTCTCATTATACTTCTGATTGTCAGACCACCTCACATATCTAACCACTGGTACCTTTCAGTGTTACTCAGACATGTCATCATTTGGCACCTCTCAACTACTGTCACATGTATCCCCTATGACAACTCCCTCTCATGATTCCTCACATATCTTACATGTGGTATGTGTTTTTCACCAGTCTTTAAAGGACTCACTTGTGGTACCTTCTTTCGAACACCTGTCACAGATCTCAGTTGTGGTACCTAGCTTTTGTCACAGCTCAAATATTCCACCCGTTGAGCCAACATCTAAATGCGCCACATACCTCTCACTTGTGGTACCTGCTTCTCAACACCCTCACATATCTTCCTATAGCAAATATATAATTAGTTGTATTGGTTGTATGTGATTTCATGGAAAAATAATTTAAGATAATATCATTACTAAGAATTGTTTTTCCTAAACTGTTAAATAGACTTTATGAAGATAAATGGCATTTATCATTCCATAGAAACCAATTTATACACCGCTTTTTTTTCAAATTGCCTTTTGTGAGCTTATTTTCTGAGGTTTGAATGTGATTTATCTTAAAAATAAGTTATTAATGTTGTTTTTTTGCATAGTATGCATAGATCTTTTACCCCGTACTATCTTGGCGTATGGGGAGAAAATCACCCAAACCCTACTTTTATGTCTAACGTTAACCAAGACCTTTTGATTTTACAAAAGTTATTTATGCAACATACTTACTTCAGTGCTTAGAGTCAGCCCTGTTTATCCGCTGATCTGTTGTGGTCATTCACGCAACATATCAGTCCACTTCAGACAGTTAGTAACTTCTCTGTCAGTAACAACATTTCACAAAAAAACCTTTCACAAGAAGCACTTTCACAAGAAGCACATCCCCAAACAAGTATTTCCTTTCAAGTGCCTAGCACTACTATGGCAATGTGGCTTTTTTGAGGCCAAAAATAGTTTTTGCTTTTAGCCAACTTTTTCTTTATAATGGCAAGGGCCCGGTAGCTCACCCAACAATTTATTTTTTAAAAACCATGCTAAAGTAAAACAAGTATTGTCAAAGCCATTAGGTCTTGCCTACAAGAGCTATTGACTTTTCCAATGTTTTGTAGCCATGTTGTAAAGCAATGAGGCTGCTATGCAGCATGGCTGAGATTATTTTTTTTAAAAGCACTATGAAGTGGCCAACTATAATGCATGGTTATTTTATTATAAAAGTGTGTTAGCACCTGCCACATCACATCGTTTTTTTTTTCGTTTTTTTTTTAGCTGTGTGCTCACCCGAGGCCACACAGAGGGAGGGAGAGAAGGGCAGGTAAGAGGGGATGGGGAGCATACAGAAAATGGAGGATGGACAGAGTAGATTGGGCAAGTAGGCAAAGAATGGCAGGAGAGCGAGGGGGCATGCAGATCAACTATGAAGGGTCCACAGGACAGGCTGGGGGCAAACACATGGACAATGGAGCGTTTTGAGGTAAAGGAGCATGGCAACCACACCAACAATGAAGAGGGGGTGGGAGGGCAAAGGCAACCACATGGACTACCGGAGAAGGGTTGGGAGGGGCCAGGGGTAAGAGGATGGACAACAGAGGGTGGTTGCGAGGCCGACAATGGAAGGTGGTTAGGAGGGGCATGGGGCAAGCACATGGACAATGGAGGGTGATCATGAGGGGCTCGGGGAAGTAAACGGACAATAGAGGATGGTCAGGAGTGTCTAGGGCAGTGGTTCCCAACCTGTGGTCCGGGGACCCCTGGGGGTCCACGAAGCCTTCTCAGGGGGTCCGCGAGAGCCTAGAAAATTAAAACATATTAACAAATATTGACAAATTAGGTCCCCAGCTTCCAGTAATGACTCAGGCGGGGGTCCCCAGATTCTAAATATGATTCAGTGGGGGTCCCTGGGTTCCATTAATGTTAAAGTGGGGGTCCACAGAAATCAAAAGGTTGGGAACCACTGGTCTAGGGCATTTCCAAAGGACTCTGAAATGGAACAAGTGTCTAACCACTAGGTACACTGCAGAAGCCAACAGTGCAGATGTATGAGCCTCAGGAAAGAAGACATTTATCCAGTCACTATAAGTAGGGCTAGTGGAATTATGCGGTAGGAGAGGAACAAATTATGCTGCAGGGTTGAATAAATTATGCGGCACGAGAAGGCAAATTATGCAGCATAATGTGGCACATTTTGTAATAGTATTACTTCTATATTTTGTCATTGTCAAACTTGTTAACCTGGTTTGGGCCTGTACCTCATTAGTACTAGTTTAACACCCAAATAAAGCAATATAGCAACAAAAATATAACTTTACAAAGGGCCTTCCACTGTACGTCAATGCATGCACTGCATTTTTGTAACTTTTGAACCGTTTGAGTTAGAAAATGTTTTTTTTTTTGTTAAAATCTGCATATTCTGCAGCAGACAAAGGATTATGTGACAAATGAGGCAAATGTGTAAGTATGCAAAAATCACCCCAGCCGCACAATCGCATAATTACAGTGGCCCTGATTTAGAGTGACTGGGCAAATGTCTCTTCTCCTGAGGCTCATACATCTGCTGCGTTGGCTGCGATGAATACCGAATTATGAATCAAGAATTGGTAAATTGTAATAAAAAATCCAAATAACTCAGCCTTGGTATTGAAAGTGATAATATATACGGATTTGCACCTTGCATTAAACCATGGATTCTAATTTCCGATTCGCAGAAACAACTGTGTGTACTCACTTCTCAAGTTCTTTGAACTCTGCCAGTTAGGAGGACAGTAACATTTTAAAGTCTGTGGGCCAAGATATGAAAGGTGTTTTTAGCAAACCGAGTGAGTTGTGACCCCACCTTCATTTTGTGATTTGACTGATCTAGTAATCCGTTATTTCACAAAATGCCCAATTTTAGGGATTCACAAAATCTCCTACCTCCTTAGTATTGATCAAGCAGGAGCCCTATAAAGATTCCCTGTGATCGGTTAACACGCATGTGCGGGAGCCTGCGAGAGCCGGAAGTCATTTTATTTTCTTTCACTGATTTTTTTTTTAAAGCAGACCTTTTTTTCCTTAAATGGACAGAGTCTGCTTTAAGTAAACAAATGCGGCATTCAGTGCACATATTCACAAGGTGAAAGCTGTCCCCTTGGCAGCTTTCACCTAACGAATAGTATGCAATTTCTCTTCAGGGATTTGGTATCAGAGCAATGGTTTTTGTCACAAACCATTGATATATTCCACTGCGATTCAGTAGGAGGAAGGGACGCCAACTGTGTACCCCCGTCTCATGTCAAAAATCGTAATCAGTTGAAAGGTGCATTTTGCGAGTCAGGAAGTCGACATCAATTTTTAGAGTTGCAAAGTCTGCCACTTTAGAGATCGCATATTACAATATGCCTTGGATGAGATGTGGGTGATACTTGGGCCTTCATTATCAATGTCTTTTAAGATTCCAGAGCAA
The DNA here is from genome assembly GCF_031143425.1 of Pleurodeles waltl. Taxonomy (NCBI): domain Eukaryota; kingdom Metazoa; phylum Chordata; class Amphibia; order Caudata; family Salamandridae; genus Pleurodeles; species Pleurodeles waltl. The sequence continues at coordinate 1,151,325,255 of NC_090446.1, read as the reverse complement.
ACACCTTATTATACTGGGATCACGTTTCTTACATGTGGTTAGAAAATTACCACTACCAATAATTACCAGTTGTGATAAAGTCCACATCCCTGGATTACTTTGGGCAGGGGTGGTAAGTTCCACACCTGAAAACATTAGCAGTAAGCAGTGTCAAGTAGCACAAAGGAGGGTTCGCACGTTTTTGTTCTCCAGCCTGTGATTGGTTACAGGGTACACCACCAACACCCAAAAAATGCTTGATGCCACTGCAGCAGTCTGCGTTGGCCCTAATGTATCGCTCTGCCCTCCGCTGCCCGCTCCTGAGCTTGCAACCAGAAGTAGAGTGTCAAGATGGCTCTATCTCAGCAGGAAATTATATTTAGTGCTAGCATTACTTTATGAAGCTGCTAAGTATAACTGCAATGTTTACTACTGAAATTTCCTGTATCCACCTTTATGGCAGCTCAATTATGTGACCAGTTCCAACAGAAAACCCTACAAGTACAAACTATTCGTACGTGCACTCACGTATGTGGCAGATAGACGCTACAGCACTTGCAAACTACTCCACCGAAGTAAACTGCCTGCTACTCCTTCAAGCATATTGTCCCATTTGGCCATTGTCTTCCCCTCTATCACACCCCCTGCATCTTTTCCAAATGTAGTTTGCTGCCTCAATCTATCCCTGTAATTCATATAGGTTTCATCTCATTTGGCATTGCAGGCATTCATGGCATCCTGTGTCCCCAGGTCCACCTCCAACCTCCTCCGGAGCACACTCACCCACTATCCTCACAAACACAACACTAACTATCCCAATCCAACCTTTTTCCTACAAGTTCTTACAAGTTTTGTTCAGTCTACCAGCCATATTTCTTACAGCCAAATGATCTTTTACATCCACAAAATGGCCTTGATAAATGACATTTTTGACTTACTCCCCCCCCACACCTCGTCGTTCTAACTGAAACATGTAAGTGATCACACCGTCATTCAGATATCCAAGACTGCCACCCATTTAAGGGGTTAAAGCCAAATTAGTATTTGAAGCGTCACCCAAGACAACACACAATTAGACAGAGGCTCACCCATTTTGAAATGCTGGATGGCTTATAGCTTGTCTGAGAACCCCGGGCAGTGTTGATGTGCTCAGAATTGTCTACCTTTCAATTATGTATTTATTCAAGCTTCTTGAATATTAAATGCCACGTTTAGATTTGGAACGTAGGTAAAGAACCCAGCATACTAGACACGACCAGCCCAAACACAGGTGTACATGTACAATGTGGCATTAACTCGTGCGCTTTGCATGCTTGAAGTACCCATGTAGGACGTTGGCATATTGTTCATATAGGTTGCCTCTGAGATGCGACTCTTGCTAGTGAATATAATAGCATCCACCTAGTAAAAATGTTTTCACGTGGTCAGTACACAGGAATTGAGAAATTTGCATTAAATATAGAGCACTGTTAGAGAGTCACGTGGGTTTAGAAGAAGGATAAAGAGAAAGAGGTCCACGGTGAATAAGCAAGATTTGGCTTAAAGTCTGAGTCTATGAACTAAGCCTGTAGACCCGGTTTCACCTGAGGGATCCTAAGTACCCTAAATTCATGATTTGTGTTAACCTGTGGGATAGCTTAGCTCTGTCATGTCTTATAAAGGCTAGAAGCCTAGGACAAGTTGGGACCTCGCAGCGGGCCCCCCTAAGGGTTTGTTAGCCACTGGTTAACTGCACCTAGATGTCCTAATATGTGTGGGAGTTGTGGCAAAATAACACCAATGTTTGAGGAGACTGGCAACGTCCTTACTTGCACAATATGGAGCCCCTGAGGCAGCCTACAGGAGCATCTATAAACACTAGAAAATATGGGAAATCTAGGGAGAGGTCATGCAGTCTTCTGTCCCTCTCCCCCAATGCCCATTCACTGCCCTCTTCCCCCCAAAAAAAGACTTATGTTGAAAGAGGTCCTGTTTGGTCATGCAGTACTGCTGAAATCCCCAGCTAGTAAATGAACCTTGGTCTTATGGTTGACAGGTGAAAGTTTACTCCATCTCGTGAATATCTGTTGGAATTTTCCTGGACTCAACTCAAGGGCTGGGGGGTCTATGAGCCAAAGCTGCTCCTTCAGAGCTCGCCTGGGGAACTGCTATGGAGTAGGGGAACGTCTCGACAAAGATCCATGGTATCCCCACAGAGGTGCCCAATGACAAGTGCTCAGAATGCAGAGAGATGACATCAATTTGACCCACTTGCACATAAACGATTAAGGTATTATTCAAAATGTCCCACCTGGATAGAGCGAGTGCCCTTACTGTTCCTCAAACATTATTACAAATGATTTGTTGCTTATTTGACAAGGCAGCACCACGATTTAGTGAAAAGGTAAGCATAACTAAATGTTTGTTAAAAAGTCCTCAATGCCCTGGCCTTCGCAGTGCACTTCTAATCACTATCAACCTATCACCACTGCTCAGAAAGAAAACTACCTATAGTCTGGCTCGTTATCGTATAGGGCCAGAATGTCACAGTCAAGTGCACAAGACGCCAGTGCCCTTGCTAGTGTGCTTTCAGTCAGAGGAAAGTACAATTATGCTCTTGTCACGGAGAAGACACCGAATATTCAAACGTGAGCAGACAGAAGTTGTCATAACCACCGAAATGCTTAAATTGACATGATGAAGAAGTAGAGCTCATAACAATTTCTGGTTTCATTTCAGAGAAAAGGTACCAAACCCCTTGGAAGCAGGGAGGGCTAATATTACCCAAGAGAAGGTAAAGTAGAAGTTTAAAAAGTACCTTTAAAGTTCAATATCTTCTTTCTAGTTTTCTGCCCCTCTTTACTTTGTCATCTCCTCTTCCTTTCAATGTCTCACGTGCTTCTCTTCCTACTAAATCTCTTACTCACTATTCTTCCTGTCATTTTCTCTTACCGGCTACTCTTGCTCTTCGTTCACTCTTCTCACACTGGGTCATTATAATTTTTTGTTATTCTTTTTCTGCTTGTAATACTTTTCTTTCCTTTTTATCTGTTAACATAGCCTCGCCTCTCCTGCATCCCTCCCTCTTCTTTGCTCTCCAATTCACATGTTCAGCTACCTTCCCCTGATTTCTCTTTACCGTCCTTTTCCTCCCTTGTCTTCCTTTGACCGTCCCTTTCTCTTGTGTTCTCTAACTGGCTCATCCTCCTATGTTGTTCTCTTTTGCACTCATGATTCTGCCATCATTCTCTGATGACATCCTTTTCTTTCTTTTGCCCCATATCAGTTCCTTTCGGCTTAACCATTCTTTTATCAGCTTCTCTTCCTTCTACTATTCTAATATGAATGTCCTCCTGTCGTTATCAGCGCTTCTTCCTTTCATTGTTATTTTGTTTTCCCCTCTTTCTTTTATTCTCTAACACCTGTAGGTCTTCCTCTCTCGCTCTCATCGCTAGTGCCCTTTCCATTCCTTTCTCCCTCATTTTGTGCTACATGTTGATCTCGCCTTTCCCCTTCTTACCCATGAATCATATCCATCCTTTGAGCTAATTGAGCCTAATCTTCCTCTCTTCGCAGACTAGCTCCTCTTGCATCAATTCCCTGAAAGCCAAATTAAAAAAAGACAGTCAGTATGGCAGTCTCTTCAACTTGGACGTGCCAGTGTTGATGTGGGACAAACATTTGAAGTCATGGGATCGGTTGAAGAAGTGGAGCCCTCCCTATGGATGGAAGGATATTTCTCAATCAGGTAAGTGACTCCTAGCACACGTACACCCTGGGTGGGTTGAGGGAGAAGATCCTTCTCTGGGATCCTAATCACAGAAAGCCTACATCCTTATCATTAGAGAGCTGATCTTTTCAAATGAACAACTTCAAGGCACATTTACATCCAGATGAGGGGGCGCAAGAACACTGATCGCATCACTCACACTTATGTTGTGGATGTGAGACTGTACTGTAACTTCTGATCCTGAAGATGAGGTGGCCAGTACATATGGCATATTATTGTCCGGTGGACCTGGTAACCAACCTTCTAAAGGATGCTGGTTATGGCATGTCCACATCCAGACGTGAGAGGGCTAATCCACCTTCCCGCCCTCAGTGAAGCACGTTCAAGCCAAGGAGCAGGTCCTTCCCATTTGAGGATGGTTCATGGCCCTGCATCCTCAGAAAATACCCTATCCAATGCACCGTTTTAAAACGTAGCGCCAGATGTATCAAGGGGTTTTAACCATTCTGTGTCTATGGGAAAATGTATTCGTACATAAGGCCCTTAGTTCACAAATATTTAGCCAGGGTGGAATTTTTAGATATAAAATTAATCATTGTTGGTAGAGCTTTCTTTGAACAAAGGTATCTTCCACATAGCAGGCCTATATTGTCCCTGGGTCTGGCAAAGAAGAATAAAACCCACAACTTCCACAATTCCCTCTTCCATTCAAATAATGTACAATCCACTCCAGGCAACACACTGCCAGTGGTTGAGGCACCTCTGCTCTTGGCTGCTGCAGTGGAGGATGGGTGGCTCTACGAATTAACCTAGATGTATCCATCCCAATTTAAGTATAAGGATTGCGATATAACCAGATTCATGGTGAGAGAAAGGGGGCAAATACAAAGTATAGAAATGTCCTAGTGTGGGACAGAGCTCTGGTGGTAGACTCACTTAAAATAGGACACCGTGCTGTTCGGAATGAGGATTCCTCGTACTAACACAGTGACACACCAGAGGCATTTTCTGTAGAAGACCCCTCCAGCTCAGCCAATGCACTGCAAGCATTCATGTGCTTTCAGAACTGCAACCTGTTACTACATGCTCTACTGGCAAAGCAGTTAACAAGGTCCAGCAAAGCCCTGGCACTGCACCTTTGTCCTGCAGCTGTGTGTTTCAGCGCTGTCCAATGCAGGAGCCCACACATAGTTGTAACGCATGCCTCATTCACGACATACAGGCCTCCCTCCCATTTCATTACTGAGACACACACTAAGTGCTGCCATGTAGATGATCGACCAATTTCCTGATCTTCCTGTGCAGGAGCGCAAGCACGGTTATGCAAGTGCACATCCACCATTCCCTAAGCATGGGTAGCTGTTGCAGTGCTCACTCAGTTTTGATAACATATCTCAATTCTGGCCTGCTTGATAATATATCTCAATTCTGGCCTGCAGTGCCCGTTTGTCTTCCAGCGCAGGACGCCCACACAGCACTGATCTACATCTCATTCCCTGGCTCAGCCCCTAACTACTCTCCACACGGCTCTGACAATGCACAGCTGTCCCCATCAACAACGACCCCCTGCCTTTCCTACCCAGTTTTGCAGACTCTTCAGTTTCCCTGATCTTTCTCTCTGCTCTTCCTGCAACCGTCTTCTAATAAATTACAGTCCTTGGAATGAATGGGCGAGGAGGGATGAGTGGCCTGATCTTTTGACATTCTAATGTGTAAAGGCCACCAGTGTCTCTCTGATTTAATAACTTTTCCATCAAACGGTTCTAGGACAAAGGCTGCCATTGTAGCCTGCTGCCTGCGTTCTGGAAGCAGATCTCATTTCCATCTTCTTTCTACTCAGATGGTGCTTATATGATGCTCAATATCTGCCCCATGGGGGAGGTCTTGCTTCCCACCCTTGCCAACTGGGGCTTTTGTCGACAAGTATGAGTGATTCTCTTCAGAGGCCCTTGTTTTTTTGATGTAGTGGACCTTAAGGTTTTTAACGACCTAAACATTTAAATTCACACTGTGTTGTGACTACTTTGGAGGCATGCATGAAAAGTTCTGCTTTATAGGGAGCAGAACACGTCCAAACCCACTTCACATTGGCAGGGTAGGAAACTCACGAAGAGAATGGCATAGACATTGGAAGCAGAAATGACTGAAACCATGCTCTGCTATCTTGTAGATAGCAGGTAAAATAGACGTGACATTCAAGAAACATTCCACCTCTTTTAATGCTAGATGCTGGTTAATCCGAAGTGGGGGCTCAGACCAAATCTTTGATGCTTGCACCTTCGTTGGTCCAAAAGGTCTTCTCTGGGAGTCTAGTTAGGCAAAGCCTAACCGCATGCCCCAATATTTGCACGTTAGTCATAAGAGCACATGACCCTTTTTCCCTCTGGCATTGGGGCCATGCCATATTAGCTGCAGTGATCACACTGAATCCAGATCCACTTGAATTATCTATCTAACCCTTAGTTTTTAGCCATAGTACTAAAATCCAGTTCTCCAGATCAATTAGAAGGTGCCTCCAGTCCCAACAAATGTTGCTTTAGGACTTATCAGAAACACTTAACACTTATTGCCACTTTTGCTCCCACAGAGGATGCCAGATAACTTATCTCTTTTTTTTGTTAGGCAAATTTTATTGAGTTTTGAATACCAAGTAATCCTAATAATGTAACAGAACAAAAACAATTTGAAAGCTTTGTGCATGTCATCCTGGTCCCACCCGCTCCTCCCCTCCCACCTCCTTACAAATTAAAGCATGTGATTTGATGTAAAAGTTACAGTCAATGTCAACTCATAATATTTTCACCGTTTACTTCAAATTTCAGAACATTTTGCAGGGAATTCCTGGGCAGCGTAGATTGGTTCCTCTTGTGCGCAGCAGTCCATACCACCATGCCATATTTTCTGCTTTAGAGGAGAAGGTTGATGGCAAATTCCGGCTATGCCTCTTCTGGCCATCCGGGATCTCAGACCAATCACAGCCCTATCTCCCCTGGACTCACCCACTCCGTCCAACACACCCAACAATACTTTCTTTGGCGGTAGTTGTAAAGGGGTCTCCGAAACTGCCAGGAGAGTGGCTGCAACTCTGGACCAGTACTGGGCTATTTGGGGGCACAACCATACCATGTGGAAGAAATCTGCTAATGGATATTGACAGCAAGAACATCTAGGGTCAACAAGGATTTTCTTTTATCCTGACCTCCGAGGAGTCATGTAGGCTTGATGTAAGTAGTGCCATTGGATCAGCTGCAATTGGGCAGAGATTGCCAATTCCCTGGGGGCCATACAGGCCTCCCGCCATTCGGCCTCCTCCAGCTCACCCAGCCATTCCTCCCACCTCTGACAAAGGGTCTCCAAGGACCCAAATGCATTATTTACCAGGCTTAGTATAGTTGGGATACATCACCCTCTCTAAGCCTGCAACCATGACATAAAAGGGGGCACTTGAATTATTGGAGCTATTGGCAGTGATTTAGCCAGGTTGTATAGTAGCGTACCAGCAGGACCACACTGGACGGCGGCGAAGCCGCGGCCCTCATCCTCCTGGACCTCTCAGCCGCATTCAACACCGTCTTCCACCACACTCTACACACATGCCTCAATGACGCAGGAATCCTCGACAGAGCTCTGGACTGGATCACCTCCTTTCTCACCAGCAGAACTCAGAGAGTCCGCATCCCTCCATTCCGTTCTGAAGCCACCAAAAGTATCTGTGGCGTACCAAAGGGTCCATCCCTCAGCCCGACCCTCTTTATCATCTACATGGCTCCGCTCGCTATCATCGTCCGATCTCACAACCTCAACATCATCTCATACGCTGATGACACCCAGCTGATCCTCTCCCTCACCAAGGACCCCGCACCGCCAAGACCAAACTCCATGAAGGAATGAGGGCCATCGCCAAATGGATGAAGAACAGCTGCCTGAAACTGAATTCCGACAAGACTGAGGTCCTAATTTTCAGCTCCACCCCCTCCACATGGGACGACTCCTGGTGGCCTGCCACACTGGTAACCGCACCGACACCCACTGACCACGCACGTAGCCTGGGATTCATCATGGACTCTTCACTATCAAAGTCCCAGCAAGTCCATGCCATCTCCACCTCCTGCTCCAACACCCTCCCCATGCTTGGGAAGATCTACAAATGGATCCCAGCGGAAACCAGAAGGACGGTCACCCAAGCCCTCACAAGCAGCAAGCTGGACTAGGGCAATGCCCTCTACACAAGAACAACAGCCACACTCCAGAAAAGACTGCAAAGCACCCCGAACGTCTCCTTCATCCTGGACACCCCTCACCACTGCCACATCACAGCACACCTGAGAGACCTCCACTGGCTCCCTGTCAACAAGCAAATCACGTTCAAACTCCTCACCCATGCTCACAAGGCACTGCACAACACTGAACTATAATAACTGAACAGATGGCTCTTCTCCTACACCCCGACCCCTCAGCTTCGCTCCGCAGACCTTGCCCTCGCAACCATCCCACACATCCGCAGATCAACCGCCGGTGGCAGATCTTTCTCCCACCTCGCTGCCAAGACGTGGAGCACTCTTCCCACCCACATGCCTCAGACTAAGGACCTACTTACCTTCAGAAGACATCTCAAGACATGGCTGTTCAAGCAGTAGCAGCCCCCCACCCCCAGTGCCTTGAGACCCTCACAGGTGAGTAGTGCGCTCTACAAATTCTCTGATTAATTGATTGATTAAACATGCCTATCAATAAACGGGCATCAAATGGGTTGAAATCAGGGAGCTCTTGCACCTCAGCCGTATACACAGCTAGGATGTGGCATATCTGTAAATACTGGGGAAACTGAGGGGGGGAGAACTGGGCCTGAAGGTGAGCAAATGAATACCTGGTGGATCCACACTAAACATCTGATAGTGTGGAGATCCTGATTGAATCCCATCTCTTGAACTCTTGCTGTTTCGCCAGTTGGAACAGTCGCCGTCCTCATCATAGGGGTGTCTGCCCCATCAGGCGTCCATGCCAGCCCACGAAGCAGAGGGCACCCTTCATATGAGACAGACTACTTTAGGGGCCTCTGGGACAGTTAAGTGGAGGGGACAGCCATATAAGTAGTGCATCACTCCATCCTGTCCCATATGACAAAGCTCTAGTTGGTAGGCTGGATCATCCCAATAAATCATCAGACAGACGTTTACTACTAAAAGATGGGAAGCCCAATAGTATAGGGGGATGTCCACCGCCCCAATCCCACCTCCTCATAAACTGATCGAGGATAGGTAACCTGAGCAATCCAGGGAGGACGACTGCACCAATGAAAGAATCAGAGGAGTGCCACCACTTCAGTAAACCAAGTGTTCGGTATAAAAAAACAGAAAGTTTTGCACTGTATATAGGTATCGGGGGACAATCATCATCTTTATTTGAGCAGCTCTGCCAAGCAGATTCAGTGGAAAGTCCTGCCATACCACGAGGGCATCCCTAGCACTATGCAGGAGTGGGGCCAAATTAAGGGTCCTAATGAGATCTGGCACAATTGCTATGTGTATTCCTAAGTATTTAAAGCAGAGGCTTCAGCCAGGAAAGCCCGCACTCCATGCCTATGATGCAACATCCCCCCCTCAGCAGTATCAGAAGTGATTTGTCCCTGTTGAGGTGTATGCAGCAAAGGCCGCTGCAATGTCAGGGGCCGCAGAGACTACATCTCCGGTCGTATCCCTCACTGCCAGAATAAACCAGAAGGCCATGTCCCTGGTTGCCAGCCGATATAAGAGGGAGACGTTCTTGTCACCATGTTCATAAATGCATTGGGTAGTTTTCCCACCAAAACAGCGTGCCTCACAAGTGACCAGTTGTCACAAGGAGTTTCTACATAGGTCGAGCTGACGTGTAAGGGCTTCAGAGGTGGTCCAAGCAATCACAGTCTCATTGGCAAGTATACGATCCTCCAAGTCTGCGATGTCACATTGCTTATCCCTGTCCCTTTGTTTAAGGTAGCTTCTTGTTTGCCCCAGGGTTGTTGGTTTGCTAGCCTCCCACAAGGTACCAGGTCACCGAACGGACACTGTATTAGTTTCAAAGTAGAAGGATAGCCCCTCTGATGAATGTTCACCTAGGCCCTCATCCATTAGGAATCATACATTCAGAGGCCACATAGGATGAGCATGTGGAAGCGCTGTGCCCAGCCAAAGGAGTTGGGGAGAGTAGTCCGAAATATCCTAAGGGAGCATCAATGTGCCTGAGGGTGAGAACATATCTGTTGGAGAAAGAAAAATGTAATCAATCCAGGACATTGACCTGGAGAATGCAGATGTGTGAGAGTATTCTTTAATTTGCGGGTTCTAGACCATCCAAACATCATAAAAAACAAGAGAGAAAGTCCAATTAGTCATGGAGTGGAATTGAGCCCTACAATCACGAGAGACAGGGCCAAAGACGTCAACAGGGGTGTCATGGACAGCATGAAAGTCACCTCCAAAAGTCAGGGTTCCGGAGGGCAGGCCAGTAACCAGCTGAGTCAAGTCATGGAGCATCTCTGTCAGCAGGTGGGAAGGAGCATACACACAAAGAAATTAAAGAAATGATAGGTTTTCCCCTCCATCTCGCCAAATATCCCCATATATGTATGTATGTAAGGGATCCTATATTGTCTGAGTGCCCACCATAGGGAAGGATTTGTGGAGGAGGATCACTGTTTCTCGTGACCCCCCTGCTAAAGCCTGCATGAAAGACCCGGTTATATCTAAATCTACAAAGGAAGGGGCAATTTGTACCCATAAGGTGGGTCTCTTGTAACAAGGCCACTCCCAGGCAGTCAGGTAAAGAAATCTGAGGACAGTGGTACTCTAAATTTGGTCTAACAGACCGTTTGCGTTCCAGAAGAGGAGACTTAAAGCCATTGTGGCTGAAGTCTGTATAATAGGGGTGGAGCCTCGACACGACCGCACACAGGGTCTTAAAGGGGACCAGATCTCAGCAGGGAGCATGCAACCCAAAATTAAAAACAAATTGATAAACCATGTTCAAAGCAAAGAAGCAAGTATTGCAATAGCAGACACCCCCAACCCTCACCACCCAACATCTGCCGCCCAACAATAGTCCCCAACAGGCAGAGAAAACATGAATGGGCATTCAAAGAGGACCTCCTCAATACATATGGATCAGCACAAATGATATGAACACTGGTAAACACCCTAGGTCAAGGGTGATTGTAAGATTCTTCTCAATCACAGTAAGATTCATGGTGAAGTAATTCAGGGGTTTGCATTGTTTGAGGGTATGACATCTTCCGTCTCCAGTGAGTCTCAGGGTTGTATGTGGTAATACTGCCCTGAGGGGGCCAGAAACATCTCAGGGCGTTCAGAGTCCGATGACGCGGGTGACCGAGCGGGGTGCCCCCTCCCGCCCCTGGTGTTATTGTGTCAACAAGATCTGGAACAAGGAGTGGTCAACTTCAAGGGCCGTGGGGCGCCTTGTATATTGTCTCATGGAGGCCCATGCCTGCGACGGGAGTGCTGCTCTGTGGCCTACTACCAGGCCATCTCTTCAGTATTGAAGAAGTAAGTATGTGAACTCTGCACCACCCGCAGCTGGCTGGGAAAAGCAACATGTAGGGGACAGACATGGGCCTGAGCTTTTGTTTCATTGCCTCAAAGGATTTGCATTGCTGCTGGGTCACCTTTGAGTAGTCCGGAAAAATCATAATGTGCTCGGATTGGTAATGGAGCTTGCTGTAGGTACGAGCCGCGCACAGGATCGCATCTTGGTCTTGAAAGTTGAGAATGTGAATTATCAGTGGGTGGTGGTAGGTCCCTGGGGGGGTGTTTCTGAGTTAGAGACAAAGGTCGTTGAGCTGAGGATTTCCACTTCCTCAGGATATCCTACCAGATGGAGGTTATTCACAGAGATCAATTTTCAGCATCCTCTGCTCCGGTTTCAAGGGCTCAAACAATCAACAGAAGAGCAGCCATTTAGAATTTAATGTCTGCAGAGTCACATTCAAGAGTAGATACGTGGTCTTCCACCTTTGTCACCCAAAAGAGATGGAGATCCTGTCTTAATAGGGGCAGGTCCACAACGACCGCTCTATTTTGGATTCTGGGGCCTCCTTGGATGCCTGAATAGCTAATAGAATGTGCTGCACATCCAATGATACACCACCCGTTGATGAGGTGTCCTCCACCACAGACTTTTTAGACTGCTCAGGGGTCAGTGGTGAATTTGTCAATCTTTGGTTGGGAGTTCGGTGGAAAAGTTTGTCTTTCCCCATTTTGGTGCAGTTCAGGCGAGTGTGTTGGGTCGGGACCCACCAAGGGCGCTATGTCTCCAGGGTAGTAGAGGAGGTCTATGGCATAGGTGCATTAGAGAGTCTCAGAAATTCCAGTTCCCTACACTGTGTTAGTATAGGTCGGGATGCGCCTCCACCTGGCCCGCTTGCCCCTGTGGTATAGCAGCACGAGCAGCTGGTGGGATGTGTGAGGCGTGGATGAGGATCAGGTGAGGGCGCGGTACAGAGCCCAAGTTTTCGGAGGATCACAGAGCCTGTGGGTGGTGGAGAAGAACTGGGCAACTGGAAAGCAAGCAGAAGGTGAAGTGGTGCTGTCCAGGTGTCTCAGTCATGCACGTTGAGCATTCTTTCCCACTGTGACCCTGACCAGGCTAGTAGATTGGGGAGCTTTGGTAGGCAATGGTGGGGGGCAGGGACTGTGAAGCCCTAGGAGGTGAGATGTAAGTCAACAGGCATTATGTGTAAGACCCAGCACCTCCAGTACCTTCACTGTACAGGTGATGAGACTGATCTATGCAGGAATCCCAGTGAAACACCTACAGCGACTCCAACGCATCCAAAACGCCTCAGCCCGACTCATCACCAACGCACCCCGCCACAGCCACATCACCCCTCACCTCAAAGGACTCCACTGGCTCCCCGTCAACAAAAGGGTCACCTTCAAGCTCCTCACCCACGCACACAAAGCACTCGACAACGCCGGCCCCTCCTACCTCAACGACGGACTCAACTTCTACACCCCGACCCGCCATCTACGATCCGCGAGCCTCGCCCTTGCCACCGTCCCCCGCATCCAACGAGCCTCCTCCGGCGGCAGATCCTTCACCTACCTCGCCGCCAAGACCTGGAACACGCTCCCTACCTACCTCCGACAGACTCAAGACCTACTCGCCTTCAGAAGACTCCTCAAGACCTGGCTCTTCGACCAGCAGCAGTCCCCCCCTCCCCCAGCGCCTTGGAACCCTAACGGGTAAGTAGCGCGCTCTATAAATTTCTGTGATTGATTGATTGATTCTCACATAACATGTCTCTCTGGGTGGAGGTTTCCTTGTTCTATTATCAGTCACTAGAATCCACCAAATCTCACATAGTCAGATACTATCTACTCTGCCTTCTTTTTCAAGGTTGATGTATCACTGTTCATCAACAAGAACAGCAAAATCATGATCCTAACATCGGATGACAACTTCAAATATGTGTATCCCCATTTTCCGACTTTGCTTTGCACATAGTAATCTCTCAAGACTACACACCTTCCCTCTCAAAAAAACAGATTCTACCACTGATATACATTGGCACTATTACCAACCCTCCAAGCTCCCTTGTGATATCTCCCCTTCCTTTTAACTCATCAAATCCTCTCTTAGAACTCTTAAATTAATTATCCTGTCCTCTGAACCATCTCTAATGTGAGCCCCTTCCCACCTCACCTATCCGATTGACCCAACTAACACACTCAAACCCCTCTCCAACTATTCTTTTCAGGGATTATTTATATCCCCAGCCTCCTCTAATGCTTTGGTGGAAACATCTGTCACAGATGCTATCTTTTCCTAACTCCCAACCCTTTTTCAAACCAATTTTTTTCCACATGTATCACCATATTCTTGGCTTCCACAAATCAAATACCAAGCAGTACCCAAATTAGATTCTTACCCACCATCTCTTAAGCTTCAACACAGTTCATAACATATGGGGATACCTGAGGAATGAAGGTCACTGTTACCAATAGCTCTTTTAAATCTCTAGCTGTGCTCCACATCCACACACAATATCGAATTGATCTTAGATATACTCATACTCCAGAACGGGCTCTTCAAAACTGAGTCCTGTTGATTAATTGACCATTTCTTAATTCTTTTCTCTTTTCTCTTTCTTGAACCTGAGTTGCTTGTCCTCCTAGAGAAACAAGAGATCATTGTGATAATAGCCCAATACAATGAGAGCGTGTCAGAAATCTTGAAATGAACTAGGCCAATAGAAGAATCCTTAGTGCACTAAAATCCTGAGTAAATATACAAAGTCCCTCAGGGCTATTACATACATCTCTGCTATTATCCCTTAACTAAATTCTTTTAAAATCTCTATCGGGATCATGGAAATTACAAAAAACAACAACTCTAGATTGATTTGAATACAAACAGATCTAGCCAAAGAACTTCTGAAATCATCAAGCCAACCATGAATCAAATTCTACTGCTTAGTCATTTCATAGAAAAATACTATTTTTGAAAGAGAAAGTCATAAAACTCGAAACGTTCCTATCACTCACAATAAATGACCACATTCTTAACTCACCAGCTAAGAAATAATAGCTGTGGACATCTTTATAAGAGATCGCTATGAGCAAACTGTTTAACATTATAAACTGGGTGAAACACTTGTTTCACCTCATTGACCCAATTCTAGGCAAGACACAGGCCCCTCTGTTGAAGGAACCTGATCAATACATTTCTGATTCTGGATTATTAATCTGAGATCAAGTAATCCTTCTCCTACAATAATCCATCAGAACACCAATAGAATCTGAACAACTTCACCTGCCCTGTGATAGACATAGAAAGTCCTAGAAAGTCATGTAGCTACACAGCTAAAATAATCATATAGTAATCAATTTATCTGACAACCTTCAATAGGGTTTTATAATTGGTGTGTAGTACCAAGACCACCAATCATCAGATATCAGGTGTTCAATTACTCTTACTAGGAAAAGGGGGCTTTTGTTCAACTATCCTTCACTTAGCTCAACTCTTGTGAACTTTTCTTAGGAAACGCAGGGGAAAAAATTGAACAGCCCGCAGATGCTTCTCCTCAGAACTGCAACCAGCAAGTAAAAATATGCAGTACAATGCTAGCACCCTCTTGGATTCACTTTCCTTGGGGAGTCATTCTGTCCCCTTCTCTGTTCAATCTTTCTCAAACATTCAAACAACCTTTGCCACCTAAATGAGAATTATACTCAGCTACATCTGTCTCGTCCCCAAGCCCCATACCCCTGCTCTGACTCAGATTCTTGGTGATATGCAATCCTCTTTTCTCAACCTCAAATTAAAGCCTGAAAAACAGAGAACCACATTTGTATCTTGGTGAGAGGGAACTCCAGCAAAATGGCTTTGGAGTTCCTTCCCTGCCAAGACAATGATCCATCCACCTGTCCATTTTAAATGCAGGCAGACCATAGTTTGACGACTTTTTGGCTGTATGTCCGCCTACCTGCTTTAGAAGGGTGCACATATAGCCATTTTTAAACTCCAGTCACTGCCAGGAAAAAGCTGGCAGTAAAGGGCATTGGTATGTAGTCTGCGTCCACCCCCTGCCATGGAAAGAAATTCCTATGGCGAGGGGACCATTGTTCTTCTTTTTTTTTTTTTTTTTTTTTAACAAGAAAATCCTGCTTTCGGATTTTGTTTTTGAAAATAAAAAAAATCTAACTTTGAGCTGCCCAGCAAAGATACAATGCCTTGGCAGGAACTACCTTGAAGTCAGTTCCTGTCAATGTTTGAAATGTCCGCCAAGCCATTCACCAAATCTTGCTTGGTTTTGCTTAAAATTCCAAACTACAAGTTTGCTCTTATTTACTGCACTAAATTATTCTGCTTCACACTGTTTAAAAATCTAAATTTGCAAGCAATCATACATGTTCAAGCCAAAAGCACCTAGCCACATCTCCAAACCTTGCTTTCCAGGGTTGGACATCAAAACTGTAACACAATCCTTATCCCTCTCAAGATATGGAAACTCCTCATTATTGGGGATTCCAAAGACACATCTTGCTTCTCTGAAAAGCAGCCTCCCGTGCTGCAGCAAGGTTGGTATTGGGCACTAAATGTTCTTGGCACATCACTATCGTTCTCCATAGTCTTCAACCTCAAATCATCAATGATAGTGGTATTCACAAACTTCTGCAAGTTGGGGCCCGAAAGGCCTGAAACCAAACCTCCGTGATCGGGAATCTCCTCAGGCAGGGTGCACATTTCCAAACGTAAGACAGGTGAGGCAGAGGGGTTGACCTCCGCATTCAGGTTTGTGTATTGCTTTTTAGGTTTTGCTTGTACTGTGCTTGTGAAATCTATTGTACTCAATATAAATCTTTAAAGGGGCCCTTTATTTTCAGTGGTTCCTGTGCTTGCCACTTACTTTTCCTCTTTTTCTATTGGCCGTAGCATATTTCCTGCAGTTACCAATGCTTGTTCCTCGTGTTTTTAGTCTTATCAGTGTCATGTGGCCCAAGTGCTCTTTTCATCCGCTTCCATGGAACTTCTTTTAAACGTATCAGCATACCTGCTGTCACTACAAGATCTACATCCATGTAGAGTCAGCATTTCAGCTTTATTTAGCTTCTGGTTTCATGACTACTCATGTGACTTCTCTTCATGAGCTTAAAAACAGAGTTCATGGGATAATGCTCTTAAATGCTTCTCTGTATTTCACACTGATGTGGTTATCATGCTGGTAGGCTTCTCATTTGTATGTTTTTAGTGAGTGGCATTTCCCTTAATAACTATATTGCCTGCAAAACAATTATTTACTTGTCATCTATCTTTGTTTATTTGCCGCAACGGGGCATTCGTTGTTCCCCTCCTTACAATAGTAGTGTGTCTTTATTTGTACTACTGGTCTGATTTAATATTTATTTTGTAATTTATCTTTATATACTCTCTTTTTCTTGTTGCAATAGCTGTTCTGTTGTTTCTTTCGGCATATTATTAGCATTTTGACCCTCTCCCTTTGTTTTATCATTGCATACCTATACTGGTTTCCCTTGTACTGCACGGACAACTTGTTTGAATTCTTAATATGCTATAAAACAATGTTTGTACTTTCGTGTAATTCATGGTCTGTTAAAAATGTTTGTTTTTAGCATTAACTTAAGTTTTATTTTCTCACATTTTCTTGCAGCAAGAGCAGCTTTGATTTTACTTTTAGTATCGGAGTAGCGTTACAAACCGCTCCACTTACTTTGCACTGCCCGTCTTTTTATATATTTGGTTCACCTTGCTTTCACTTTTCAAATCTAACGATGTCACATTCACTTTTTTCTGACCTATAACGTTAATTAAAGACTACTGCCTGGTCACTATTATTGTCACTTTTATGGTTTCAATACCTTTTCTACTATTATTGATCACGTTTTTATTGCCCTCCCTGCGTAACCGGTTTCAGATGCAGGCTTTATTTATAACATTAATTCATTTGAGCTCTAGCTTTTTGGCTCTTTTGATTGTATCACATGCAGTCCTTTCGTATTCAGTGGATCTGGGTTTCAGTGGCCTCACTTTTAAATCCTTGTCTTTAAACATGTTCTAACTTTACATATGTAATTTACTGATTTTCACTCTTTTCTCTTTTGCTTATTACAGTAGACAAGATTGGTCTCCATGTCATCACCCTTTGGATCACCTTACCTTATTGTTATTCAGTTTGTGCTTTTGTGAAATGTTTATTGTAAAGATCCAATGCAATCTTTTTAAGTTTCACCTGCACAGCGCTTGTACTGTGCTTGTGGTTAGGTTTCATCTCCACAGCCTTTTCTGCTCGTTTCTTGCCCTCTGGTTTGCTTTTTTCTGCTAGCTTCTTGCCATCTGGTTTTCTTGTTTCTTGCCCTGTGTTTTGCTTTTTGCTGCTCGTTTTTTGCCCTCTTCCTGCTGTTTCCCTCCTCCCGCCACCCAGCACCCCCCCACCACACTGCCCCCCCAAACCCCATCCCTTCTAGGACACTCTCCCTGATGGCCTTCAGAAAGAAACTCAAGACCTGGTTTTTCAATGGAGACCTTGAACCCCAGTGCCCAGATACCCTTAGGGGGTGACAGTGTTGCGCTCTACTCATGCTGATTGATTGGGTGATTGAAAGTTATATTGATACCAGTGTTACTGATGACAAATGTATGCCGAAAGTAATACAATATTAAAACAACAGCATGCAAGAAACAAGTCACTGGCGTTGTGATGTGAAACATTTCTATCAACACATTGAATAAACGCAGGCTGCACATGGATATATTTTTAATAGCTAGTTCTATACCATATACATTTGAAAATAAATGTTATATGTGTTGTGTTGGGTGGTGTGAATTTGTATACATTAATAAGTGGGGCATGTCATCTAATCTCAATAGAGCACTGAGGCTTGAATTCACTTAGTATGTTTACGAAGCATATGCTTCCATAGATTGCACTATAACTTACCATTACTTTATTTCAAGGCAGCATTGGACCATTTTAATGATAAATGATTTGAATGCATTTAGATGATAGGAGATGAAATCTACCATTAGGAGCTATGCTTAATTTGTGCCGCTAGTTGCGGGTTGTCGAAACAGCACTAGGGAGACCACCTAACTACAGGACATCACACACACTGCCTCCAGTCCTGAACATTTCACCTGCAAATTGCTCTCTTCAGGGGTGTTAGCCTAACTAAATCAACAGAAACAAAGCATTACTTTATCACATAGAATGCATTGGGTTATCACATAGAAGTCTAGAAGTGGATTATATGTTGCTGATATTAATCACCTTTACTGTTTCCATGGTACTGCATCCTCACATTTCCAAGATGGGCAGCGCTTTATATTTTTAACTATAAGACATGCTGCACAACAGCTAGCGCTGCTGTAGGACATGTCTACAAAACATTAACAAAACCAATAGCTTTCGCAGAGGCCGAAAGCAAGTCAGTCTAAGTCATAACACTTTTATGGTGTTTCTTTCACTTTCATTGCACAGCCATAAACAAACTTCACTACATATAGCAAAATCATTAAAAATGTAATGGTGTACTGTTAAAATCAAAAACAATAAAAAAAGTGTGCAGTGCAAAATAATCTGTAATAAAAAAAACTATATATATATATATATATATATATATATTGCCTTTGTCAATAAAACAAAAAAACTTAGTGTTTCTTTCACTTATATTACACAACGGATAACATGCTCAGTCACACATTTTACAGTCATTCTTCGTTTGTTTATCTTATCAATAAACAATAACCAAACAACACCTTTTTATATACCTTTCTTATTTTGTTTTTTCGTATTTACAAAAACATCACTTACGCTGTCCTTGCTTGGTTTTCCATCCACCTTTTAGCTATTCTCCCCATAGCTGCGCCAATTTCAAGCCTACACATCAGGTGCATGCATTTTTATCATAGTACTAGCCCACTTACCTACTCTCCCCACTTTATAATAAAACACAATATATTGCCTTTCCTTAGAAAAAGTCCTAACACTTCAACAGACTTTCAGTGACTTATATTACACAACTATTCACTCAAATATAACTTGCAACAAAAAAACAACTTATTATTCACATAGGCGAAACCTAATGCATTTACCAATGCTTGTAGTATGTTATTACTACTATTGCAGTACTACTAATGTAACAAAAATGCAGTTTGTGACTAACTCATGAACCCCCCTTGACTCCACCCACCCCCCCGGGTGATTACCAATTGTAACAGTGACCAAATAAAAAATGATGCAATTAATGTTGAAATAATTGGAGCTGTGCACCATGGCAGGCCACTGCAGGGTCTGTGTGTAACTTGCTATCTCGGATTGGCACTCGAGCAAGGTTGGTTCAGCCTTACATACTGTCAAGGTTGATAAAATACAGTTAGTTCTAGTTGGGTAGTCAATAACAAAACATTAGATAAATGCCAAGAAACTATTCGTTTGCGACGAGGGCAGCAACAATGATCATTGTGACTTGTAAATGAGTGCAGAAACAAACACCTGCATGAACAGCTGCGGTGCAGTGGGAGTCGAACGGATGTTCAGAGGGGGTGGATACCGAGATGCATAAACAGTGGTGATGCTGATAGGCACTGTGTTGGTGTCATTGCGCCAGACACGTTCAAAACAGGAAGAGACACAAGTAGGTTGGGTTTCCGCAAAGCGTCGGTGTGGAAAAATGTTTCTGCAAACTCATTGTCTTCAGTGAGTTGTTTTTGTTGCTCGAAAAAGCACATTTCAAAACCACAGCATATGATAATGGGACTTTTTGTTAGGCTTTTTGTGTTTTTTTTTTTTACTCTGGGGCTAAATTAGCAAATTCTAACTTGTACAGCACAAGAATAAAAACTGGGGCTGTTTATGCAGCACACAATACTGTATAGACAGGTTTGTCTTTGGCAGTAATTTGTTGTAACCAACTATCTATGCATCTCAAATATGAAATTAAATATATTTGCATCATATATCTGCTCATATTTTAGTTATTAGCATTGAAATCTAAGAATGTGCAAATCTCCATTTTATTTTTAGTTTAGGAATTTGTGTGAAATTTTGTAAAATGCGCCTGTTGGTACTTTCGCATGAACACTGAGCATGAGAGCATAGCTTGCTTTCAGAAGTCATGCACGAGACCGTCAGGAGACTGGCTCAAGGAGCAAATGTTTAATCGCCGTTAATTTTGCTGTTCTCGCACGGTATTGTCTGTTTCCACTCGTATTCCGAGGGAACACATAACATGAAATACTGCGCCCACAAAATCTTACAAAATTTCATGCAATTTGCATAATGTAAAATTTTGCACTTTTGAAGTCATAACAAAAATGTCCCCTTGGGACAGAGTGACCAAACCGCGACTCGTTTATTGTGTGTAAAAGGCTGCTTTATTGGAACAGGTGCCCTTAAAAACCTACCCCCCCGGCCTTTGCCTTACAAAACTAAAACCTCACTAGACATCGAATCACCTGTCCCCGGCCCTCCCCTACCCCAATCCCTCCCCCCCTTACTCTCATCCTGTCTTTTCCTTCCTCTTGTCTCCTTTACTTTCTCCAGTCCTACCCGCTTCTTTGAACCTGTCCGCTAATGAGCAGTCTCCTTCCTGTCCTTGTCTAATTAATGCTTCTTCCCGTCCTAATACCTGAATTGCCCTGCCAACTCCGTCCTCCCCCCAAGCTTTTAATAGCTGCCCTGCAGCTGTCCCCGCCGCAGCACGCACCTGTCCAAAGCGACACCTAAACCTATAAGAAAGGACACCTGCTCCAAGAAACCCAACCTATCATGAGGGAGGGTGGGAGGGGAAAGAAAACTCGGAGCCCACTGACTACGCCCTGGCCACCAGGTCACCTTTCCCAAAATGGTGCCTGTGGCTACAAAATGTCCGGCTAAATACACTAGCCCACCCACCTTAATTGGCACCCCGGACGCCCAACCACGTCACGGGTCGTGCCACCTATCCCAAAAACCCCAGGGGGGAAATCTTCATTCCTCCTCTTCCCCCCCGAGGCCCCATTGGGACAGAGTGACCAAACCGCGACTCGTTTATTGTGTGTAAAAGGCCGCTTTATTGGAACAGGTGCCCTTAAAAACCTACCCCCCTGGCCTTTGCCTTACAAAACTAAAACCTCACTAGACATCGAATCACCTGTCCCCGCCCCTCCCCCTCCCCTACTCCGATCCCTCCCCCCTTACTCTCGTCCTGTCTTTTCCTTCCTCTTGTCTCCTTTACTTTCTCCTGTCCTACCCGCTTCTTTGAACCTGTCCGCTAATGAGCAGTCTCCTGCCTGTCCTTGTCTAATTAATGCTCCTTCCCATCCTAATACCTGAATTGCCCTTCCAACTCCATCCTCCCCTGAGCTTTTAATAGCTGCCCTGCAGCTGTCCCCGCCACCAGAAAAAGGCCCTGACTTTTTCTGCCCCCCCCTCTAGGGCTCCCGTAGCAACACTCTCATCTGCTCCCTCAACTGCAATAGGTATAGCTCCATCCCTACGAAAGACAAGTGCACCCGTCGTCCCTGAAGAACTCCACATCCTCGAACCTTAGATCCGCATGTTCCAAAAAGGATACCCCGTGCCCCAAGCAAAACCCTTTCATCTCCTTATTGATCTTACGCCTAGCCCTCTCAATAGCCCCCAGCTTCCTGGCTCCTCTCCACACCCGACGCGGAACAAAAGCCGTGAAAATAACATGGCAACCCTTCCACTGATCTATCACAATCTGTAAGTCCCTCTTCATTACTTTCAGTAAATTCAACCCTGTGGTTCTTACTAAGTCATTCTCACCCAAATGAATGCAGAGTAAATCTGGACAATTTCCCCTCCCCAAAGTGTTCTGGAGGCGAGGCAAAAGATCTTCCCACTTCATTCCCCCTTTTTCGATCCACGTAACCCGGTAACGCACTGAATCAAGACCCAGGTTATACCCTAAAGCAATCCGTCGAGCCTGTCGCTGAGCCCATTTGACAAACGAGTGACCGATCACCCAGATTGCAAGGTAGTCCGCTTCTGGCCCCAGGACCACACCTGAAAAAGAAAAAAGACATGAAGCTACACCAAACGCTCATATCCCTTTCACCCTCCTTAAAAATCCCCACCCCGCACGTAACGCCTAAAGCAATCTGATCTCCATCTCCCCAAGGCCATCAGCTTCTCTCTACCCCAGCCCTTGTTCCCTGCTTCTGTAGCCACCCCGTTCCGGAAAGAGTGCGTCCCAAAACTCGCAGCATCCAACCCGATACCTGCCAACCCTTTCCGCAAAACTGCAAGAAGCTGTGCAGCGGATACCCTCCGACCGTCCGCATGACAGAAAACCGGTCCGCCGTAGACGTAGACCCTGCCCGCAATTGGTCCCCCAAAAGCACGGGGCAAATGGACCTAAACGGATAACGCCTAAGGACTACCGTGACCCCCACACCTTTTTGATCTGTTTTGGATCGCCGAACGCGCAGAGCCAACCCCTCCATCCCCGCTTGAACCTCCCTCCATAGGATGCCCGACCGCCCCGACAAGCCCAGCAACTCCGATACTCAAAAAGCCCTGAAAAACAACCACAACATCAACATCCTGAAAAGAAGGGTCTCATGCCCATCATAGCAAATAAACCCCCAGTGCCGGTAGCAAACGCTTTAGGATTGCCAAGGATATTGGCTGGCGCACCCGTCCTTTTACCCCCAACGATTTTTCCCAGCCCTGTAGGATCCTCATACTCAATTCCCTTGCCGAGGGAGGGTAACCCCAGAAAAGCTTGCCCATAAACCCCAAGGCCGACAACTTACCCGAAATCGTGACTCTGGACTGCCCGTTCCCAATCAAATCCATAATGAACTGTACCACATCCTCCTCGACTTCCTCCTGCCTCACCCGTCGCCGAGCCCCGGATCCCAGGAACTCTTCCCATACTTGCGCATACGCCCGCCGCCTAGACGGCGCCAAAGAGTTCATAACCAGTCGAAGCATCCGGAATCGCATACTCTCCACAGCGCCTCCGGCATGTGAATTCTTCTCAGCGCCACACCCGTGGTTAATCCATGGAACCGCTCGCACTGAGAACGAGACAAAGCATCGGCGATGTCATTATTCACCCCTGGCACGTGTCTCGCTCTAAAATGTATGTCATTCCGTAAGCATAGGAGGACAAAAACGCGCAGCAGCTGTAATAACCCGGCCTCACACGCAGACTGCCGGTTAACCATCTGAACCACCGCCAAGTTGTCTACCCGAAAAAGCACCCGCAAGTGCCTAAGCTCCGCGCCCCACAAGCACAACGCTATTATCAGTGGAAAAAACTAAAAAAACGCGATGCTGCGACCCCCATGCTTCCAATCCCCCGGCCATTCTTCCGCGCACCAACGCCCTTCCCAGTACAGACCGAAACCAGCCGACCCTGCTGCATCGGAAAACAGCTGCGCGTCCCATTCACACTCCCGCCAAACCTTCAGGGGAATGCCATTAAATGATTCAAAAAATTTTGCCCACATGCGCAAATCCTCACGCACCCCCACCTTCAACTGCACGTGATGGTGTGGGAGCGCGTGCCCTGACAACGCCAAAGAAAGTCTTCTGCAGAAAGTCCTTCCCGCTCGCACCACTCTACACGCAAAATACAAATGCCCCAACAGCACTTGTACGTCCCGCACCGTGACCTTGCGCCTGTTCAACATTCCGTAAATCCTGCTGACCATGTCCACTTTTTTGTCGGCTGGCAACCTGGCTACACCTGCCACCGTATCCAGCTCGATCCCCAAAAATTACAGCGCCGTAGCTGGCCCCACTGTCTTCTCAGGAGCCCAGGGGCACACCCAGGTCTCCCATGATATCCATAAACCAGCTCAGCACCACCGCACAACGCGGGCTGTCCGCCGGCGCCGCAAAGAAAAATTCATCCAAATAGTGTGTTACTCATTGGTGACCCGTAATTCTTCCGAAAATCCACTGCAAAGCCGTACTAAATTGCTCAAACAGCGCACACGAGCTGGAGCACCCCATAGGCAATGCTTTGTCCACATACCAGCTCCCTTGAAACTGGATGCCTAACAACTCAAAATCGTCAGGGTGCACCGGAAGGAGCCGAAATGCCGACTTAATGTCGGTCTTTGCCATCAAGGCCCCAGGGCCCAACTGATCCACCATCTTAACCGCTACATCCACCGACGCATAAGACACCTTTGTGAAGTCCTCTGGGATGAAATCGTTGACCGACGCTCCCTCCGGCCAAGACAAGTGATGAATTAACCGAAACTGCCCTTCTTCTTTTTTTGGTACAAGGCCAATGGGCGACACAATGAGGTTTCGCAGAGGCCAAAACGAAAAAGGACCCGCCATGCGACCCTCTCGCACCTCCTTCTGCAATTTTCCTTGAACCAATTCCTCTTTCCCACGCACAGACCGTAAGTTCTCCGCCCACCGTCACACCCGCGGGCCCTGATACCCCAAACGAAAACCGTCCCGAAAGCCCCGTATCAACAACTCCGCCTCGTCTGGCCTGTCATAACCCGCCAGACACAATTCTAGTCGGTCAACCTTAACCGGCGTAATAGCCTTTACCTGTAACTGCTTGCTGCTGTTGTTGCCCCTCCTTTCCTCCATAGCTAGTACCCTGACTCCCACTCGTAGCTCCCCCCGCGCCGACTGCATTCTGTTTCCCGCCACATGCTGTAACCAGATTTCGTCCCGCGCACTTAGAACATTCATGCCGGAACTTACAATACTCTCTGGTGCACAGTCCTTTATTATAGTCCCAGCAGGCCCCTGATCGTCCGGTCCCCGCATTGGTAGCTATACTTGGGCTGGAGCCCCCGGGCCCCACCCCTTGGGTGGGGCGCTCCCGAAAGGGCCAATATATTATGGGCAACCCACTGGCCGTGAAGACCGTTTTGCCAAACTTTGCTGGCCCCATAGTGTGTTGCCACAAGTCTGTATCGATTTCTCCCCATTGCACCTCCGAATCCGCAGCCATGCGCGCCAGGAATTCCTCGTCATACTGATGCCACGCATAACCGCCATAATTAAGCTGAGCCTTCCTTATGATGTCCATATATTTGAACAACGCTACGGACCTCTCCGGGAATCGCTCGCAATAAACGCTAGCGAATATCAAAAATGCTGCCGTCCAATTTTTTATCGTTACTGGCACTTTTGCCCACTTAGAAAGCTCCCATTCTTCTTCTTTGGAACCCTCTTTTGCTCTTACCTCCCGGTGTAACAATTTTAATATATCCACATATTCCCCTTTCCAAATCTTTTCCTTCGTCGCTGTCATTAAATGCACCCCGAGAGGTTTTGCCGTGCCCATATAGGGCAACTTCACCCACTTTGACGCCGGCTCCCCTTCCTTTTCTTCCTTCGCTCCCTTCCCTGCACCTTTGACCTCCGTGCCTTCCGCTCCCTCTTTACCCGCACCCGAAGTCCGCCCCTCCTTCGCCACTTCCCCGCCATCGGTGGCCACCCCCATGTCCTGCATATACACCCCCTTCACCAATCGCACCGACTCCTCTCTCGCTTCCGACGCCACTGATACCATCGAGCAGGATGAAACCTTACCTGGAGATAGCAGCGGGGGCCTCTCCTGTACCTTCCGCGCCTCTCCTCCCACTAGCTCCTTGCGATGTCCCCGCGGAACCACATGTTTCGCCTGTAATGACTGACGGACAAGGTTAGAAGCCCCCCGCCCTTTTCTCTCCCACCACTCAGCCTCACTACCACTATTGCGCAACTCTCCTTCTTCTAAACTCACATCTGACGCCACTTCATCTCGCACAACCATTCCCTCATCTACATGCTCACCGGAGCCACCACACAACGCACAACCCGTATACTCCCCTCTGTTCTTCGACCGCATCCTGGACGGGCCCGGACGTTGCTCCTCCCAGGCCGCCGCGTCGGGGGCGCAAAACCCACACCTCCACACAGCCCAGAAGAAGCATCCGCAACCTCCTGCCGTCTTCCATGCTGTCCTGTTGATGACATCCGGCTAGCTGCCCCGGGGCCCGCCTTCGCTTCTTCCCAGGGTGCCGGAGCCGCGTCTTGCTCGCCTGGGTCGTCTTCTTCATAATCCAAAGGCCCCTGCCAAGCAAGGTCTGGTGTGCCAGGAGAAGAACAAACTCCCCATTGCTCCCTCACCACTACACCCTCTTCCCCGTCTGATACGTCTTCCTCAAATCTACTCTCCTCAGCCTATAACTTGGTCCCTGCCTTGCAAGCCCCATATACCCTCTTGGGGGCCCCCAGGGTCCTATACGCTAAGGGGCCCTCCCCATCAGACCACCCGCCCTCCACAGCACCTTCGCCTTCGTCACTACTGCTCCACTGGAGCATGGTTGGCCATTTTTCAGAAATGGGGACCCTAGGGTCCCGTTTTTTATCCGTTCCAGACATCCCCTCCTGGCCCCCCTCCCAAAACCCTTCCCGCGGTACCTGCGCCCCTCCCTCGGCTGCCGGAGGCCCATCCGACACTATTGCCACACCCTTGTTCCAAAAACCCCAAACCTTTCTGGCAGGACCAGGCCCCCAGCCCCACCCCTCTTTTTGCAGCCCTTGGGCCTTTTCCTTTGCCGGCAGCGCGCACTTGCAGCGCTCCGGCTTTTTTCATTCCCTGCCCCTGGGGACGCGCTACACTCCGCAGTCCCGCCTTGCCGCGCAGAGCTGGCTCCCAGCCCGCGCGGACACCCTGTGGCCCTGCCTCTAGGGAAACCCTCGGGGATCCCGGCCCAAACCCACGCCTCCCGGCCCTCCCTTTGCCCGCCCCCTACCGCCCTCCGGGCCACACCTCTTACCTGCGATCCTCCGACGGCACGCGGCGGGGAGCAGGCCGCGACCGCCGCGGCGACTCCCGCCGAGGCCCTGCGCGCCGGGCGGCCCGGCACCAGGGCCTCCTCCTTCAACAAGTCCATGCGGCCGGCCTGCTTTAGCAGCGCCACGGCCTCGAGGACTTTTGCGTCGGCATCCATTATTAAAGGAACGACCGGACTACGCCCACAACACCAGGTAAGCGCTCTATAACAATCCTTCTCCGCTAAGCAGTACTCAACCTTTATCACCTAACCCTACACTTTGCTCGCTACCAATAACCAGTATAGACCACGTGAAATAAAACTTGGAGCCCACTGACTACGTCCTGGCCACCAGGTCACCTTTCCCAAAATGGTGCCTGTGGCCACAAAATGTCCAGCTAAATACAGTAGCCCACCCACCTTAATTGGCACCCCGGACGCCCAACCACGTCACAGGTCGTGCCACCTATCCCAAAAACCCCAGGAGGGGGGGGAATCCTCGTTCCTCCTCTTCCCCCCGAGGCCCCAGTGGCTTCCAGTTTGCATAATGAAATGGATTGGTTAATTTTCATTGCTCTGATTTTTGTGTGACCGTCTTCTGATCACGGGGTTGGTTGTTTTGTTCATGCATGTTTTATTTACTCGATCAAATGTTAAAGCGTGGTGTTTCGATTTTTAGATAACTAAGGCAGTGGCTGGGGGACGACGACGGGGGAAAAACATTTAACAAAAATAAAACACAGTTTCCCTTGTGACGCTGTCTCCTGCCGCCTCAAGTCGCCTCGCTCCTCTTGTGGTGTCCCAGCATTCGCTGGCACACCAGCTCAGACTCCCCAGCAATCCGGTTGCTGCTTTCATGCTAAACATAGCATGTAAACAGCA
This sequence comes from Pleurodeles waltl, assembly GCF_031143425.1. Lineage (NCBI taxonomy): Eukaryota > Metazoa > Chordata > Amphibia > Caudata > Salamandridae > Pleurodeles > Pleurodeles waltl. The sequence continues at coordinate 1,151,297,417 of NC_090446.1, read as the reverse complement.
TCAGGATTGACCTGAGCGGCTCGGACTAAGCTCAGACACAAGCCTGGGGTCTGTGCTGTTTCTCCAGCCCAGCTGTGCATACAGCCAGGTTGGAGAAACCTAAGTGCACAGGTGTGTTTGGGTGGCCTCAGACGGCCAGCCAAACACACATGCGCACTTAGTGCTGTCTTCCCCCCCCTCCACCTCCTGTGGCCCAACCCCGCTCTGTACACTCTGTTGGCTGAGCCAGCAGATGAAAAATGATGAAAAATATAACAGCAAGCTATCGTTTTATTTTTCATCTGCTGGCTTAGCCAAGGGGGCTTCGTCCTCCACCACTGTGGAGGAGCCGCCCCTGAACTAAGGGGCTCCATATGAATTCTGTGAGAAAACTAGTGCAGTAATCCCACACCCTGCATTAATGCTGGTTATAGCAGCAACTGTTATTATATTTATGTTGCAGTATTTCTGCACCATTATGAATTTGGCCCTGGAAATGACAAACTACTACTCTGTGTTCCCAAAATGTTATTCTCCTTCTAAGGAATTTTCCCTGAATATATGCCACCTACTTTGAACTGGCACAATGTTTCACCAACTTACTCCTGTTAGCAACCAAATTGGATTTACTAGAAATTTGCAATGGTAGTGTAGGAGTTTCAAAGCTCCTCTTCTGAAACCTTTACAGTGGGTCCGTTTGTCCGATAGCAATCACGCAGTGCTAGATGGGTCAGTCTGACAGGTCACTTTGTGGGCAATTTTATGACTAGGTTTGAGGGCCAGTTTGGTGATAATGAATATAAAGACAAGGATGTAGTGGTAGGTGGTTGTATATCAGAATATGTTCAGAAATATTGGCTGGCATAGAGGGGGCGTGGCTTGACATGGAGGAAAATGGCCGCTTGAGCCTGGAGCTCAGTCTCCCTCTCGCTATCCACTTTGAAACTGGGCCATGTAGGAAAATTAAAATAAGGCTCCAATAAGTTTACTGGAGTTCTACCACACCGAGCACCATTGACTGATTCAACAGCCAGACGGCTGCCATTATGGCCGGTCCCAGCCCAACAATGAGGCGAGTCTTGTGCTCCGAGTATTTCTACAGGCCTCAGAATCATTAATGAAAAGACCCTCATCATCTTTGATCAGGGCTGGAAGTGAGTACCACATCTATTATGTGTGCCATTGCGACATAGTTACCGATTAACAAGCATCTGACTTACTAAATTGGGCTACGGACCGCCCATAATTGGGCTCGCTTATATCTTAATGATATTGCCACCACGCATTACCAGATAGCCCACACCTCTACAGTTACTGACTATGCGCGCTCTTTAAGTAGCGTCCCTAACACTTCCCCAGCCCTTTGTGCAGTGTGAGCTCCTCCCGACACCGGCCGCCTCCGAGGTCTGCTGTGCTCCACTGTGCGTTTATGCATGTCAGCGTCTTAATATCCATAACTGCCTTAAGACCCACAACACCCTAATGAGAGACCCTGCACACCCAACTCATACAGACAAATCTGCAGCCAGTAATGAGGCCTGCTATCAAATAAGACCCAAGTTTGTGCTGGTGAACTAACGAAATCAGATGTACATATAAACACAACCCTCGGGAAATAATTCAGTGACAGCTGTTTTAGTGTAAAAGGTCATTTATTAGGACAGGATTGCATAAGCAACATAACCTTAAATTTAACACGTAAACCGCAACTTTAATAACTCCCTCCCTTTTAACATCTCCTCGCTCATCCATTCCCCTCCAAACCCTTATTTCGTTTCCATTCCCCTACGCACTCCCCTTTTCCTTTCATGCCCCATTTGGTTCATGCGTACCCCACTCAGAGCCTTCACCTGCTTGTTTATTCCCTGGAAGGGTGGCCCAGCCCGCATCTGACTCACCACCCTCCCCCATCTACTGCCCTCTCACTCCTGCAACCTGCCCTAACTGACGACTACCCTCCCCCTTTTGATACTTGCCTCCAACTTCCATCCTTCCTATCTCCTTTCTAATTGCCGGGTGGGTGGGAGGCCAAACTAACCGCGTGATGGGCAGCGCGGAAAGAGGCCAGTCCCTCCACCCTCAACCCCTTTTATCCCCACCCCTTAAACCCACCCCCACTTACCTTTCACCCAATCCTCGTCCTGCGCCGTCACTTCCTTCCCGAAATGGCCAGCGGGAAGACTAGAGCGTTGCTCCTGCTTCCCGCGGGCCCCTCCATTGTGTGAATGGACAACACCTTTTATATAGCACCTCGAAGGGGTGAAGTAGTCTGGATCTGATGTGCTGAAAGTGATATAAGGCGCATTTAACTATGAAAGGTGAAATGTAAAGAGATGGAACCTCGGATCTGGAAGCTGAGTAGTGCTGAGAACTGTGAAATCTGTGTAAAACGGGGCCCATTTCCTGTGCTTCATTTAGCACTGTATAGCTGTACAAGTATTGTTAAATATCACACTCATCTCCTATATTTTGAACCATACAGCTAAATGTTCTCTCGCTTGTGACAGCACAACAACTCAGAGATAATAAGAGACACCATGGCTTTCTTTGGAACAATCACTAGCAGATAACCTCCCTACAATGTGCCTTTTAACTATCCCCCAAAATCATCCTATCCTCAATAACTTAATTTTAAACCACACCAGACGCTGTCTACTGCAACGTGACCTGCATCTTTCAACCATAAAAATTAAGCACTCTCTCCAGGCCTCAATTTGGTACAATGGGGATATCGGACTTGATCCAAACTCACCCACAGTCTGTTTATGGAGGTCAAAAGGAATATCTGTGGTAGGCGACCTTGGCTCCAAAAGACACCCCTGATCGTTCTACAATATCTAAAAAAAAAAAATTGATTCACCCCGCATTTGATTTTTTTGACTTCCTTAAATAAAAGCCGCAATTTTTAAACACAAAACCTTCCCTTTTAAGCCTGTTTCCCTTCCGACCCTCCTAGCAATGATTCGAAAGGCCGGCCCTATAGACTCCAATATTTATGCCAAACTTAGACCAGTGTCCAGCTCATTATGTGCATCCATACAACAGAAGTGTTCAGAGTGACTGGTCAGAAGATGGCCTATGCAAACCCTCAGACATTGATTGGCATAAACTATGGTCATCACCATTCGCAAAAAAATAACCCCGAATCTTGCCCAAACCAAACTACACATCTTATACAGAACATATTACACTCCACCTAGACTTGTAACCCTCGGCCTGCTAGATAATGTTAACTGTTGGAGCTGCAACGCACCACACGCAGACCTGCGCCACATGTTATGTGTCTGCCCCTTGCTCCATGACTTTTGGTCTAAAGAATATGGCACCATTGACCACATCTTACAAACCAAGCTACCCAGAACCTTTTCATTTTCGGTCTGTGGAACCTCGCATCCCCATACATCATAGACCTACGCGAGAAGATCTGCTTTTAACTGACCTACTATTTACTGTTTCCCACAAAACCATCTTGTCCACTTGGAAATCATTGGGAAATGCCCCTGATAACACCTGGTGAGAGTGGCTACAGTAGATTTGGGGTGCTCATTCCATCCTTTCGACGCACTACCCCTGGATTTTGGCTGACAAAGCTCTATGGAACAATCTTTATAGGTACCTGGAAATCACCCATCCCCCCCCTCCCAATCCAATGCACCAAATCACTGACATTCCCTGGTAGGACATGACCTGAATTTACAACCTACTCTAGAGATATGAGTGAGTCATCACCTCTCTCCCCTTTTTCTTACTCTCACTTTTCATTTCTCTCCTAATTTTCTTTTTCTCCTCTTCTCATACTTAATTTCCCCCCACACAGTTCCATGATTATTATATTCCTCCTTAGCTAAGTCAGTGGTTTACTACGTACCTTATCTTTGCATCAACCATTGTTTTGTATATTTGAAATCTCTAATAAAAGGTTGTGAAATAAAAAATAAAAAAATTGTCTGTTATAAATATTGTGCCCTAAATATTGTTTACAAAAATATTCTCTCTTTGGGTATCTATTTTCTATTTCTATGAATAACTCAAATCAGGAGATATTATTGTAGGCCATATTTAGGACATTATTTTAATAACAAATGATATTTAGCAGTAACAGTCTAGCACCACACCTTAGGAGGCAGCACAGCATTGCACTGAGCGCATACAGCAGTGCAGGAGGCTCAAATGGTATGGAAGACGCAGCATCATATCACAAAGGGTGCTTTGCAGCAGGTGATGCAGGTGTAATATCAGCTGTTTTCTTACATTCGCTATTACAATTGGTTCTAGTCTGTAGCACACCTTGCACAAACGTTGTGTCTGCAAAGAGCCAGCAAATATTTGTGTACATTCTTCAATGATGTTCTGACTGCACCAGATGGAAAGGCATATACACAGCTGTTCAGTAAAGTGAAGATTATTTCAGCCAGTGGCTGTAATAACACACTTTACTAATAACGAAATGCACAGTAGCATAGCAGTTCCTCCCACCAGACTAACAACTAAACACTACATTAGCCCATCCAGTTCTCTAATATCTTGCTTCACTGCTCTTCTTTACATCTTCCCCTGTCTTTTAGACCCCTTGTCTCTTCTTCTCATTGATTCCCTCCCTCACTCCTTGTCTCCTTCTCTTCTGCCCTGTGCTGCACTCACATTAAGGATGGCAAGAGTGCTTTTTCTACGGACTATGAGGGAATAAGAAAGCGAAAACATGCAAAATGCTTCTCACTCCAGTCCCTCTGTATGGGAGGATGTTCAACTCTCTGGTGTGTGTGTCTCACTCAGATGGGAGACATACTGTGGAGTCCTGGATGTGTGCACTCCCAAATGTTCCTGTTAGCTGGCCACAGTCGGGGAGGCACGTGATAATCATGTGACTGCTTGCAGTGCAATCCATGCACTGTATTGCCCAATGCCACATACCCCTAGTCACAGGTGTGCAATGCAACATGTAGCGGGGTAGAATATAACAATGCCAACTAGGGTAGTGTGAGAGCTGTGGGGCTCACAGTCATCTTTACCATATCAGGTCCTTGTGAGAGGGGAGTCATGTACTGGGATTAGTACACAGGGGCGCTCAGGGTGGCTGTAGATCATCTCTTGACTCAAGGTTCCCAAGGTAAACGTCCCATATCATTCCCCCAGTTGCATCACCTTCCCATCTCCTGGCCTCCGCACGAACAGAGTCAATTTTAGTGGAATTCAGAGTGGCCACAATATCTCTGTGATTTCCATGACATTGCAATATGGGTTTTAAATAGCCCTAACACCAGATCTATAAACCTGTTTAGATAGTTCTCTCTCTTGGCCTGTGGACGAATTTCCAGAAGGCAGGATTCCAGAGTTTTTAAGACCACATTATTGACCACTAAGGAGGTGATCTCTGTCACCTGCTCCCAGGCCCGCCCTATCACAGCACACTCCCATACCATGTGGAAGAAACTCGCAACAGGTAATTCACAGCTGGGGCAGCTTGACGGGAAAGTGGGGTACATATGTGATATGCTCTGCAGTGTAAAGTATGCCTGATGCAGATAATTGAACTGTGTGAAGTGGAAGCGCTGTTTGCATGACACCCTTCTGACCATTTGCAGGGCTTGGCCCCATTGTTTGTCCGATAGTGCCATCTGTGGATCTAGCACCCATTGCTTGCGCGTTCTAGTGTCCGGTCTACAGTGGGGAGTCAGCAATGTGCTATAGAGGACCGATATGATTCTGAGCGCACCCCCTGCTATTGTTAACTCAGAGTGGCCCCGCCCCCATTTGTGTAACCGCCAGGTACACCACATTTAACATCAAGAAGTGCACCACCAGAATGGTGCTTGTGTTTCTGAGCTCCTGGAAGGACAAGAATGTCTTCCGCAAACAGGTCTCCCATGTGTTTCACTCCTGCATCGCACCAGCTCTGTTTCTCATGGTGCTGGTGGAGCTGGGAATCAGTGCAGAGTACAGGGGTCTAATCACCCCGTCACAGATATATTACTGCCAGCAACGTGGGCAGTCGCCATCTGACATGTAATCAGGGGCTGCAATTCAGGAGAGGACATCCAAGTGTTTGTGTGCAGTTCTCCAACATACCCAGCTTCTGCCGTTCCCCCAGATCAAATGTATCAGCACAGTGTTCAGATCTGCAAAGAAGCACTCAGGTAGCATCACAGGCAGCGCTGCAACAAGTATCACAGTCGTGGGAGTATTATTTTCTTAGAGATTGCAACCCTGCCCACGGGCAAGAGTGATAGAAATATCCAGAAAGGAAACAAGTTCCAAAGTGAGCTGAGCGCCTTGTCCATATTTCCCTCAATGAGGTCATTGTCAGTATGGTATATCTGTACCCCGAAATATCAGAGGTTGTCAAATTGCTAGGTGAGTCCTAAAGGGGGTAAGCCTCCCCTGAATCCTGTGAAGGGGGAATTTAGCCCAATTTACCCTAAGGCCTCACACTGCTCAAAGTCATTGAACAAAGCCATTCAGCCTGGGAGGGAGGCCCTAACATCATGCAGATAGACAAGGACAGCATTGGCATATAGGGAGACCACATGTTGGGTGTTGAGTATAGCAATTCCACACTGGTTAGCCTGCAACCGTAGCTTACAGGACAGGGGCTCCATAGCCAAGGCAAAGATTAGTGGAAAAAAAGGCATCCCTATCGGGTGCCACACTGGATATCAAATCACTCTCAAATCAGTTGATCTGTCTTGACCCGTGTCATTGGATGTCCATATAGGGCTTGATGCTGTCACGTAGGTTCTCATTATCCTAACGAGGCTACTGGATTCGAGTGGCAGAATCGCATAGATTGTGGAGTACTTAGCACAGTTCCACACTATGTGAGATCTGTCAGTCTAATCCGGGTTTTCCGGGTTAACTAGCAGCACCTCATCACCACCCAAGAGCACGGATGATTGTGGCAACCAAGCACATGACAAGAAAGACTCCTCGGGGGAATCGTGGTCGATCAGATCTCGTCCCTTTCTCTCAGTTATACTAGTCTCACACAGGCAAGGACAAAAAGAGGCAGAATTAAGTTCAATAAGGATTTATTGGAGTAACTGCATCTTAGATAAAATGGCATGCATTGCAATAACTAGGATGATAGAACACAACAAAAGCAAGAAGGTGATGAGAATAAAACACAAAAACAGTCCCACCATATTGTCACTAGAAGCGATACATAGTTCCCCTACCTACGCTCTCGTCGAGTACAGCACAATAAGCCTAATCCGCCCTTCAGGTTCCCCCCTGGGAACACATCACCCCTCATACCTGAGTATGGAAGCCTGCAGTCTAGAAACACACCACCCCTTTGTAGACTAGGGGTTCGGCAGTCTAAGCAAGCAGGTGTAGCGAGGCAATCAGCATGCAGTCGTGGTCATCTGGCTGAAATCTCTCTCTAACATGTATGGGACAAATAACTGTTTTTATAATAAAATAGTTGACATTCTAAGAAAGTAGGAGTGTGTGTGTTTCTGTGAATATTGGTAATTAGTAGTATTGGCGTAACACGTTTGCCGGCAACCCTATCGGACTCTAGCCTTGAAGAAAGCACAAAGTGAAGTGAATGTCCTACTGAATGTAATGCTTTCCTAGGCAAAAGAACAATTAGAGAAAATAAAATAAAACAATACCGCAAATGTGGTAATTGCTAGAAAAATAAAGCACTACTTAATAAAATGTAACTGGGCTAAAGTGCACAACAGCAGCCCTAGTGTGCTAAAACGTGTCTAAAATATGGTTAAAATAGCTGTACAACAAAGCTATCTAAGATATCCTGGGCTGATGCGCATCCCCTGCAAGGTTGCAAATAAAAACTCCCAGCGCATGGTGTCAAAATCTTTTTCTGTGTCAAGCAAGACCGCCACAGGGGTCCCAGTATCCATTAAGGGGATCTTATCAGTTGTAGGAGGCATCGGATGCTAAAGAAGGTATTATGACCGGGAATTAATCCACTCTGATCTGGATATATGAGAGTGCCTGTCACCGGTAACAGCGTGTTCGCTAGGACTCTTCCTAGAAGTATGCAGTCCAAGTTCAGTAATCAAAGCAGCTGACAAGACTGGACATCCTACAGGGGGTATCCCGGCATAGGAAGTAGCGCTATCATGGCTTCAAAGGGCGACTCCGGAAGCCAACGTCTTTCCCATGCTTCTTAATACACTACGAGCAACCTGGGGGACAGCGTGGCACTGAATACAGCATAATACTCTATAGGGAGGCCGTCCGTACTTGGGGCCTTATTACTGGCTATCTGAGCTATGGCTAAGCAGATCTCCTTCACCTGAAGAGGAGATCCCTCTGGAGCAGATCAAGACGAGGGAGGGGCAGCCCTTGCAGGAAATAATTTAGTCCCCTCTCAGACAGTCCCACCACCCCAGCATAAAGGGTCCGGTAATATGTCACAAAAGCGTCATTAATGGCCACATGTGTATTTACAACGCGTCCCACATCTAGCCTCAATGCACCTGTTGGGGAGTGTGTCCATTCGTCTCGGACCAGCAATCTTCCCTCTCTGTCACCTTCCCCATGCAGATGGGCGAGGTATTGTTTGTAGTCCAATTTCCCTAATCACCCTTCTAGGTCTGGATGCTGCTTCCAGAGCTGTCAAAATCGATCTGTTTCTGAGGTCTGCACTGGAAACCTAAGATCCAGCTGTCTAAGCTCTGCCTCTCGTGTCATGAGTTCCCTCTGTAGGGTCTGCCGTATCCCCCCTACCATGGCAGTGCTGTGACCCCTCATAAACACCTTGTGAGTGTACCATTCCATCACCCTGAGGGTGGTGGACCCTGTATTTGTAACAAAGTATTGAGTAATATGTGTTGCCAACGTGTCCCGAAAAGGGGTGTTTTGAAGCACCTCTGTCTGGAGTCTCCATGTGGGGATGCAGGGCTGGGCTGTACTCCACGCAGAACCAGTAGCAATGGGCAATGGTCAGATAGTGGGTGTGCACTCTGTGCATAGGATCGAAGATGTGAGCGCCATTCCACAAACAAAGATATCCAGTCTGGTATGTTGGAGGTGCCATATGTCATACTGCCTGCTACCAGCCATTCAGCTCTGGAAGTGTTGGGTCATCTTGTGGCATCCAGCCCCCAGCATCAGCGGGATGGATCTGTCATAGGCAATGTCTGAGACACAATTGAAGTCCCCGCAACATAAATCAGTGGTGTGTGGGTCATCGAGGAGGGCCGGGGTAAGGCTGTCCAGGAATGCAGAGTGACCAGTCTTCAGGCATACATAGCCAGTAATGTAAGGGGCACACCATCTAAATGGCCCGTAACAACCATGTATTGTCTCTCTGGATCCACCCTATGTGTGACCCTCTCACATGAGACTCTCAGGGCAATCCACATCAACACACCCCTGGCATATGCTGACCTTGTTGTCCCATATATCTGGCCTCTCCATCGTGTTTGGAGCTTGTGTAGCTCCCCTGTCGTCATATATGTGTTTACTGTGGAAATGCCATGTGTATGTAGCACCGCTGTAGGTAAGAGTGAATTCGGTGTCTTTTGGTAGGAGTGGCCATGACCCTCACGTTCCAGGTCAGCATGTAATATTACGCCATGTGTGTTCATACACGCATGGCCATTGGTCATGTGTATGGTGAGCTGACGCGGGTTGCCACCTGTCTCGAATATCCCCTCCTCCTGCCCCTGATATGTGCATGCACGTTGTAGTGTCTGCTGTGACAAAGCTAATACATAGGTGTACCTTACAATATTGGCAAACCAGTATGAATCCCTACTCCCTTCCCACCCTTCCTGTCTGAGCACCCTTGGGTGCCCAATTATTACCATCACACCAATTAACTCAAAAACATACATGCAGAAACTGTATAGGCAAGTCCAATACGCTAAACTGGGGTGCATGTCTATCAATGCTCCTTGGCACCCAGCCACGGGGCCCTGTTCAGTACTGTGGGTGCCCATCCACTAACTGACCACCTCTGCCCGCCCAACGTGACGGGTGTCCAATCTGTTGATCAAGTCATGTGGCTTACCAGCCATGTTGTCACCCACTCACATGGTTCCATCCGTAGAGACAATGCTGGACCTCTAATCCCACCCGAGGCAGAGAATAAAATCAAGTAACAGCAACCTTAGTTCACTAACTGCCTCTGAGGGGAAGGGGGTTGGGGTAAAACAAGAAAAAGGTAGACTTTCATCACTGGGTCTGCTCCACTGCCTTACAACACTGCACAGGACGGTCTGTACTCCCTCGACCTTTTTGTGTGGATGCGGGTGCAGTGCACTAGAAACAACCAGAAGAGTAATTTACTAACAGTTCTTAGCAAATGGTGTTTAAACAGTTATTTACAAAAATATCCTTTACAGGATTCATCACGAAGCTTGAGAGCAAATACAATTCAAATGATTACCAGAGTTTTCTGGCACAATATATATTCAGGAGCTGCGGATGTCTCTATTTGGGGTAGACCACTTCTCCTGCCTGTTTCATCACTTTAGGGAGTTATTTAGGTATTAAATTAAATTTAAGTAAGTAAATAATGATGCCCCTGACTCCCCCTTAATGTGGTGTGACACCGCAGTAAAATGCTTAAGGATCTGGGTCAGTCCAGATTAAAAAATACTATCACGGCTGATAATTAGAGACCTTCAATGAGAAACTAAAGTTTAGAGGTGGATAACCCTCTCAATGTCCATGGCAGAGTGCATTTCACAGAAGAAAATTATAGTTTTACCCAAATTACTCTAGTTATTTGTCAATATCTCTATTCCGCTAACTAAGCAATTCTTTCATAATCTGAAGTCCCTCATGATTAAATTGGCATGGGTGGGCTAATAACACCAACTCATGAGAGAAGCAATGACACGTCCACACTAATAGAGCAGTTTCATGGCCCCAGACTTTGACGTTTAATTATTCTTGCACACAGGCACACTTTGTTGGTCTTTGGTTCCATCCACAACCATATATGCCACATCTGGCTGTTGGGGGTGCCATTGGATGCTCCTTCCCACTACCATATGCAGAAGCAGGTAAACCAGTATATGGAAATGATCACATTAAACTGCACTCTCAAGGCTTGAGAGAAATTAAAATGCAGAAAAGGACTTACTCAACTTGTCAGCCATCTCCTTGGTGTGACATCCTGTCTTGCCCACTTCCCATCACAAACCACAGAGGGAAAAGCAAAGCCAATAGGTCCCGCCTATATGAGAACTATGGCTTTGTTAATATGTTTTAGCCATGTTATACACCACCATGGCTGCTGTTAATCATTGCTAAAAGTTAGTGTTGTAGAGGAGAGTGGCTTAGAGTGAAGCGGAGTGTCGTAGACTGGAGTATTATTGGGTGCCATGGAGTGGTGTAGAGGGAAGTAGTGTTGTAGAGTAGAGCGGCATATAGTGGAGTAGAGTGGAGTGGAGTGGCATAGAGTGGAGGACAGTGTTGTAGAGTGAAGTGTCACTGAGTGGTGTAGAGAGTCAGAGAGTGGGGCAGATAGGAGTGGCATAGAGTGGAATAGAGTGTTGTAAAGTGGAGTGGTTTAGAGTGGAATGGCATAGAGTGACGTAGTGTGAAGAAGAATGCTGTAGAGTGGACTGGCTTACAGTGGAGTAAAGTAAAGTGGCATGGAGTAGATTGCATAGAGTGGAGTGTCCCAGAGTGGCATAAAGTGGAGTGGTATAGAGTGTCATAAAGTGAAGAGTGTTGTGGAGTGTCATAGTGCGGAGTTCAGCATAGTTGAGTGGAGTGTCATTGAATGGAATAGAGTGTCATGGAGAGGAGTGGCATTTCATAATGAAGTAGGGTGTCACAGAGTGAAGTGTTGGTGAGTAGAGTGGTGTGGAGTAGCAGAGTGGTGTCAACACCACTCAGTGCAGTAGCATAAAGTGGAGTAGAGTGGAGTCGCATAGAGTGCAGTAGAGTGTTGTGGAGCGGCATAGAGTGGATTAGTGTGGAGTGGTGCAGAGAATCTCAGAATGGAGTGGAATAGATTTGAGTATCATGAAGTGGAGTAGAGTGGTGTAAAGTGGAGTGGCATAGAGTGGAGTGAAGTTGTATAGTGTGGAGTAGCATAGAGAAAAGTTGAGTGTCAAAGAGTGAACTCATCGAGTGGAGTGGTATAGAGTGTTGTGAAGTGTCATAGAGTGGAATAGAGCATTGATGGATGTTGTGTCATAGAGTGCAGTGTCGTAGAGTGGAGAGGAGTAGAGTGTCATGGGGCAGACTGTTGTGGAGTGGCATAAATTAGAGTAGAGATTCATAAAGTGGAGTGTCGTAGAGGGGCATGGACTGTAATAGAGTGGAGTAGAGTGTCATAAACTGGAATGGAGTAGGGTGTCGTAGAGTGTCTTAGAGTAGAGTGTTGTAGGGTGGAGTGGCCTTCAGTGGAGTAGAGTGCCGTGAAGTGGCATAGAGTGGAGTAGTGTCATGGAGTGGCATAGTGGAGTGGCATAGATTGGAGGAGAGTGTTGTAGAGTTGAGTAGCATAGATAGTAGTGTCCGAGAGTGGAATGTCATTGAGTGGAGTGGTGATGTAGAGTGAAGTGGCATAGATTGGAGTAAAGGGGAGTGGCAGAGTAGTGACATAGGGCCAGATGTACGAAGCCTTTTGCATGTTGCAAACTGCGAAAAACGCAGTTTGCGGCATGCAAAAGGCCGAACGCGATGCTCATACTCAAATTGCGAGTCGGTACCGACTCGCAATTTGGGGATGCGACTCGCAAATATGAAGGGGTGTTCCCTTCCTATTTGCGACTGCATTGATATGCTCAGTTGCTTTGTGACCGCGAATGCGGTCGCAAACCAACTCGCAGTTACCACCAGTGTCACACTGGTGGAAACTCATTTGCAAAAGGGAAGGGGTCCCCATGCCGGAAAAAAAAAAAATTCAGAGCAGGCAGTGGTCCATACTCTGAAAAAATCGAAACCAAATGGTTTCGGAAGTTTTATCATTTTGCAACTCGTTTTCCTTTAAGGAAAACGGGCTGCAAAATGAAAAAAACAAAACTGCTTTATTGAAAAAGCAGTCACAGACATGGAGGTCTGCTGAATACAGCAGGCCACCATCCCTGTGAGTGCAGGGACTCGCTATTGGGTCGCAAACTGCAACCCACCTCATGAATATTGATGAGGTGGGTCTTTGCGACCCCATAGCGAGTCGCAGAAGGTGTCTGAGACACCTTTCTGCATCCCATTTTGCGAGTTGCAAATTGCGAGTCGGTCAGACTCGCAATTTGCAAGTCACAAAATTTGTTTACTACATCTGGTCCATAGAGTGGAGTGTCCTAGAGTAGCATGGAGTGGAGTGGCATAGAGTGTCACAGAGTGGAGTGGTGTAGAGTGTTGTGTAGTGTCATAGAGCACAGTAGATCACAGTTGATTGTTGTGGAGTGGCGTAGAGTGGAGTACAGTAGCATAGAGTGGAGTGTTGTAGTGTGGAGTACCACAGAGTGGAGTGGTGTAGGGTGTTGTAGAGTGGAGTAGCCTAGAGTGTCACAGAATGAGGTGGTGTGGAGTGTCATAGAGTGAAGTAAAGTGGTGTAGAGTGGAGAAGCGTACAATGAAGTAAAGAGGCGTGGAGTGGCAGAGTTGAGTAGCATAATGTGTCATAAAGTGGTGGGGAGTAGAGTGAAATAGTGTGTTGTAGAGTGGAGTAGCATAGAGTGGAATGGCATAGAGTGGAGTAGCATAGAGTGTCATGAAGTGGAGTGGAATAGAGTGTTGTAGAATGGCGTAGAGTAGCATAGGGTGGAGTAGAGTGTTGTGGAGTGGCATAGAAAGCAGTGACGTAGAGTGGAAGGGTGTAATGGTCTATAGTGTTGTGGAGTGTTATAGAGTGGAGAGGCATAAAGTGGAGTAGCGTAGAGTCTTTTAAAGTGAAGTGGAATGGAATGGAATGGAGTAGAGTGGAGTAGTGTGTTAAGTGGTGTAGAGTGGCCTGGCACAGAGTGGAGTGGCGTAGAGTGTCAGAGTGGAGTGTCACAGAGTGAAGTGGAGTGGCGTATATTGAAGTGGCGTATAGTGAAGTAGAGTGTCAGAGTGGAATATAGATGGTGTGGTAGCACGCTGCCAATACAAACAATACATTTGCAATTGAAATTATCATAACATTTACCCAGACATAGTTTTATTTATAAAACTTCACAGCGTGTGTGGAAATTGCCATCATCTAATGTATTGATTTCTTTTGATCGTATTAAAATATTTGTTTCCACCACACTTCAGAATTACAAAAAAGTGCTTCATTTGTCCTTTCTCAGTTCTGATATATGCTAAAACATGTGTACAGTGATTTTATGTAATTTAAATTTTGATGTGTACTAGAAACAAAAAGCATCCTACAGCAATCAATTAGACACCCCCAGTACCCAGCAAGATTGTCACATAAATCCTCTCACTTTGCAGTCAGAAAGTAAAGAGTAAATACGAACCTCCCAGGGAAGACAGAGTTTAACAACTGACATCTCTCTTTGAATGCTCAATAAAATGTGGCTAGATAAAAACAAAATGTAAAGTTCTATTTGTTATTCACTCCTTTACTCCAGCATGGTTATTTGGGGGTTCCTCAACCCCACCCCACCCTTCATATTCTGCCTTCCAGTACTCATGGCAAGGGCGTGAAAGTGAGGAAGAGCATTGTTTAAGTTCTGCTATTGTAGACAGAACATTGGTCCTAACAGCCTTGCAAGATTGAATAACTGGTAGTGGCAGAGATAGAGATAAGGAGAATCAGTCAAGTAGGAAGATAGGAGGTAGGAAACATTTTCAAAGAAATACAGCACATTTACTCTGGTGATCTAGCATACAAGTGAGACAACTCTCATGGAGTTCTTCACAAAAAGAAACAAAGAGAAAGCGAGCACTCTTGGAAGAATACAAGGAGCCGGGTCAGAGAGATAGTAAACAGACTATACTCCACAGGAGGGGTAAAGACATGTTGGACAGCCTAAAAAAATAAAGCCAGTAAATAGAAAGCAAGCAAATGTGAGTTACCAAAAATAAATCCAATGATAAGCATTAGGTGGAATGCATACCTAGGGAAGCTTTAAGCACGTCCCCAGTATGTCTTGGCAGCCAGACAGCTCCACTGTCTGATAGGCTTCAACATAAAAAACATACTTGATATTTTGATACACTACAGGCTCTGTGCAGCCAGCACTGACGCCCTCCTTCCCTCAAAAGCCCGCCAGCTTTCAGCCCCTAAAACCAGTTGTTTGCTGTCAAGAAACCAAGGCAGTTAATCACCACATTTTACAACTCTGTGCAAGAGGTAGCTCAGATTTACTCCCCTAAATCAAGAGGCAAATGGAATTCTGGAATGCAAAGCAGACTGTCTTAAAAGGATTGTGAGCTCTGCTGCTCACAAACTAGGATCCTGGCACCGAATAGCAGACCGTGGATTATACACTTTGTCTATCTACATAGAGAATACCACACCGATTAGACCTTGTGGAGCTGCGTCCTTGAAGACAGTGCTAACTCAATGCTGTGGTTAAGAAGCAGCCGATTTCTTACACTTAGCTTGATCGTGTTGTAGAATACATCACTATCATCAGGAAGTTGAAAATACCCTTTCTAAAATGGTGGGCAACAAAGTACTTTTAAAACTGAAATCTGCACTACTGGGATATATATACACACATACATACAATTAATGCCAAAAACGAAGACCTTCAAGGGGGGGGGGCAGCAGTGAGAGGATGAGAAAACTGAAGGCAGCAATGAGAGTTTAAAATCGCTTTGTGGGTAGAAGAACAGGGAAGTTTCAAAATTGTTAACTTTTTGATAGGTGCGGAAAATATTGAATTTCCCTTCTGCGTTTAGCTAATATTACCATAAACATTGCCTGCAGCAAGCACAAATGCTTTTGATAACCCACCCACCAGAGACCATTCTGGAATCATGTCTTAAAACATTCAGAGCTGGTTGACTCATAAATGTGGGCTCTTTATTAGGGTTGAGCTTGCAAGAGCATGCGCTAGTGCATGTGTTTCGCTTGTGAGACACTGTTGTATACAGAAAAAGGCTTGGATCCCACCCATTGCTTACCATTTGTTGGATTCACATCACTCTTCTCTGCCGACTCCCTCATTGGCCAGTGCACGTGAAACATCGTTTCTGGTCATTTCTGTGGAGCAGGGACCAAGCATGGATTGATTGAAGTTAATCCATGCGCATGCGCTGCTCCCAACATGAACTGAGGTACTATTTCTTCCTCCTTCCGACTTCCCCTGCCTGCTGTTTTCTCCGTAGTGCCTGCGCTTTACAAAAATGTTTTTAAATATTTTCCTGTTGTCCCTGATCTCCTCTCACCTCCCATCCTCCTGTTTAGGTTTCTTTTTTCCTTCCACCCTCCCAATCCCCTCTGCTGTCGTCTGGCTTTTTCCCTCCCATACCCATCTTCCTACTATCCCTGTTGGCGTAGATAAATATAGGCACACTGGTACCTGCTAATTCAGAACCATTATTTATAGCTTACATTCATATCTTAATGAACACTCTTATCTCTGATAACGAGTCTTGGGGCATTTGGCTTTGCTAATTGTTTTAGACAGATGTGTTTTTGAATGATACCCTGACCACTGCCTTTAGCTGCACCAAACGTGCTTACTTTACACAAGTGCAAGCTGTGTATGGAGGCTGCTGATGGATCAGGTCATTTGTGGTTGCCCGTCCTAGAGTACTAGGGGAGTGAAAATAAATAACATTTGCACTGGACATAAAACAAAAGACCACTTTCTTTTAAGAATGCGCCCAGGCTTATTAGCTCACAGTGCAAACACAGGTAATTGTCTATATTCTTTGTTGTGTGCACATGTGCAGTGTGACGTTGCAGTCTGGCTCCTAACAGTTCGGCACTATTCTTCTGAACATTCTAGATATTAAGGGCCACATGTACAAAGATCCGGTTTTTCAACTCGCAAACTGTGAGTCGCAAAACCAGATATTCAACAGTGTCAATGTCACTGTCTGCGATTCGCAATCTGGTCGCAAATGGCCTACCTCATGAATATTCATGAGGTAGGTCGCTATTTGCGACCCCATTGGGAATGGCGGCACTCACAGGGATGGTGGCCTGCTGGTGTCGGCAGACCACCATCTCTGCGACTGCTTTCAAATAAAGCAGTATTTTTTTTTAAAGCCAGGGAAACGGAATGCATTTTTTAAAAAAATGAAAAGTTTTCTTTTCATTTTTTCAGAGCAGGCAGTGGTCAGTGGGACCACTGCCTGCTCAGAACAAATGTTTTCTTATGCATTCACAAAAGGGGGAAGCCCTTCTCTTTTGCGAATGGGTTAGCACCAATTTGAAATTGGTGTTAACTGCAATTGTTTTGTGACTACGTTCGCGGTCACAAAACAATCATACGTAACATTTAGATTCTGTATTAGGAAGGGACACCCTTGACATACCCCTTCCTAATACCGAATTGCAAAACCCAAAAATAATTTTTCTAGTCACAAAGGGGCCAATTCTGCAAATCGACCCCTTTGCGATTAGAAAAATGCTTCGTACATCTGGCCGTAAATGATCAAAGTGCAATATTCACACATTGCGCACAGGCATGATGGTGATTTAAGTTAAACCTTGCTACTGAAATATGCAGTGATCCTTAGGTAACGAGTTGGAATCCTAGCTCGATCTACTCAGCTTTCCATCTATTCCATGTTATCTGCAGTGATATAGACGTTCCAAATGAAACTCTGTCCAAAAACAAGCTATTTCTTAATTGTAAATTGCGTGTATGGTACATTAACACAGACACCATAAAAACAAGACGAGTACAATTTCCTCCAAAACCTGTTAACCCCTTCGCTGCCTGGCCTTTTCTCCTTTCAGGTGCCAAGCCTTTTTTTGGCTATTTGGGCCAGTTCGTGCTTAGGCCCTCATAACGTTTTCTCCACATAACCTACCCAAGCCAAATTTGAGTCCTTTTTTTCCAACATCCTAGGGATTCTAGAGGTACCCAGACTTTGTGGGTTGCCCTGAAGGAGACCAAGAAATTAGCCAAAATACAGCAAAAATGACGTTTTTTAAAAAGAAAATGGGGGAAAAAGGGCTGCAGAAGAAGGCTTTTGTTTTTTTTTCCCTGAAAAGGCATCAACAAAGGGTTTGCAGTGGTAATGCACCATCTTCCCAGCTTTCAGGAACAGGCAGCGTTGAATTAGAAAACCCAATTTTTCAACACAATTTTGACATTTTACTTGGACCTACCCCATTTTTACTATTTTTTGTGCTTTCAGCCTCCTTCCAGTTAGTGACAGAAATGGGTGAGAAAATAATGCTGGGTCCCAGAAAGCTAAACATTTCTGAAAAGTAGACAAAATTCTGAATTCAGCATGGGTCATTCGTGTAGATCTTACAAGTGTTTCCTACAGACAATAACAGCTGAAGTAAAAGGATATTGAAATTGAGGTGAAAAAAACAGCTGTAACGTTTTCCTGCGATTTTTGAAAGCAATATACCGTTACGTCAGCTGGACTCTTCTGGTAGCAGGGATATATAGGGCTTGTAGGTTCATCAAGAACCCTAGGTACCCAGAGCCAATAAATGAGCTGCACCTTGCAATGGGTTTTCATTCTATACCAGGTATACAGCAATTAATTTGCTGAAATATAAAAAGTGAAAAATAGGTATCAAGAAAACCCTTGTATTTCCAAAATGGGCACAAGATAAGGTGTTGAGAAGCAGTGGTTATTTGCACATCTCTGAATTCTGGGGTGCCCATACTACCATGTGAATTACAGGGCATTTGTCAAATAGATGTCTTTTTTACACACTGTCTTACATTTGGGAGGAGAAAATGTAGAGAAAGACAAGGGGCAATAACACTTGTTTTACTATTCTGTGTTCCCCCAAGTCTCCCGATAAAAATGGTACCTCTTTTGCATGGTTATGCCTACTACTCGCGACAGGAAATACAAAATGGACACATCCCACTTTTACATTGAAATCTGACATGTTTTTTGGAAAGTGCCTAGCTGTAGGTTTTGGCCTCTAGCTCAGCCGGCACCTGGGGGAACCTAGCAAACCAGCGCATTTTTGAACACTAGAAACCTAGGGGGATCCAAGATGGGGTGCCTTGAGGGGATCTCACCAGGTTCTGTTAGCCAGAATCCTTTGCAATCGTCCACAATTGGCCAAAAAACACTTTTTCCTCACATTTCAGTGACAGAAAGTTCTGGAATCCAAGAGGTGCCACAAATGTCCCTCCACACAGCGTTCCCCCAAGTCTCCTGATAAAAATGGTACCTCATTTGTGTGGGTAGGCCTAGCGCCCGCAAAAGGAAATTCCCCATAACACAACCTGGACACATCACATTTTCACAAAGAAAACAGAGCTGTTTTTTTACAAAGTGCCTAGCAGAGGATTTTGGCCTCTAGCTCAGCCGGCACCTGGGGAAACCTAGCAAACCTGTGCATTTATGAAAACTAGACACCTAGGGGAATCCAAGATGGGGTGACTCGTGGGGCTCTGACCAGGTTCTGTTACCAGAATCCTTTGCAAACCACAAAATTTGGCCAAAAAACCACTTTTCCCTCTCATTTCAGTGACAGAAAGTTCTGGAATCCGAGAGGATTCACAAATTTCCTTCCACCAAGCGTTCCCCCAAGTCTCCCAATAAAAATGATACCTCACTTGTGTGGGTTGCCCAGGTGCCTGCAACAGAAAAATGCCAAAAACCTGTAAAGATTGAGGGGATAGCACAGCGACTTGATAAGCACACATTTTTCTTTTATACATCTTTTAGGCTGACTCTGCTTTGGGGACCCAAACAAGTGAGGTATCATTTTACTTGGGAGACTGAGGGGAACTCTGGGTGGTAGGAAATTTGTGCTGCAGCGGTGATCCTACAAAGAAAAGTGAGGAAAATATGCTTTTTTAAGCAAATGTTGAGTTTTGCAGAGGAGTCTGGGTAAGAAAGTGTTGGGGGATCCAGGCAAGCCACACCTCCTTGGACTCCTTGGGGTGTCTATTTTTATAACATGTCTGGGATTGGTAGGTTTCCCTAGATGAAGGCCGCACCCGGCACCAAAAACATAGGTGCCTCCCCAAACACAGGTAGTTTTGCAATAGGTAAATTTGATGTCTCCGCCTACTTATGTGTTGTTCCAAACACAAAAATTGTGAAAAAAACACACCTTGGTTATGTTAAAAAGACCCCTCCCCCACCAACCAAGTTGGTGGCATGCTTCAGCATCTGGTTCTCACCGGAGACACCTAGCGTGTCACAGGTGTGCTGCGACGTCTGATTACAGCGGAGCAGGTTTTGTCATTTTTACCACACATACTGGTTGGATTTGGCACAAGGGTGAGTGATGGTTCAGTAGATTAAATTTTATTAACAGGAGATTTGACAAAAATGAAATCACTGTTAATAACTGAAAGGCCAAAAAACGGAACCAATGACTCACAGCTCGTGAGCTGTAAAGCCACGACAAGGCACCAACCGCTTTACAGTCCATTCACACACCTTCCATACATGACATGCACAAGACCATTCACGCAGCCAGCCACGGGCCCAGCACATTGCAACACTTGCATCGACAGACAGCCCCACTCAAGGGCCCATCACTTTCATACACCCACATGCCTGATACAGCAATCACAGCAGCTGATGAGTGTGTGGACTGGCATTTGGCTGCCAAGCGCCACCCACGCACACCGCCAGCCAAGCGTCACTCCATGCACACGGCCAGCCAAGTGCCATCCCACTCATACCGCCATCCAAGCGCCACCCCACGCTCACCGCCAGCCAAGCGCAACCCCACGCACACCGCCAGCCAGGCGCCAAGCAACTCACACTGGCAGCCAAGCGCCACCCCACGCACACCGCCATCACTTTTTTTTGTTTTTAAACAACAAAGAAAACACTAATTATAAATAAGTACAAAACTACAAACACAAAAGCTCTAACTGAATACCTTGCCATAATGCCAACTGTGAAACTGAACATATTAAATATAAAACAGCAGATAACGTTCACAGAATTTCCCAATAATTGTTCTGTGTGTGGTAGCTCCTGAAACAGCCACCCACACACAGCCCAGGCTTTGAAGGACAATCAGGGCAGTACATCCTAGTCTCCTTCCTGACACCTTTTCGAGCACAGACTCTACATCTCTTAGCAGGAAAGTTTTTTTTGGCTGTGGGAGAAATGTGCTCAGCAAAGTGACGATCTTTCAATCTAGCCACATCCTCCACCACTGCTTCTCTAGGAACTCTTGCCTGTTCCAGCACAACAAGGCTCGCTATGATAGACTCCTGAAATTTCACAAATGTCATCCTTGACTCTGGAGAACTATACTTGAACACAACAAAAGCATTAAAAGGTGCCAAGTGGAACAGGTGAACAGCTAATTTCTTATACCAAACATAAGACTTACGAACAGCAGTGTAAGGTTCCAGCCTCTGATCTACTCTTTCAACACCACCCATGTGCTTATAGTCTAAAATGCACACAGGTTTGCGCACTTCGGCAACCTGACCCCAAACAGCCACAGGTGAAGTACTCTCATCATGGATGGTTCTTAGCATGTACACATCCCTCCTGTCTACAAATGTCAGAGCTAGCAGCTCATCATTCCGCAAGGCACTGTACTGTCCCTTCTCAAGTTTGTTTACAGACAAGCTCTCTTGGATAGCTTTTCCGATTAGAGCGGATTGTGCCACGAGCAACAGTGTCCATTCTGAACAACTCCTTGAACAACTGAACTCCAGTGTAGAAGTTATCTACATATCCCTACCAGTGTAGACCCGGAAAATTATAAACATATCCTCTACTACTTGCAGACAGCATTTACATCTTAATTCCATACCGTGCCCTCTTGCTAGGAATGTACTGCCTAAAAAAGCAAACAAACCTTGAACAGGACCAAAGACTCATCTACAGATATTTCTTTGCCTGGAACATAGATCTCTGAAAACCGATCTACCAAATGATCAAGGACAGGTCTAATCTTAAAAAGACGGTCAGAATCAGGGTGATCTTGTGGCAAGGCTAAAGCATTATCTACAAAATGCAACATCCGAAGAGGAAGCTCAAACCGGTTACGACTCTTAATGGCAGGAAATATAGCAGTTGCCATCAAGGGACTAGTAGACCAATATGAAGACAGTGATGGCTTCCTTATCAGCCCCATCAAAAAAGTTAAACCCAAGAGCTTTTTCAACTCTTCCAGATTTGTGGGAATCCACCGGCTAGCTCTAGAGTGTGGCCTACGTCTGGCAGCGTTGTCCCTTGAATACTGCTCTGCATACAAATTAGTCTGCTCAACAATCTCTTCCAAAAATACATTGTCCATAAACAACTCAAAAAAGTTGGCAGGCAAAACGTTTTCAGTATTAACTCGACACCCTGGGAAACTAGTAAACGCAGGCAACTGTAGCTGCTCCATGTTTGGTGCAACCCACGTGTCATGTCTTCCAATGGAAAGCCTTTCAGCCACTGGCTCCTGCACCATTGAAACGTTAGTGTCCTCCTCTAAAACAGGCCCTTCATCAGCACTGAGAGTGGTTTCATCATCAGATGATTCCTCTCTGACAGAAAATTCACTTCCAGAATCTTGCACTTCCTCCGCTACTTCAGATGCAGAGTCAGTGTCATAATCATGGTCAGAAAACAACTCAAAAAGCACACCAACAACCTGCTGAGCAGACATCCTACGGCTAGCCATGATCCTTCCTACAAAAATTAACTGGACAAATGCACCACCAACAACCAGCACTGTGTAAGATAAGTAACAAACAAATTGTAGCTTTATCACTAAGAGTTATAAACTCAAAAACTATACCACTCACTTGCCTGAAAAAGCTTGACTCACCAGCACAGCCACAGCAATCACCAATGATATCCCACTAAAAAGAGAAATAAAGCAAATTAGACATAAGGCAACACAATAATCATTGTGCATAAATCGAAAGACAATTTCGCACACAATCCTGCATTCAGTACACCACCTACAAACATATCATTCATGCATGGCAACAAGACTCCTTTGGAGTAAATTTATTGACTTACCTAAAACATGCAGCTACGCATATTGCAGGACAACAACTGCCAAAACTGCAACAAGCCACAGCAAAGGAAGCAAAAGCTTTGAACTAGAACAAAAGAAGAAACAAACTGTTATTATCATAAATGCGAACACTTCGCCAGTTGACAAACACCCCACCACCAACCATTTTTAAATGTTCCCTTGTGTCTAGTGTTCTCTGCTTGGGGGCAGATGGGCCTAAATAAAATAGGCCAATCTGCCCCAAAGGGGGGCAGAAATGCCATAGAATATATTGCCCCCTTTGGAGGGCAACCCTTGCCCAAGGGCCCAACCCCCCACACAACACACACATGATCCCTGGCACAAAGTGGATTCTGTCCCCCCTAAAGGGCAGATGGGCCTGGAAAAAAAAAATAGGCCGATCTGCCCCCAAGGGTGGGGCAGAATTGCCCAATAGTGTTTATTTGCCCCTTGGGGGTGACCCTTGCCCAAGGGGGCGCAACCCCAACACAAAAAAAAACAAATGGAAAAAAAGAAATAGCGTCTTCATGGTTTCTGCGCCCCCTGAGGGCAGAAGGGCCTACAAAAACTAGGCCAATCTGCCTCCAAGGGGGGGGGCAGAAATGGCCTACATTACATTGCCCCCTTTGGGGGGTGACCCTTGCCCAAGGGGCCACCCCCCACACAAAGCACACACACACATGATCCCTGGCGCTAAGTGGATTCTGCCCCCCTTGGGGCAGAAAGGCCTAAAAAAAAAATAGGCCGATCTGCCCCCAAAGGGGGAGGGGGGGATGCAGACCTTCCCAATAGTACCTTTTTGCCCCTTGGGGGAGACCCTTTCCCAAGGGGGCGCCCCCCCAGTAAAAAAATAAATAAAATAAAAATAATAATAATAATCCCTGGCGTCTTCTTGGTTTCTGACCCCTCAGAAGGGCCTACAAAAACTAGGCCAATCTGCCCCCAAGGGGGGCAGAAATGGCCTAGTTTACATTGCCCAAGGGCCACCCCCCAACACAAAGCACACACGCACATGATCCCTGCCGCTAAGTGGATTCTGCCCCCCTTGGGGGCAGAAAGGCCTAACTGCCCAATAGTGCTTTTGGGCCCTTGGGGGTGACCCTTGCCCAGGGGGGCGCTCCCCCAACACAAAAAAACAAACAACAAAAAACAATCCCTGGTGTCTAGTGGCTTTCTGCCCCCCTTGGGGGCAGATCAGCCTAAAAATAAGGCCAATCTGCCCCCATGGTGGGCAGAAATGGCAAAAAAAGCATTGCCCCCCCAAAGGAGAGTGACCCGTGCCCAACGGGGTCCCTCTTCCATGCCGTAAAAACACACACTAATTCCCTGGTGTCTAGTGGGCATTCCAGCTGCCCGATTGAATCGCAGTCAGGCAGCAGGAATGATCAAAGAGACATTGAGGGAAAGGAAAACCGTTTCCTTTCCCTCAATGCCTCTTTCACAGGCATTCCCCCACCCCACGAGGTAAAACTTAACTCCTTCCTCGTAGACACGCTGGAAGTAAATGGCTTCCTAGTTTAACAAGGAGGACTGGGAGATTGGGCTGGTCCAGTGTACTTTCTCCCTATACGTAAACCTATAATAAATATGTACACTGTTCCAAAGAAAAATAAATAAAGAGGGCGAGGAGGAAAGACTGGAAAGCTGATATTGTAAGGGTTGTAGGAGTGCCCTCAAGCATCACTATATGATGCTAGGCATCATCATTGGGCTGACTCCTCGCCAGACTGGCACTGCAATATCTGACGGGCCACAACACAGAGGTAGTGGCTCTTCAACCAGAAGGTGGTTCTACAGATCAGCTCAACTCCGCAGAAAATGCTGACAGAGGAGAAAAGGAGAGAGAAAAGTAAAATTGGCTATGAGCACCTGATAACTCAATTTTATGTATATAATGCGGGTCAGGCCAAGGTTAAAAACTTGTGGGTGTAATCAGGGAATAATGTCTCCTATACTCCTAAGAGAAGGGAAGGAGGGAAGAGTCTCCACTCCTACCGCTAGGTCGACATGTTTCGCGCCTAATCGGTCAGGGATAGATCCACTGGCGCTTCATCAGGACCGTTTCGTTGTAACTTTTCCTTCATATAACAAAAAACAAAATAAACCAAAAGATAGGTAAAGACCATAAATGCTAGGAGTTCACTTACAGTCTATGGACCATTCGTCACAGTCAGTCTAATAGAAAGTCGCCCTGTATAAAGGATAAAACACATATGTAAAACAACGTGCAATCAGTAGCATTCATTGGTGTCCAAATGATAAAAGCGTGATAGGCATCAGGTCCCAAAGAAGAAATACGTGGAGACACACATAACAATAACATTGAAGGCTTACCATCCCATGTGAGGATAGGGCATCATAGGGACTTGTAAACACCGTGAGTTCACTAAGTAGAAAGTTATAAAATGAAATCAAGTGTAACTGGAACATCTATGGAAGGATAGAGTAATGTCAGCACAGGGTTAACAAATTCAGATTAATCATAGAGAGACAATACCATGTCTGGAAAAGGTATTCATATCTCTTATAACTGAGAGGTGATACAGGGTCTCGTAGTATTCTTTAAACCCAAGCTGTCAGATCTATCATTATTATAAATATGGCTTCTCAATCTCCTGCCGAAGTTGAAATAACAAACCAATTCCAGGACATATGGGTATACAACCCATCATTCATATGGCAAGGAGGGTGCTAATGGCAACTCATTAGTAGTGAATAGAAGACTGAGAGCACTCTAGTAACAAGTAAAAACTGCAAGGAACAAGCACATTCGAAAAACCTCTTTGAGCGCTGACCGCTCATTTAGCTGGCAAACTTAGTATTAGAGCGGGTAGCGCACACGCATACAGCGTGTCGGTTGTGCACTTACTTGACCCTTGTGTTCGTCTGCCGTTCGCCTACCCCAGGCCGAGTCCCTGAATGACAGGTTACGCTTGAGCTGGATGCGTTTAAATCGTGTTTGGTTGATTAGGGCAATTAGCCCTCAGTACGTCGCGTCCTGTTAGGTGTCGAAAAAATCGACAAAGGACTTACACGAGGGCTGGTTATGGCGGCGGCCATCTTGGAACGGGACAATTACATAATAAAAAATATGGGTACATGTGCACAATTATGTGTAAATCATCAAAAATATCCAGTCGAAGGGGAGGAAAAAAACTCCTACTATATGTAATGTCATCTGAAAGATGAGGCAATCGTCCCAGTGTCGCTATAAAATGGTGGATTATACCGCCAAATTGTCTGTGGTGTAAAACTTAATAGTTCTCTCCGTGGTACAGTCAAACTAGTTAAGGAGATAGGGTCCACCAAGGAATATCATCATTGAGACCCTCCCTAGCTGTTTTAAGTCGGAAAATCCACCGCTGCTCAGTCCTGAACAGATATTTAGGGTCATTCTCATTGTATCTGGGTACTTGTAAGACAGTCCACCACAAATCATTTGGGCCATGTCTTGCTTCTAAAAAATGTGAACTCAGTTTAGTCGTGATCCGTGCGCATCTGATGTTGCTGCGGTGTTCATTAATTCTTAACTTAACTGGTCTTGTTGTCATTCCTACATACTGTAAGTCGCACGGACATGTGATCAAATATATACAGTGCTGTGTGTTACAATTGGTGTGTTTAGTCAATTGCCAGTCTCCAAAGTGTTTCAACTGAAGACTATCTATCCGTTTGGTCAATGCACACACATTGCAAGAGCCGCATGGATAGTGTCCAGAGACTAGCGGAAGATTCCATAGTGTGGACTGCTCTGGAGAAACCTCCTGTCTTTGCGGTCGTGTGTGAATAATTAAGTCCCTAATGTTAGAGGATCTCTTAAATGCAAAGAGGGGTCTCGCTATGTGTTCCCCCGCTCAGTAGAATTTGCCACCTTTTATTGATGAGTCTTTTCACAGTATTGGAGAGGGGAGTGTATGTAGATACACAGGTAAGTCGTGTTTGTTCATCTCGTATAGATGGTTCTAAAAGGGCGTCTCTATGGTTGTTTCTGGCTCTTTTACAGGATGAATTAATAATCTTGGTGGGATAGCATCTATGTAGGAGTTTCTTTCAACTCGCAAGCCTGGGTTTCAAATGACTGGACAGAGGAGCAATTCCTGCGTAGTCTCAAAAATTGGCCAAAAGGAAGGTTATCGCGTAGAGCCTTCGGATGATGGCTGTCATATCTGAGTAGACTGTTCCTGTCAGTGATCTTATGAAAGGTATCTGTTACCAATTTGCCATTCACATTGTGAATCAGCAGATCTAAAAAAGGTACTTGTGTAGTGGAGACGTGTGCTGTAAATTTCAGAAAGGGATCCAGAGTGTTGATCCAACTGGTAAACAAATCGATGTTGAGAGCAGTACCTTGCCATATGATGAGAATGTCATCTATGTAACGTCGCCATAATTTGATGTTATTAAAGAAAGGGTTTGTAACTGGTAGAATGAAATTCTTTTCAAACTGATACATATATAGGCAGGCCAGGCTGGGGGCAAAGGTACTGCCCATCGAGGTCCCTCTAATTTGGTGGTATATGGTGTCCTCAAATTGAAAATAATTTTGTGTCATTGCCAGGGATGCACAATGCATAACGAAGTCTACCGGAGTTAAAGAGGCCCAAGGCTGTAGGCGAAGGGCGGACTCAATGACTTCTAGGGTGGCTGTCTGTGGAATATTGGTATATAGAGATTCTACATCCAATGTAATCAATACCTCGACCTGGATGGTAGAGTTGATTGTTTCTATGAGGTTCAAGACATCCTTGGTGTCTTTAAGATAGGTGCTTGAACTCTTGACTAGTGGTTGAAGAAAAGAGTCACAAAAAGTTGATAAAGGTTCCAAGACCGAACCAATGCCAGAGACTATTGGACGGCCCAGAGGTGGACGTGAGCCTTTGTGGATTTTGGGGAGGCAGTAAAAGTAGGGAACACGAGGATGCGTGTTCTCGAGAAACTCAGCCTCTCTCGGAGTAATCCAGGAATTGCCTTTAGCCTCGTTGAGCATGCTCCTTATCTGTAATTGTAAGGAGTGGGTAGGGTTGTGGTTCAATGGTGTGTAGTAGGTCCTATCACTTAGAAGGCAGAGGCATTCCTGTCTGTAGTCAGCAGAGTCCATAATAACTATAGCTCCTCCTTTGTCTGCTGGTTTTATGACTATGGTGGAGTCTAGTGATAGTCTTGAGTGCTTCTCGCTCAATGGCGGGGAGGTTAACAAAGGGGCGTTTAGGAGTGATCTGTTCAAGATCCTGCAAGACTGCTTTTTCAAAAGCTAGTACTTCACACGGAAGAGAACTCGTTGGAGGCATGAAGGTAGATGGTTTCTTCAAGCCTGTGTCATGGATAACAGGGGGTTCTGGTCGATCTTTAAAGAAAAAATGTAGACAAACCTTTCTAAAAAACTGGGACAACTCACAGTGGAGGCGAAAGGGATCTACGGAAGGGGTGGGAACAAAGCCTAATCCTCTGTTCAGGACTTCCAATTCGTTCGTAGACAAATGTCTGTGGGACAGATTGACCACTAGGTCCTCTGAGGAGCTATCTTGTTCTTGCTCCTGGTTATCATTTGAGGTTCCTCTCGACCCCAATGTACTCTTCTGCCTCTTCCTCTCCTTCTGCCTCGCCATCTGCCCGGGCCGCGGCCTAAAAAAGGCCCGAAAGGTGGAATAGGGCGTGGCTGGAAGAAGGGGTAAGGGGGTTGCCAGAAGAGAGGTTGATTATTCGTATAATGGGGAAAGCTGTAGTAGGACTGTGGTGTACTTTCGTCAGTGCTCCAGCCATCAGAGGAGGAGCTACTACTATAAATCCGAGTTTTCCTATTGACAGTCGAGGACTCGTCTGAAGATCGTGATTGAGTGTCAATCTCGAAGTCCTCCTTGATGTATGGAAACACTTTCTCTCGTTCGAATCTATTGATGTCTTTTTGTAGCTTGGAATTTTTTTGTTGTGTCAGGAACTCTTTGGTTTCATTGAGTTCCGTGTTAATCTCCAAGAGACGACTCTTAAATGCTGCTATCGTCACTGTTGCTTTGATGGACGCCTCTACACAGTTAATCTGAATAACTATGGACTCGGCTAGCCGTTTGGAGGTGTTGATAATCAACACTAGCCAGTCACGAGTGCATTTCCATGCAATCTGTGCCCAGTCCTTCCTAAAGGCTAAGTCTTGTAGGAAGATCCTGGGCACATTGGATACCAGTAGGCCATTAGGAGCGATGTTGGCTCTCAAATATTCGGTCATGATTGTTCCATGCATGACTGTCTTGATCAATTCTCTTTTCAGAGAGGAAAGTTTGTCCCACTCTTCTTTGAGGCTCCCAGAAGGAGCTGACCCATCACTGGAAAGAATAGAAGGTGTCTGTAAGATAGCTGAGACGACATCATCGTCAAAGCTCAGGCCTTGGAAATTATCCATGGTCAGAAATAGAACAAAAAGTCCTGCAGCACACAGCTGCTCAATATACTAGTTTAACAAGGAGGACTGGGAGATTGGGCTGGTCCAGTGTACTTTCTCCCTATACGTAAACCTATAATAAATATGTACACTGTTCCAAAGAAAAAGAAATAAAGAGGGCGAGGAGGAAAGACTGGAAAGCTGATATTGTAAGGGTTGTAGGAGTGCCCTCAAGCATCACTGTAAAATGCTAGGCATCATCATTGGGCTGACTCCTCGCCAGACTGGCACTGCAATATCTGACGGGCCACCACACAGAGGTAGTGGCTCTTCAACCGGTAGGTGGTTCTACAGATCAGCTCAACTCCGCAGAAAATGCTGACAGAGGAGAAAAGGAGAGAGAAAAGTAAAATTGGCTATGAGCACCTGATAACTCAATTTTATGTATATAATGCGGGTCAGGCCAAGGTTAAAAACTGGTAGGAGTAATCAGGGAATAATGTCTCCTATACTCCTAAGAGAAGGGAAGGAGGGAAGAGTCTCCACTCCTACCGCTAGGTCGACATGTTTCGCGCCTAATCGGTCAGGGATAGATCCACTGGCGCTTCATCAGGACCGTTTCGTTGTAACTTCTCCTTCATATAACAAAAAACAAAATAAACCAAAAGATAGGTAAAGACCATAAATGCTAGGAGGTCACTTACAGTCTATGGACCATTCGTCACAGTCAGTCTAATAGAAAGTCGCCCTGTATAAAGGATAAAACACATATGTAAAACAACGTGCAATCAGTAGACATTCATTGGTGTCCAAATGATAAAAGCGTGATAGGCATCAGGTCCCAAAGAAGAAATACGTGGAGACACACATAACAATAACATTGAAGGCTTGCCATCCCATGTGAGGATAGGGCATCACAGGGACGCGTAAACCTTGTAAACACCGTGAGTTCACTAAGTAGAAAGTTATAAAATGAAATCAAGTGTAACTGGAACATCTATGGAAGGATAGAGTAATGTCAGCACAGGGTTAACAAATTCAGATTAATCATAGAGAGACAATACCATGTCTGGAAAAGGTATTCATATCTCTTATAACTGAGAGGTGATACAGGGTCTCGTAGTATTCTCTAAACCCAAGCTTTCAGATCTATCATTATTATAAATATGGCTTCTCAATCTCCTGCCGAAGTTGAAATAACAAACCAATTCCAGGACATATGGGTATACAACCCATCATTCATATGGCAAGGAGGGTGCTAATGGCAACTCATTAGTAGTGAATAGAAGACTGAGAGCACTCTAGTAACAAGTAAAAACTGCAAGGAACAAGCACATTCGAAAAACCTCTAAGCGCTGACCGCTCGTTTAGCTGGCAAACTTAGTATTAGAGCGGGTAGCGCACACGCATACAGCGTGTCGGTTGTGCACTTACTTGACCCTTGTGTTCGTCTGCCGAGCGCTTCCCCCGAGGGCCTGTATATGGACATAATGGTTATGTCCATGGTGCCACACAGGCGCAGCCATGGACGTAACCACTACGTCCGTGGCAGCAAAGGGGTTAAAACCAAAACATTTTCGGAAATCAGCAAAACTGAAATCTATGTATAACTGGGCAAGATCTTACAAATTGGATTTCCGTGCGGCCTTGGATTTGAGAAATGAAATATTAAATGAAGAACAATATTGAAAAGCAGCCCTCTCAATCATATCACTTCCTAGGTAATAGGAAAAGACAGCAACACATGTTGCAGCGACTGCTGCTGGGGGGGTGACGCTCCTCTGCCCTAACGGAGGAACCGCACCTGCTTCCCCAATGCCTTTTGGCTTAAGAGTAGGGTAAAGGGATGCCTCCACAGTAGGGGGTCATGAAAACACCAGCAAGGGTTGTAAATTTCCAAGAGGCAAGGATCTCTTACCTCTGATTTCCTGGCCTTAAAAAAACTCTAGTAAGTTTGAAGGCTTCATTGACTACATCCCAGTTCTAGCTGCCAGGCAATTGTTCTTAAAATTCTGGTATGGAACTCTTCCAGTCAGCTCTTCCTATCCAAAATGGAAAGCCCCCAGAGTTAAGTGCAACTTATACCCTGTCTGCTCATGGCCATAAAAGAGTATAGTACACCTTATATTCTTCTGCCCAGGTTATGAGCGCCCAAGGAAGTGTTGGATTGTGCCACCTGTAGACATCTGGGATGCAGACAATGTCTTGTAGCACTAAGGCTGCCGTGAGCTGAAATCAAATAATTCATTGTCTGTGCGGGAGCTAAATTCTTAAACTGGAGCTGGGTCATAAAAACTAAGGTGCTGAGGCTGCCATAATCTCGTTCGGGTGTATTTTTCCTTTTGTGGCACTTAGAGGAGTTGTCACTCCAGTTCGCACAGTTCTGTTACACATGCACTTTAATGCCCAAGAGTTGCAATCACATGTGATTACTATTATGACTTTATTTCGCCCTTTTAAGGCGTCATTAATTCCTCTTTCCCCCTTTGCATAATACTTCTGTATTCTTTTGCACTTACTAAGTTTGCAATTTATTTTATGTATTTGAGTACTTTACTCTTTGTATGTTGCAATCCATAATTGGCTTTATGTTGATGTACATTTTTAGATAATGGATGCACCGCTTTTCTGTGTATATCTTTTTATCTATGTAACGTGCATTCTATTCCTATTTGCCTTTTCTAGCTTATAATGCGAAGACAAAGTTCCTTTTGAAAAGAGCAGTAACTTGATTCAGTTTTGTGTATGTGTATGTTACAGACAGAGAATAGAGGGAATCAGCCTCGTAACACTAAAAAATATATGTAACACTTTTTTTGTGCTTATTGTGCTTTTTAATTTATTCAGATAACCTAATGATTTATATAACTGGTCGTGTTCCCAGTGGAGGCAACGTCTAGGCTCAGAACAAGAACAATTACATTAGATTTATGCCACCCTATACCGCCAGCATATTGCCTTGACGATAAGACACGCAGAAACCACCCTGTGGTCACAGGCATCATGAGTGACCCTAAGAAACAGACCACTCCTCCACAGCTGAGTTTAGGTGGAGGATCAGGAGGTTTGCATTGCACCCTAGTCCCTGAAGGTTTATGGGGTGGCACAGATTTCCCCTAACTGAGATATTGAGAGCCCCGCCTCTCTTCCTTGGTAATGGCCTATTTTACGGAAACTGAGGGCTTTTTCTGTTTCTCTGTTCTCCTGTGATGCATTACACGTTTGTCCAACAGGCCTTTTTTTCCTCTTGCATAGACCATGCTGTGAGCATTTTTATATAATTTTACTGTGATGATTGGTGCATGCCAGTTCATGGGGTACTTTTGAGAAGTATCTAGATTGTTCAGTGGCTCAAGGAATAAGGAATCACTATGTACCTGCTGAATCATTTTGATGTGTGGTTTTGGATGAATAAAGACTAGTGCTGTGTTCTTACATGGATAAGTTAAATATCTGAGTGTATTGTTTCGGGTGTTACCTTTCAGTGATGTATTTTCAGTGTTTTATTTCTATGTGTTTTATGAAATGGCAAAAATGACAAAGCCAAACAGCTCCACGATTTGGCTTTTCCAATGTTTTTTTTTTTAAAGTCAAGGTGGACAGCATTGTGGCTATTGTGCAACATATTTGAAAGTAATACCAAAAAAGTGCTATAACATGGCAGGCTTTGACCACATCATGGCACTTTTTTTTTTTTTACTTTCAGCCTTGCTACTGACTAGTCGCCCTGCTATACAACATGAATAAACAAGCATTTGCAATGCAAAGGGTCTCGCGTTTTGCTCATGTTAGAGCTGATAGCATTGTAAACGCCTAACCCGACTTTTCACCTATCGGCAAAAGTGCATTTATGTACGTAACCCGAAAAAGTGCAATTAACTATGTAAAGCGCTCGACTTCTGCCAAGCGAAATCGTGCTAGTAAATTAGAGAAAAAGTCGTCCACGAGCCGGACAGAAAAACAGCGAGCCTCGCATGTTTTCTGTACTTGGTCGATGCGCTGGAGGAGTGCTAGCCACCGGAAAAGGTATGACGTATGCATGCCTTCGACTAATGAAAGCAAGCAGATTTTATTAGGCAAACCCACGAACCAATGAAAAACACTGACGTGACGTCGACAGGGCTCCGAGCCCTTTTCTAAACCCTAAAGCGTCTCGCTGCGATACGCATGCGCGAACGCATGCAACGCAGGCTCGACCCTAAAAAAACATTCACAAAGTCAAAAAATCTAACATAGGTAAGACCTATTGGCTTTGCAAATGCTTGTTTTAGTATCCAATTCGCAATTGGGTGTATTTTATTCTGGTGTCCAGGTCTGTTTTCTGTCCCAGTTCTACACCGCCTTCACAGAGACAAATGGGATGCTTCCAGAGGGTTAAAAAGCTCCCAGTGAAGTCCCAGTGAAAAAGAATGCAAGATCAGTTAGTGGGAAACAAGTGACCACGCTGCTTGGCTCACATTAAGGGTTCACCATTCTTTCGGCTATGTGGGACAGCATTCCCTCTACAAAATAGTGGAGGGGAGCCGGCCCCTTTCTACTTGTGCCCTGAAAAAGGTGAGCCCCCTCTGCAAAAATTCGAACCATTTACCTACAATTAGTTCTATAGATGTATGGAGCAGGCACTCCACCCATTACATTATCATTTCGATTGAAAATGTCTATTGCTGCCACCCATAGATCCTTACTTTCCCAGGATCTTCTGCAAAACTTAAAAGCGCACAGGTTGTCACTTTATACATCCACTTGGGAACATCTGTCCTCTGATCAGGCACATGGGTGTTGATAACAAGAGTGCAATTAATGCTGAGCAGAATGTTTATATGTGCAGTTACCACTCATCACGCTCATGCCCCTGTCATGTTTTTGCAACAAACAGCTTCTAACATGGCTCTTTCTCCTCGTCTGTCTTCAGTTGTGTCCTCCACCCTGAAGCTTCTGAACCACTCTGCCAACAGCTGGATGTTCGACGCCAAACAACAAGCCGGGTGTGTGCGCTGTGCTGTGGTTGGGAACGGGGGCATCCTGAATGGGTCGCGGCAAGGCAAAGCCATCGATGCCCACGACTTTGTGTTCAGGTATGGAAAAGAAAATCACTGTCCTTGGTCAAGCAGCCTAGTTGTGGGTACCTCTTCTTTGGCATTAAGTTGCATGCCTCTGCTGTGACCCCCACCTTTCAGTCCTGAATGTTTAGCCTGTAGGACTTTTCATTTCAGGATTTTCACATTATCTTTTTTCATTATAGGTTTGGGTTGACAAATTCCAGCCTACAAAGTGCTGTTAACTAAAAATCCAAACCGCATCTCTAATTTGAGACTTTTGGCCAACTACAGAGCATTGTTTCCAGACCTTAGTCCCTTTACTCCATTGCGCATGCTTTGTTTCCCCGGCTGACAACCTTGTTTTAGACCCATGAACCCTTATTTGGACAGTCAAACCACACATCCCCCAAGAACTTTCTATAATATGTTGTTATTTCTTTGCATAGAATACTTTTGACATGTAAATTTTAAATATGTTTATTAGCCTGATTAATGGCCAGATGTTCACCTATACCATTACAAAAGCTCCTTAGTAACATATTATGGGTTTTGCATCGTCAGTACATCCATGAAGTCAGTGTTTTCACCCATTTTATTATGACGTCAGTAAATCATTGGAGTAGATGGGTCACAATCAGTACCGCTCCTTCCAACTTGGTTGTGCTGAGACGGTTCCCGCTCTTGAAGGTTCTGGTCGGTCCTAGGTAAGGGCGACCCTTTCCGGTAACCACAGTGCTGCAGACAGACAATGTCGGAGCAGACTGTGCCCTCCAGAAGGAGTCCCAAAGAGGAAAAAATCCATAGGGAAAAACCTCTACTGCAGGCAGGAACTCCAGAAGGAAGAAGGCCACAAGAAGAAGGTCAGGTAGAGGCCGGAAGATAACAGCAAGGTGGAACCAGAGCAGGAGACGGAGAACGCCAGTCAATAACGGAAGGCTCCAAAAGACTCCAAAAAAGAACAGCAAGTGCCAAAAAGAAACGAAGATACACCAGGCTGGAGCACGATGCATCAATGGGAGCGAGGACACGCTAGCGGCAGCAGAGAGTGTTGCAACACAAGAAAAAGGAAATAAAGATCGCCATGTTAGAATGGTATAGTAAAAAAACATCCCGTTGGCATTCTGGAAAAATGACTGTGGACTATGGAAGAGGATCTCCCTGAACGTGGCCCCCGGGCCTAAGAATGGCGGAAAGGTAAGTGTGAAGCCCCCAAGAATTGTTATCATGGAGTCGCGATTCCAGGACTGGAACTGCGGCACTCTGAAATGCCGAAGACCCTTTTACGGGCTGCCACATGGAGACACAGGGTGCCTAAAACAGAAGCAGGCATCATGGAACACAACTGCAAGCAGCCTTGTTAAACCAGGGTGTGCCCGTAGAAAAGAGGGAGGCATTGTGGTTCGCACCACAGCGTGCAGTGGCCAGGATGGTAGTGCCATAGGTCGAACTGCAGCTCACGGCATGACAGGATAAGGGAAGATTGTTTTAGAGGGATTCAATTTATAGCTGAGGAGCCTGTGTTTCATCGATGTATTAAAGTTAATTGATTTTATTTTCCCTAAGGATAGAGCCCAGTGGTTCTATGTGCAAGTTAAATAGGTCAAGTTTTGGATTGCCCTTTGTGGTGCAATACATTTTACAGGTAGATTTTGATTTGTAAGAGCCCATTATGACAACATGGCATCCTGACTTTTCGATGGATCAGAATACATCTAGGCTTTTGTTGTCCTTGCCCATCCTGAATGAAAGGATGATACCAATAAATGGTTATAAACTGTCTATGTCCAGAGTAAAGCACTTACATCTGTAGTTGCATGCACGAGGGTGAGTGTGCGTCGCCCCAGGGCTCCGACCTTTTCTAGGAACATAAGAAGAGTACTTGGAAATGAAAGGGCATCTTAAAGAAAAAGGGCAAAGTGTAATCATGGGAGAACACTGCACCATAAGCATTACTTCCTCTGTAGATAATCAACATAGACAATGTGTTATGAACAAACTCTTTTTATTGACTAACCTTGGGAAAAGGCAATGATAATTACAAGTAGGCAATAGCTATACACATGGTCACTATGGTGCCAAATATACACAGAACTGCATAGGAGTGCCTCATACTCACATATGTAGGCTTGTTATCATGCAGTAGGGTCCTGGAGCAGAACAATCATTCATGCTGCTGCACTGAGAACGGTTCATAGACCATAGACGCTACAGTCTTTGCAGACAACAGTAACGCGTCCTGGGCACTGGTGGTAGGGAGTAGTCTGTGTCTGGGCGATGATAAGAAGAGAGACAAGCCGGGCCACCACAAAAGGATAATGGAAAGACTTCAAGTCAGAGTTCTGTAGCAGTCTGCAGGTAAATGAGAATGCATCACAAAGTCTGGAAGCTAGCTATACTCAATAAATAATCTTGAGTGATAGCAGCAGTCACTTTGAGTCTTTCTTGCTTGAGTGAGATGGTCAAAGAGTTCCCTCTATACATTCCCTGGTGAACAGGAGAAAAACGCTTAGTCTGTGGCCTCCACTGGATGTCATGGACTATCATCTCACTGCAGCCACTGGGAACTCCAGTACCCAACAGACACCCTTGAGGCTTTGGAACTAGTAGTGCAAAGTATATCGCCATGCCTACATAGGGTCAGCTCAGCATATAATGCACCTTCTCAAACAGGATTAGACAGACTCCCCCCTGCGTGCAGGGCCCGACACATCCTTCTGATCTCATGGTATCTGTCCGCAGAGGCAGTCAGGTGCAAGGTTTTCTTGTCTAATGAGGTTGATGACCCTTTAAAGACATTTTTCTCTGTCTGGGGGGTGGTGTTCTGGACGATACTGGTGATAGTAGGGAATGACAGGACATCTGAAGTCAATCTGTGTCTGCTGTCCTCTCCCTTTTCCATGCAGATTGTTTCTCTTTGGTGCAGCCTACTCTGGATCTAGGACTCACAGGCTTCAGGTAGGTCTCCTACCTGCCAAGGGAGTGACTCTGACAGCCAAGAGGTCGCACCATCGAAGCACTGCAATTTGAGTTATGCCAGAGCACGGAGTATCATTCACCAGGTGCATGATCTGATGTCCTTACTCCTGGGGGACACTATTCGCTAGCCCTTGACCTATCTAAGGTCACAAGGTAAAGAGCTTTTGCTGCCAGAGACCAGGTGGAAGCCATGAAGGATATGGTAACATTTGTATAGAGCACACAGTGGCGACTTCTGCCATGGAACCAACTGAGAGATCCCATTCAGAGCTCCCCAGTGTGAGTAAACAGTACTTTCTTTTTTAAACATTCTTTCGTTTGTAGTTTTGAATTACAGACTAAAGAGGTAGACCTTAAAGTACCTGAATGGAAAATAAAAGCAATGACTCCCGATTTAATCACATCTCATGCAGGGAACATAATATATCTGTTCGGATTTTGTTAATGGATCCCCTAGTACACACAGTCAGACCTTTTCTGGGACGTGAGCATTTTACTGACTTGAGAAGGTACCCCATGCTTAATGTGTTGCCAGTTGTCGAAGGCATGAGATTAAATGCTGCTCTTGTTCTTTATAACACCTGTTGCAATATTCAGTGCCTCTTCCTGGCAATCCTTCATTTGTTTTTTCTTCAGATTGAATGGAGCAGTGATTGAGGGTTTTCAGGATGACGTTGGCACCAAGACCTCCTTCTATGGATTCACTGTGAACACCATGAAGAACTCCCTGATAGCCTATCAAATATATGGATTCAAAAAAGTGCCACAGAGCAAGGTAAGGATAAATGGGTGTACAGCCTGCTGTGATTTGTACATAACATGTGCGAACTTAACTTATTTATGTTGCCCAAGGATACCGCAAGAAACACCAGAAGATATGGGGGAAATGGTGGGCATACCGCGGATTGTGCACTACGACCATGGGCTTCTAAGGGGATGGGATGGGTACGGGGTAAGTGAGTACAAATGCAACTACTGGGACCCCCTTGCACAGGGCGACACTTAAACGAATGTAGTGTTGTTATAAAACAAAATGGGAAAAATTACTGTAAACATCGTGTGCACACATTAGTGCCCTATAGTTACAAATAGATGTATATCTGGCGCAAATACTACCCGTAGCACTTATCAAATGTTATTTGCACTGGGGTGTATTTGGGCTCAATATTAGCACCTATGTCTCAATATGCATATTAACACGTTGGCATTTTGGCTGAAAGCCAGGACTAGTAGTTGATCACCAAAACTGGGATTTCCACCATACGTGGGCATACTGGGCTCAACATTTTGCCCTCTGTAAGTAACTGATTCTGGGCCAACAAGGTGGTGGATGAATCATCTTGACACAGCCTTCATCCATCCTTTACTGAACCCCTCAAACCTCGCCACATGTTCAACATTTCTGTTGCATCCGTTTTCAGCCATCCTCAGTCAGGATCAAGAGCAGCCTTCACATGTCTAAAATATATTGTACACGTTTTTGGTCCAACCGTGCAGTTTGATGTTTTTATATCACCACTTTTGGACTTCTTATCCGATCTCTCCTGCTGCTTTTGTTGGGACACCTCAACTCCTGCCCACATGTCCTTATTAGTATTGATATCACCCTTCTTTTCTGAAAAGTTTGCAAAGAATCACACAGGATTAAACCTCCCGCCCGTGAGTAACCTACCCAGAGCAACAGCCTTAAAGTTGATAGTACAAAGTTTCTGCATAGCCCAGTTTTCATTTATTGAACAGTTAACCCTTCTACAAACCCATTGGCTCTGAGCGCTGATCAGAAGGTTTCTTGGAAACCCCATCGCAGGAAATCATCCTTCATAAAAGATGTAACCACGTGGATAGCTTAGTTGCTGATAAACCGGACACAGGGTACTTAGTGAAATTAATATGAATCAACATAGAATATCAGTGTGGAACTGGTAGCAATTAACACCAAAAGTCTATCGGTAGGCCACAAGATCTGTCACTACCTGCAAAGAAGGTTAGACTGTTTTTATCATGGCTCTCTTGGTCGAAGAAATGCCCAGCTTCCTGATTAACGAAGCACTAGTACTAGGGTTAGGGAAGGAAGGCGCTGAGGGATTAACGCATTTGTCACCACTCAGTATGAAATTCTTCTCAACAAAAATGCCATCCCTTCCATGTAACTGCACTTTATTGATCCTGGGTGTTGTATGAAAATCATTACTCAGGTACAAATGCACACTTGCTAACACAGATGCCATGCAAGGTACCAACCAGATCCCCTACAGTTCCCACTCAGGAACATACCTTGCTTACCTTGAACATATAAAGTCTTGCTCAAAGGCGACCAGGGAAATCTTTTTGCTTCTAGGCAAGTCGGGAATATCATAGCTCTGTTCTTGCAGTGTTAGTGAAATCAAAACCAAGCAAATAGGCCCCATCTAGGCTCCCTCTGATGCCAATCCCGCCTCAAGCATTTGAGATTCCATTTAATGCTAAAGTATATGTCTTACATCTACTGTCTCTAATGTTTAAGAGCGTGCCACTGCCCCCTGCTCTCCACTTGACTAGATGTTTTCCAATGAGTGGGAAGAATAAGTGATGTTACAATAGCTCTGTTCGGTATGGAGCGATCATACTGCATTGACTATGAGCAAATGGTTCATTTGTGTCAAAAGTGTGTTGTGTGGGTGCACATACACTACATTCTGACCCAGTGGCGAAATGCGTCTGTTATTCAGTGTTCTCATGCGTTTCACATCTTTGCTTTAATGTACTCTCACGAGTTCCATACTCGCTGATAAACGATGCACACATTTAGAGTAGAATTCATCAAAAACAGGAATTGATCACATTCCCGTGGAAAGGATGTCATCACCATCGTCCCTCCGATAGTCCTCTTTGCTCTAGTCCCATTGCGTAAATCATGTACCTAATGGGTTTCATTTGGTGTTGAGCCAGCATCACTTCCCTTGTTTTCAAAATGAATCTCCTTCCACAGAACACAAAGTACTGCTCAGTCAGTGACCCCGTGCTTCGACATATTCGTTGAAGACCATGCTGTTATCTTGGAAACACATGATGTCCTTGGAGCCTATAAAACAGTAATGCATTAGCCTCTGAAATGTTGCCTTAAGTGAGGCTACGAAGAGTCCCATTTGGGTGAATTCGTTGCCAAGGAAACCAGGCCGAATGATGACAATCTTTTGAGTTGAAATGTGCCTTCGGGGGTTCAAAAGCTGTTAAGAGTCTCGAAGCCGGAGCTGGACAGTTTCATGGTATGCTAAATGAGGATCGAGGGTAGAAGGAACACACCTTGTGTCAAGGCACTGGCTGCCATTTGCATTATTACCAAAAAGGACCACGCGGGTGTCATGCAACTCGCTCCTGGTGTATTGCACTAACTCACACTAATGTCAACACTCACTCCTGATCACTCGCTTACTGCTGTCATTGCTCTCCGCCGCCAGTTTGTTGGGCTCACTCACCTGTGTCAATGCTCTCTCCCAGCGGCTCTGGATCAGTCACATATACCCTGGAGCCTATGGCTCTCTCCGTGATCACTAAACGATGCAGGATGGAAATGCATTTGTGAGCATGCATCAGCCTTTCAAGCAGGTTGACATGGAACATCATAGCTGTGCAGGAAGGACGAGCCTCTGCTTGGCACCTGAAAATAAAAGGCACCTTGTTCTCCTGAGCAGTGATACATAAACTACTTGGGAGCACAGCAGCAGAACAACTGTGACCTGCAAATGCAATACGAATGCAAAGAAGCATTTAGTACACAAAAATATATATTATGGTACATAGACACTTATACTGAGGCCCAGGTATATGGAGGGGTAAAGAGGCAGACCTAAGACAACTGGAGAGTTCGTTATTACAAAACCGAACCACCCTGATCAGTACAGCACCCGAATTCCTCCCTTACCCACCACAACTGACAAACCATTAAGCGGGAATCTAGATCTCCACCAACACCCCGCTGGCAGCCACACTACCTTTATCACACTGAATTAATGTTACTGCCTGGAAGGAAATAGAACAAATGTACAGGCCCTGTAGTGAGTGAGAAGGCACCCTCTCACTGTGTATGTTGCTTTTACACAGCTCCTTCTTTCTCTTGCCTGTGTGTTCCCCAATGCCACAGGACGAATACAGGGTTGTCTCACCTACTGGAAAGGGGGCTATCTCTACACTGTCACACCCCAGTGACAGCCTGGCCTCGCCCTGCATCATCTCCCTTTGTGCAAACCTGTGCATTGCCTACTCCCACTTCGCACCCAAGTGGCAGTCTACAGCCTGGTCACCCACAACTGGTCCTGTTACTCTGGTACATCATCCACCCTGCCTTCAGCTTTAACTATGCCTTCCTTCTGTCCACAAACACCCCACTCTTACCCACCCAGCCTTCTCTCTGCGTTTTACTCATCCTTCTCTTCATCAACGCAGATGTGCCTTTGGTAGGAATGTACACAGCTCTCCTGTGCCCCCAAAATGTTCCTTTGACAGCCTCCCTCCGTGTCAGTCCACTACCTCACATCAGTTACACATATTCCCTAACAAGGTAATCTCAGCTGTTAACACAGGGCACTCCTCTTTTCATTATTTATTTAACACATTCACCTTCCGCTGTTAGGTCATCCTAGAGGTAACATGTGGTAAAGGGCCCAACACCCCTCATTTGGTTGTTATCAGGATGTCTCTTCCCTTGTGTACCCTGACACTGGCAAATATATTGTGACCTAGGTTTATCAGCTCACTGCATCAGCATCGAGCAATGTCAGCCTGGCAAGAGGGGTCCCTACATTATCACTCTGGTGACATAACAGAAGCACTTACTTGGGACATTCATTTACCACGTCTCATTCCTTCACACTGCTTCCTGAACCTCTTGTACATACATTCAAACTGTTGTTTTTTTCATTTCCCCATGGATTCAACTGGGTGTGTTATACTTTATTGTACTTTACTCCTGCAACACCAGGAGCCAGCCTTAATTCTGGGGCATTCCTTGGCATTGGCTAGGTGGCTTGTCTGTCCACACCTACATCATGCACACTGGTCCCTTACCACTCCTGGTACTTATCACACGTGCTGTAATGTTCTTGCTGACACTTTTTCCCATACTCTTGTAAATCTCATCTGCCATTTACATTACCTCTAGGAAGGGGTAACATCAATGGCAGATGAGATCAACAAGCGTCTTTCTGCCTTCGATCACTCCTGGCTTCCCTCTGACATGCCCACAATTCTCCTAGTGCTTCACTTGATGTCAAGTGAGCCCATGCTATGTGGGAATCCTTCAGCCAGTCCAGTTGTGTTTAATCAGTTGCAAGCTCTATGTTGAAACTTGTGGGTCCAACATATGATAAGGGAAGCGTCAAATCATAACTCCCAGCTTTGCTGATTGAGTACAAATGACTTGCCAGTGGTGCAACACGAGACATGAGGCGAACAGAAAGCAGGCCCTGTCCTCTCTTTCCGTCCAGCAGGTAGACATCCTGCTCCGCATTCCCTAGTATAAGGGCTCATGGGTCCCTTCTGTTCGCTTCCAGATGAACTGCATCCTTTTGCTTGTTGACGGAATGCTCGTCTTCTCATCCCTCGCAGGACCTGCGCTACATTTTCATCCCTTCTGACCTGAGAGATTACATGATGTTGAAATCTGCTATTTTGGGCGTTAAAGTTTCAGAAGGCAAGGACGTAGGTGACATGTGAGTAGCTTTTGCAGACTTCATTTGAATAATTGCTGTCATTAGTTTTGTCTGACTTCATTTGAATATTCAAGTAATTATAACACACAAAGACAAAGATTCGCAAATCCCATCTGCATTTGTTTAATGCAATTCCATGATATCGTATTATCTCCTTCCTGCTTCCTTTGCTGTCTGTTTGCTCTTGCCTGCCAGGCGCTGCTTAAAACGATGACGCTTCCTACAAAAGATACAAAAAAGTACTGCCAAAGTTCTCGCTTGACATCCCCTTATAGTGCATAATTTGTGAATAAAAACGTGCAGGTGCTCAAAGCTATTCTTGAAACACGTGGCTGCTGCAGTTAAAAGTGGGAGCACAGAATACTGGGGCTGCCGAATCCTCAAGCCATCTTGGACTTCTTCAATCCATTTACAGCCACTCCCTGTCCCTTCAGCTCACTCTTGCAACATTATGCTTGTCCCTTTGGGACGCTTTTTCGTTTTCTCTTCCTTCGACTTTCCCATGTGTCTTGAGCTCACAGGAAACGCTCGAGACAGAAGAATAAGTGCCGGCCTCAACAATAAGTGCCGGTGCCCTGTACCGGAAACCACCGGCTGAAATTAAGCTCGGCCCCTTAACTTTTTTTTTTTAAAAATATTTTTTATTAACATTTTGTTGTTTAATAAACAGTTTCTTGGCTACAGCACCATTTCGTTTCCATTACATTTATGCATTGCAGTGTTAACATCACCATTGTCTACATTGTTTAGTTGTTCTACCTCATTGTTCGATAACCTTTACATTTTAGGCTTTTATAGAAGCATAAAATTGGTGGAACATCTTCTCTGCAGGATGTCCTATTGGCTGGGCGCTGTATCGCCATAGAACTCTAGGAGTTATGCAACATATTTAACTCGCATTAAACTATTATTAACTCAAACTTAAAACCTGATGGTGTTATGAGGGGTGGTAATTGTTTACGCAGGGGTATGCTATATCTTTGTCTATTTTTATTTTTTTTTCCTTTTAAAAGTTTGCATGGTGTCAGTGCTCCTAAACTTTGTCTGATTTCAGGTGGGTGGGGTTCCCCCGTGTCCAATCTGTTTGTTACTCAATGTCCTGGGCTCTATACCTTAATGATCTGCCTCTTGCTCAATTTCGGTCTCTCCATTGCCCAGCCTATCCGCATTTTGGTGAATGTGGTAACGTCCCTTTCATCCCATTATTTACCCAGTTTCCCCTCCTGCCGCTGCGTCTGTATCTGCGTCTGCTGCTCTCACTATGTTGCTCCAGCTTGTCACTGCTATTTCCCATTCCTGTGCAATAGGGTAGCGACGCAGACCCTTCCCCTCCTCACTCTTCAGAACCTGGAGTTCAGCCCTGGCCCACGATGTAACATCTTGTCTCCACCTGACCCGGGGGGGTGGGGGGCGGGCGAAACTGTGCTTTCCAGCTCTTCGCGATTTGTCTCCTGTACAGAACCAGGGCCAGGTTCAGGAAGCAGATCTCAACCCTTTCCCGCGGTAGGTCATCCCCATAGCCCAGTAAGCACACGTCTGGA
Source organism: Pleurodeles waltl (assembly GCF_031143425.1). NCBI lineage: Eukaryota > Metazoa > Chordata > Amphibia > Caudata > Salamandridae > Pleurodeles > Pleurodeles waltl. The sequence continues at coordinate 1,151,252,850 of NC_090446.1, read as the reverse complement.
GTCGGGCTCAGGTTCACATTGAGGAGTCTTGATTGGTCAGACATCACCTCGCCCCACCCCTGCTGGATCTCAGGACAGATCCATACCATGTGGTCAAAGTTTGCATCTATGTTTTTACATCTAGGACACTTCCTAGGATCTCCCCCATAAATTACTGTTAATCGATGTGGGGTGAGGTACGTTCTGTGTAAGTAGTTGTATTGTATATAACGCAGTCGCGTGCTGCGAGCGACAATCCGGGGATAGGCCAGGGCCCTGTTCCACTCCGCATCGGTCGGTTCCTTACCGACTGTCCTCCCCCATCTTTCTCTCAGCGGCCACAGGGAGTCTAGTGCATCCTCAATTTGAGCGCAATATAGTTTAGTAATCAAATGGGTCTCCTCACCCGATACCAATAGGAGATGCAACCCCTGTGGGTGGTCGGTTCTGCATTGACTGTGGTCCAGTGCGTTTTCAGCGTGTGCATCAGTTTATGGTGTAGCAGGAACTGCCCCGGAGAGATTCCATCATCGACATGGTTAGCGAAGGATCTCAATATTCCCTCAAGAAACAGGTCTCCCATAGTTTCTATTCCCGCCCTCCTCCAAGGTCCGATACTCAAGTACCTCAGGTTCCTCCCTCCAGTTTCAGTCGCGAGTGCTGCTAGAGGCAGGGCCGGGGAGTACGGGTGGCCCACTCCTACCCTTTTTGCGCATCTCTTCCAACATGCCAGTGCCACTCTTGTCATCATGCTGTGCGTGTGAGATTCCTATTCGTCAATCGCGCGATGAACCGGTTAATATCCTCAGCCGCTGGATCGGTGAATCTCTCCAACTGGCCCTTACCTGTAAGCCATGTGGCTACCCACTGCAGCTGGGATGCTAAGTAGTAGGCTTCGAAATCTGGGGCTCCAAGATGCAAGTTGTCTGCATAATATCGAGAGCGAGGTGCGTCTCCGGCCATCATCCCATATAAGCTCCCTCAGTAGGGTATTAAGTTCCCGGAACCATGCTGCCGGAATCAGAAGGGGTAAATTGGCGAAGTAATATAGGAGACGAGGTAGCATGACCATTTTAGATAATGCTATTCTGGCCATTATCGTTAATTTTAGCGACCGCCAGAACCCAACCGAGGACTTCAGGGATCGTAGCGCTCTACCCAGGTTACCCTCGCGCAGATCTGTCCTGTCATGAAATACCTGTATACCCAAGTATTTGAAGGTTCGTGGGGCCCAGATCATGTCCCCAGGGCATGTTGTCGGGCGTTCACCACACGATGACAGGGGGAACACACATGTTTTGCTACGGTTAAGGCGTAGTCCAGAGATATTCCTGTAGTTTTCCAACACTCCCTTTGCCCATGGGAGGTCCCCCTCTCCGTCCCTAAGATAGACAAGTATATCGACTGCATATAGCGAGATGATATGTTCTTGGTGTCCCCACTCCACTCCTCTGCCTGCTCCGTCCTGTCGCATCTGGGAAGCCAGCGGCTCGATGGCCAGGGCATACAACAGAGGGGACAATGGGCAGCCCTGTCTGGTTCCTCTGTAAATTGGGTAGGCGCTGGATACCATCTTGCCTGTCCTCACTCTTGCCAGCGGTGACGTATATAGTAGGTCCACCCATCTGACACAACCTTCACCCATTCCCATACGGAGCATCACAGCTCTTAAGTAGTCCCACCTAATCGAGTCGAACGCCTTCTCAAAATCCACCGCAAGTAACACGCCCGCTGCAGGTCTTGCACCACTAGGCATGTTCAGGACCGCAAAGAGACGTCTCAGGTTCAAGGAGGTGCTGCGGTTCGGTACGAAACCATTCTGATCTTCATGTACAAGAGTTGGTACATGGTTAAGCAGTCGGTTAGCCATGATCCTGCTTAGTATTTTGAAATCACTATTTAGCATTGACAAGGGGCGGAAGTCGGTCACCGACGGCTGCTTTGTTTTGGTCTTAGGGAGCGGGATCACCAGCGCCTCTCTCATGGTGCCAGGCATTATCCCAATTCGTAGCGCTTCTGAGTACATCTCTACCAGCTGGGGAGCCAGCTGTTTCTCAATTTTTCTGTAGAAGTCCATGGGGAGGCCGTTTGTCCCGGGGGTCTTCCCAGGGACAAGTTGCGCTATAGCTTCACTGACCTCCGCCAATGTTACTGGGCCCCCCAAGCTATCCCTACTTCAGCTCGGTGTGGGTATCTGCCGTAAATAATTATCAAAGACTTCCGTGCTGATTTCAGCCGGCTTCCCATAGAGATAGGTATAATATTCTTTGAAGGCGTTATTCACAGTACATGGTCCACTTCTGCATATCCCTTCCTTATTCAGCACATTTGTTATGGGCTCGGCCTCCCCACCCGGTCTTACCAACCATGCTAGCATTTTCCCGGACCTACCCTCTTCTGACTGTAAGGAGGCGAAATATTTTTGTGTACTGTGGCATCTGAGTTGCTCTTCGACCTGTGAGTGATCCCTTCTTGCCTGATTGTATTCCTCGTTTCCTGCTGTGTCCGCCCCCTGTCCCAGTTCCCTCTCATGTATTATCTTCTCTAGTCTGGTCAGTTCTCTTTCAAGTGTGCGACGAACTCCGGCTGATTGTCTCAGACAAAAACCCCTTGTCACCACCTTAAGGGCTTCCCATTCCATTGATCTAGTGGTGGTGGACCCGCTGTTAGTTTGAATGTGATCAGTCAGATGCTGTCTCAGGGTGTCTCTATATGCTGGGTCCTCAAGCGCCGAAGGGGTTAGTCTCCAGGCCGGTATGGGGGGCCTAACCTCTGTCGCCCTCCCTGTTACCAGTAGGGGATTGTGGTCGGATAATGTACGGCCCAGATTTTCTGAGTGAACCATCCCCCGTGTAAGGTCTGCTGTGCACACCACCCTGTCAATTCTGGTATGGAGCCGGTGGAGGCCCGAGTAGAATGAGTAGTCCCTGTCGTGCAAGTGGTGTTCCCGCCAGATATCCATTAGTCCCCATGAATTCAACCATTCACTAAGCTTCCCAGCTATCTTACTTGTCATTGCACCCTGTAGTGAAGGAGTTGACCTATCCAAGTCTACATCTAATATACTATTGAAGTCCCCTCCAACCAGGAGCTCCCCTCTCCTCTGACGGGTGAGGTGGCTCGATAATCTCATCAGGAAGAGCATCTGGTCCTGGTTATGGGCATACATGCAACATAGGACTATCGGTATACCGTGCAATCTTCCCTCCAGAATCACAAACCTCCCCTCCCGGTCTATGTTGGAGGCCTCAATCTCTGGGGGACCCCCGCTCGGACCCAGATCATTACTCCCCTCGCGAATGCTGAGTACTCTGTTGCGTACACCCGCCCCCTCCATCTACGTCTCAGCCTCTCGGGTTCACCTGTCGCCAGGTGGGTCTCCTGCAACATTGCCACCTGTATATTCCTCCTTTTTAAGTAAGCCAGTATTTTGTGTCGTTTGTTCAGTGACCACATCCCCCAAGCTCGGCCCCTTAACTTAATGGTTGAAGGCGACTCCCAGGCTCTACTGGCTCTCCTGTTGCAGGCTATGTTCTCCTCCTTACACCGCCTCATAATTTTGTATGTCAGGATTTGGTGTGCCACTAGAGTAAGAAGCACATCACATAAGGAAACAGTACAATAAACACATTTTAAGTATAAAATACCTGCTCACTTGATCTTTTTAACTTTATTACGCCTGAATGTCTTATGTTCTTTGCCTTATGTCTGCGTATTTTTTAGAATACGGTTATGCCAGGGAATCATTTTTATTTGATCACCATTTGGAGACTACTAGAGACCACTGATTAAACAGATATTACAAGATATACGTTTTGGTTTGACCCACTTACTAGCAAAGTCACTGCAAAAGTATTTTGCGAGACGTCTGTGTCTCAGTTGACCTCAGCTATGATACTTTATATTGCTTGTTCTACTCTCCTTCACTTTTCACTTCTTCCAGATGAGGCTACTGAATGCTGCATGGCCAATTCCCGATTCCAGTTCCTTACTTTTATTTAGCAAATGAGTGCATTCTGGGAGTTGTAGTATTTCTGAATGGAGCAGGTAGTAAGCATAGAAGTGTCTAAGTCTACTGTTTTACCACTATTACTGATTTAATGTGCTGATAGATAAACTAATTGTCCACAACATCTGCCTTCACCTGCCAGGTGCCAAGCCCAACCCAACCTCGACGAGCACTATGACCTAAGCACTTTATATATAGTGTGGCACATCATTTTGCCATGCTGGCACTTCTGGCAATTTATTCTGGAAGCAGACGCGCCATGGAATCATTACAAAAATCAATTGATGATTTTTAATTTGTACTTTTCCTTTTTGATTTACACAGTGCTTCATAAATAAAGCTGGTCTTATTTTGTACCTTAGGTATCCAGTGGAACGTAAGAGGGTTTCCTGAACTCTATGGATGGAGTCTATTAGCTGAACAACTCAAGAAATTAAAGCTTATGTTTTTTCGAATTTTGGACCAAAAAGAGAGTTTTGTCTCACAAGTCATATTCATATTAACAGAGATGGGAGCTAAAAAGGTGGGCTCCACGTATTCAGTTAGTCTGCTGTGTATGTGGGGAGGATCAGACCTTTCCATCATACTCCACCTTCTAGAAACAAACTAGTGTTAAACAAGTACTCAGTCTACCAAGCATCGTCAATCATTAATGATTGGTGATGTCTTAAATGTCATTTAACCTCATTCTCACTAATGACGTTTGCTCTACCTTCCCACCCATCCTGCACAAGTTAGGATTGGAAGCACTTTGTTGGGTAGATCTAGGAAGCTTGCTCTGTAATTGAAAACTTCATTTTGCAGCCCATTGAATCATGCACCCTTAACAAGCAAATACATTCCTGAATGTCATACACATGGAACAAAATGAGCTGCTGTCATGGTATGTCAAGGTTATAAGGTTTTCCGATAGTAGTTGTTGCATCAGGAATGACCCCTACATGCTATATGTGTGCGTATTCCTACCATGAAAGACACAACTGCATCTAAAACTGGTAGTTTGACTTTTCACTGGCCCAGCTAACACACAAATTTAGCAGACATGCTGTGGCCTAGGGCTGTCCTTTGCAATGTGAAGGTCCTTTGCCACCAAAGCAGGATATCTGCCCCAACTGGAGGGTGCAACTGCCAAGGAAGGCAAGCATTGCCAGTCCGACATGCTGTGCTGGTAGCTTCACTCTTCCAAGTGAAAGGAGCACGACCGATGCCGCAGTTGAGCAACACCGAAAAAGGCACCACCAGTGTAAGCTGACATGTGCACCCTCCAGTTGCAACCAAACCACTTCACCACTGAGTCAGTAAACTTGAATCCCGGCTACCAAAAACTAAGAGATTGTAACATTAACAAAGATCAGTCACAATAGGAAGTAGTCCTCATTGGTGAGACTGGCAGGTATTGCAGGTGATAGTCTGGTAGATGGAACCAATTGTCCTGTTGTGCTATTCTTGCATTAATTTTTATCTTTTTTTTTTTTTTTTTAGCTTTGTGCACATTCTTGTTTGATTCCTTTCCAATTTTATTCAGGCTTCTCAAGATATTTGAAAACAGTTTATTTGCCTGATCTGTTTAACTTGAAATCTTGACATCTTCTAGCTTGACTCGGGTTCTGCAGTTGCCCTTGAATTTATTAGTGCCACTATTTGAACAGTTTCCCAAGTTTGGTGAGTGCTTAAGCACACTGGAGGTGAGACCTCTTGGCTTTGCCCATGTTTGGTTGACTCCAGTGGCAGGCCAGGGTCACGTATTAGCTGGCTGGGGCAAAGGACGAATTAAAGCCTCCACACCTCTCCACTGCTATTGTCTGTGTAATTCAGTAGCAGGGGAGCAAATTAGTTCAACAGCCCACCTTGCATCCACTCTCATGAGAGGAATAACATGCCTCTGTCATGCCCCTTGTCAATCAACCAATCAGTTTTTGTAAAGGGCGGCTACTCACTCATGAGGGTCTCAAGGCGCTGGGGGAGGGGCCTCATCTGAAGAGCCGCGTCTTGAGGTTCTTCCTGAAGATGGTGAGCGACGGGCTTTGTCTGAGGTGCAGGGGGAGGTTGTTCCAGCTCTTTGCTGCGATGTAGGTGAAGGTTCGTCCTCCGACGGTGGATTTATGGATGCAAGGCAAGGTTGGCCAGGGCCACCTGGGCAGAGCCGAGGGATATGGCGGGGTGTGGAAGGAAACGCAGTGGTTCAGGTAGGCTGGTCTTGCGTTGTGTATGGCCTTGTGGGTGAGTAGCTTGAAGGGGATTTGTTTCTCGACCTATAGCCAGTGGAGGGTCCTCAGGTATTGGGAGGTGTGTCCTCGGCACGGGAGGTCCAGGATGAGTCTGGATGAGCGCGTTCTGGATGAGTTGTAGTTTTTGATCTTTCTAGTCAAGGTGACGGCGTAGAGGGCGTTGCTGTAGTCGAGCTTGCTTGTGACTAAGCTGTGGGTGATGGTCCTGCGACAGTCTGCTGGGATCCATCTGAAGATCCTTCAAAGTTTGTGGAGTGTGTGCCAGCAGGAGGAGGTGACTGGGTTTACCTGGCGAGTCATGGATAGGGAGGACTCGAGGATGATGCCTAGGTTGCGGGTGTGCTCACTAGGTGCAGGGGGTTGCTGAGGGATGTGGGTCACCAAGTGTCGTCCCAAGCTGAGGTGACGTTCCCGAAGATGATGAGCTCAGTCTTGTCGGAGTTGAGCTTGAGGCAGCTTTTCTCATCCAGGTGGCGATGGCATCCATTCCTGAGTGGAAGTCCCTCTTGGCAATGTCTGGGTCCTCGGTGAGGGAAATGATGAGTTGTGTGTCATCGGCATATGACACGATGTTCATACTGTGGTTTCCGACGGTGGCTGCGAGAGGGGTAGTGTATACGTTGAACATTGTGGAACTCAGTGAGGTTCCTTGGGGGACTCTGCAGTTGACTCCTCTGGGTCTGGATGTTTAGAGCAAGAGTCTGACCCTCTGCGTCGTCCTGGAGAGGAAGTAGTGGATCCATTCCAGGGCTCTTCCACGGATTGCTATGTCGTTGAGTCTGATGCGTAGAGTGCTGTGGGAGACCATGTCGAAGGCTGCTGAGAGGTCAAGGAGTATGAGCGCTGAGGTGTGGCCACGGTCTAGTAGTATTCAGATGTTGTCGGTGGCTGCCAGTAGGGCTGTCTCTGTGCTGTGGTTGCTGTGGAAGCCGGACTGTAAGCTGTCCAGGGAGTTCTTGGCCTAGCTGAAATTCTGTAGCTGTTCGTTGATTGCTTTCTCCAGTACTTTTGCGAGGTAGGGTAGCAGTGAGATGGGCTGGAAATTCTTTAGTTCTGATGGGTCGGTGGAAGGTTTCTTCAGGAGAGGGCATATTTTGGCGTGTTTCCAGTCATCGGGGAAGGTGCCAGCATTGGTGGACTAGTTCATTGTGTTCTGGAGCTCGAGGGCGATGGATACCCTGGCTCTGATGTATATGTGGTGTGGGCAGTGGTTCGTGGGGGCTCCGGAGTGGGTGCTGTCCATAATGCTGACTGTTTCCTCCGTGGTGAGCGTGCACCAGCTGTGGATGGGTCTGGGTGGGTGGGTCAAAGGTTGAGGTGCCAGGATTTTCCGGGAGGAAGCTGTTGTAGATGTCCTGGATCTTGCAGTGGAAAAAGGTGGCGAGTTTTTTGCAGAGGTCCTGTGACGGGGGATACTGGTGGCTTCGGAGGGGGGGATCTGTGAACTCGTTGATGACTGAGAAGAGTTTCTTAGAGTTGTGTGTGGAGGAGTTGATGCGCTCCCACAGTGCGTCCTTCCTTGTGTTCTTGATTTTTCAACGGTGGGCGGCGGTTGCAGCTCTGAAGGAGGCGAGGTCTTTGCTGGTTTGGCTGTTATTCAATTTTTCTTCTAAATGTCTGCAGGTACACTTTGATTCTTGGAGTTGGACCAGCTGGCTTTCTTAGATATGCGTTTAGCCGATGTCAGCCAGAGGGGGGGGGGGCTAGAGTGTCGGCGCATTAGGTGATCCATGCATTCAGATTGCGTGCTCTTGTATTGGCGTCATCGGAGGGAGGGAAACCATCTGCTGACCCAACCTTTCTTTCAGCTACAGGCCCATCTTCCTACCATACCGGCCAGAGGTCTTAAAGAAACTAATCAACTAATGCCTCACCAACCACCTCAGCAACCATCAGAACCTCTACATCAGGCAGTCTGGATTGAGGCTCAATAACAGCACTCATTTCTGCCACAGACATCATGTGCATGAACCCTGACAGAGGAGACATGCTGCCCTCATTCTCCTGGACCTCTCTGCAGCATTTGACACTCTAACTCCCCATTCTCATCAGATATCTGCACAAGATTGGTATCCAAGGACCTGCTCTCTGCTGGATCAGCTCCTTAATGGATAGAACACAAGCTGTCAGTCTGGCACCTTCAGCCTCAGAAACCAGCAAACTCATCAAGGCTTATCACTCACCACCCTCTTCAAGGCATGCATCATCCTTCTGGCCGATGTCATCTGCACACACGACATAAACATCCTCTCCAAAGCAGATGACATGCAACTCATTCTCTTCCTCTAGGACAAGAAATAAGTTCACCACCTGCATGATCGAAGTTGCTAACTGGATGAAAGCCAACTGTCTCAAGCTCAACACCGACAAGAGAGAAGTAGTGGTCTTCGGCAAGAACACTTTACCATGGGTCTGCAACTGCTGGTTGGCCGTACTCAGTCCCACACCTACACCCAAATCCCACACCAGGAATCTCAGGATAATCATCAACGGCAAACTAGAAAAAACTGCAGAATTCGCTGTGTTCACAGCACTCTGCTTCCACACCCTGAAGGTGCTGAGGAAGATCTTCAAATGCCTCCAAAACAACACTAGAAAAACTGTCACTCCTGCTATAGTCACCAGCAAGTTGGACTATGGGAACACCCTTTACACCAGGATCACCAAGCTACTCACTCGAAGCATACAAACTATTAAGCCAGACTCGTCACCAACCTCCCACACAGAACCCACATTACCCCACACCTCAGGGAGCTACACTGACTCCTGATACACACACCCACTTAATTCAAACTCCTCGCATACACATTCAATGAACTACACAACTCAGGCCCCACCTACCTGAACAGTTGTATCTCCTTCCTCCAATCACCCAGATACCTCAGCTCAGCTAGACATTTACTCGCACACATCCCAAGCATAAACATAACATGTAACATAAAATGTAATATAACATGTAATATAACATATAACATCATCTGTAGCTGCGTCTGGTCATGTTAAGGGGGTGACACATGTAGAGTAGTCTTAAGGATTGATAGTTACTTTCTTGTCTTGGATTGGAATTTTGACTGAGAAGAGAACGTCCAAGGGTCCTGGCTGGCTGCTCTTGTAGGTGTCAGCAAGTGTTTAACTTAACTGTCTGAAGTAAGCAAGTCATGGGGATCTGGAAAGATGTGAGACCTGCTGCATACATCAGGCTAATCTTAGCAGCAAATGTCATTGTTCACATCATACTCCTCCATGAAGCAGCCATCGGTCACTGCAGAGGAGCCACCGACTTGTTTCATTGCAGCACAAGGGCTGAAATAACAGCATAGAGTCACTTCAAATTATTCACAATATTGGCCAAAATAAATAGACCAGCACTGTCCCCGGGTTGCCATAATCAATTAATTGTGATCTTGGAAAACAAACAGAAAACTTCCATTGTGAAACCATTTTAACCAGCGTAGAAAATGTACCTATATTCTCCAACATAAGTAAAATGTGCATTACAAAGCATTATTTGTTACTATTTAAAAAATGTATTTTGTGTGGGAGCCTAAGCCCCTCCCTTAAACAGTGTGGGCTCACTCTCTGCATTCCCTCAGTAACACAGAGACCGAGGGTGTCCCGGATTTGCCTTGTAAAAACTATGAGCATCTTATCTTTGCCTCTCACTGGGACCAGTCTGCAGAGAGAAATCTGGGACGTTGCTCTGCTCAAGAGGTGGGGAATTGGAAGTGCACAGAAACATGGTCACAGCTGCCCTGTGACCCACTGCAGCAGAACAGCACATCTGGTTACATCAGCCACGTCCTATTGTGCGGGGTGTTTTAGAAGCCAATGGGTTAAAGACACGATGGCATACATGCCAACATTCCAGAACAGATTTTTTAAAAATGGGGAGGTGTTTTCCCAATTTACTTCTATTGAGGGAGGGACAATAGTTGGTGGGAGACAGCTACAAGAAATCATTTTTTTGCTTAACAAATTGGAAGTCTCCCACCTGAATCAGGTCTATTGGTATATTTATATTGGGAGCAAATTAAAGATAACAGGAGGAGCCCTGTGCGCTCTTGTCTTTTGAGATCGTGGGCCTGGGCATTCAGAAAAGTGAGACATGAAGAATCAACAGGCCAGTGAGCTAGGAAGTGCACTGAAGAGCGACCATTTTCACTGGCCCTGGGACATGATCTCCGGACACCTGTTTTAAACTGTTTTTGGTCATTCCTAAAAGAAATAATTGAAGCCATATCCCCACCTGCTTACAACCCCCATTGCTGTGAGATTGACTATGGCCCCCACCCCCCAACCAACCACCAAAGGAACACTCTCTCTCCCTAACTTGTGCCAGGTGCATGTCTCATCAAGTCATTGTGCTTCCACTTTTATGTGATGACAGCTGTTCCTTAATTTGGATGGTAATCGAAGTATCTTGGCAAGCAAGTTCCAACACTGAACTGTGATGGTCTGGGACTGATGAGAAGCAATCAGTGGTGGTTGGTGACAAACAGAAATGGTAGGGCAGTCAAGCAGAACTGGAACAGGTATTGCAGAGCCTGAAGTGAGCACCAGTTACACAACATTATTCAAATTGTAAAAAAAAAAAATCACCAAAGAAAAATAAAAGTTTGTTACCTCTGCTGTCTGCAGCACGTCCCAACATGCCCTCAATGTTCTCCATTACCTGGTTCCGACTCCTCCGAGCACAAGGTCCCAGAGCCACCTCCCTTTTCCAATCCATATGCTGCTCTCATGCTGTGAACAATGTTAAGCAGCGTGAGTGATGCACCTGGATTGGCTGAAGCAGGCTGGCTCAGCACTCCCAAAGGCACTGGAGGACTGTACCTGCTCTCCACTAATCAGCTAAGACAGCTGGGTTAGAGCAGTTAGAATTGCACATGTCCGGCTGGCCATTACAGGATAGATGGCCAAACCGATATGGCGCCCTTCAAATTGAAGTTGCCCCTCCTCACTGCTGCCAACCAACAGCAATGACCCACTGGCCCAGCCTGCCCTCACACTCAGGTTGGCTGCAGAGATTAAAAAATAAAATGGTAAGAAATTGCTTTATTACCATTTTATTTTTGCGCTGCACTGGGGTGGCGAACGCTGCTGCAATCTTATGGCGGAACTGCCACTGGCAGTAATTGGCTTATGTTGAACAGTTAGAAGCAGGGTTTTAAGTGCACCTGGTTCTGTAGTTCTGAGATCCAGTAGTAATTAAAACCAGACATGGAAACGGGTCCCTATTGGGTGCTATATTCATGTCCTTATCTCTGGCATATAACACTGATTGATTTCTGAACAATTCATCAGAAAAACGCTTTAGTAATCTAGGTCAGCTATTTAGTTATTGTTTATATTTGTCATATTATGTTTATATTTCACTTTTTATTTAGTCTTACATTTCCTAGTGTTAGCTCTTTGCAGGATGTTGTGTTTCTGCATTTATGTTGGTGTAGTATTTTACTGTTGTACAGTGCATACTTTGAACTGAGCCGCCTCAAGGTGTAAACGGGCTACCATTGAGAGCTTTCAAGCAGAGGCTGAAGACATTGTGAGGTTCTCACTGTGCCTGTCGATAGGTCAAAAAGGGGTGCAGAATGCATGTTCACCCAGTGCTTGGCTTCTCTGCAGAGTCCACAGAGAAATGGTCCTGTATTCTAGTTGCAAATGTGATTCTGTGCAAAAGTTTGTGAAGGAGGTGCACAGTTTTCAAAATATTGATAAGGTGACAGTAAAAGAAGATGCAGTGCTTAGGAGTGTGTGCATTTTATGTTTTGGGGGTGGTGAAGTGAAGGAGATGCAAGGAAGCTCATTTCGGAGAGAGTGAAAAGAGAGGGGTGAAGAGGACAGAGATGAGGTGTAATATATGTAGATGGATGAGATGTGGAAAGAAAAAGGGTGAGCATGTCTAACAGAATGACCATAACAGGACTGATTGAGACACTCTGAAGACCACTACTCCTCCCACAGGACTTAGTAACATTTAATTCAGTCTCAACAAATTTCAGAATTGAAACATATTCAGTGTTAATAATTAACTCCAAAATTGTTGTTACTCATTTATTTTAAACAGCTAACAACCATTATCAAAGCATTAGGTCTGGCTGGTTGTATGTGTATGTTACTTGTAATGTATTGTATTGCAGCATTTGTATAACACTTACTACCACTATGTGGGGTGCTAAAGCACTTGCATACGTGGATAGCACCCCGCTGTGTGGGGAAGTGCAAATGGAAAGAAGTTACCTTTGTTTTGATCCTATGTAGGAAGTGTGTTCATGTCATGTGTAATGACCATTAAGGTGTGGTTATCATGTTATGGGACACATTATGTAGTAGTGTGTTGGATGATGAAGTGTAAGAGACAGGTGTGCAGGTTTATGTTTTTCAGCATGCTGTAGATTTGATCAGCTTTGAAGGTCCCTTTATGGTATTTTTATGATGCAGTGTGCTTAGCTCGTTACTACACCTGATTGTCCAATCAAATGTTGCATTTAGTTGTGGTCCTGAGCTGACATGGTTGGTGGGAGAGAGAAGTAGAGAGAGATGTCGGATGAGCATTGTTATTTTCATCCCATATCTGACTGTCATTGTGAGCTGTAAAGAAGGTGTCAGAGTGTATAGATCTGTGGGACCTGCAGTGCTGGAATAGAGTAAAGGCCTCTCAATTTTCCAGCTGAGTGAAAGATCTCTTCAGTTATTCCATGCATGTTCATTTGGTGATGTCTGTTTGTTTTGCTGTTCAGTGCTGGTGATGAGCATCCCTCCTAGCAGATGTCTTATGTGAATGTAAGAGGTATAAGTTACAATTATTCTGACCTCTGCATATTATGGTTTTAGTATTATTGTGGGCCATCACTGTCATATTTGCTAGTACATAACTCTATAATGAATTGGCGGACTGTATGTTAGCCCTTCTTAGCTTACCTGCGTATTAAACCAGTTTTCTGGTTGGGTTATTTGCAAACTGTGGATTGTAAAATGGGTCTGTTTCTTGGCTCTGTTGCTGGGAAGAAGAATGGTGCAGTGATCTAGGAAACAGCCATGTTTTCAACTGTTTTTTGGAAGTGTATATGCCCCTGCATGCTTCTAATGCTGTCTGGTAGTGGGATGCAGAGCTTGGTGGCTTGTTGAGGCTGTTCATTTAGGTATAGCTTGAGTCTGATTGGACAGTGAGCATGAAACCCATTTTTAATTATACTCTTCCCACTTAGGGTGAAAAGAGTATACTCAAAACAAAATAGAAACAAAAAGTGGCAAAGACAATAGGGCCAGTTTTAAATGTGCTGTGTTATAGATTAGGATGCAATTACAGATTGCTCAAAGGGGAACCATAATACTGGTCGGGTTGGAATCTGTGGGAATCACAGAAATGTAGTTCAGGTGTTTAAGCCACATCCTTAATTACATAAGCCATGCTCTTTTTAGAGGCAACCCCAGCTCCACCCCACACACTTCTGGCATACCTTTTAAAGGCCTGGTTAGAAGATAGTGGTTGTAGGTGGGTCTTCATTTGCAAACCTCCTAGTGAGGCCAGGTGCCCCCACCAAGTAAGTTTAAAAAAATTGGATTCAAAATTGACATCTAAGTAACATCCATTAACAAGTGGCCTTGTCTTGCGTCTTTAGTTTTACAGATCTGGTTTATTATATTCCTTGACTCACAATTGCAGATTAAAAAACAGCAGTCACTGCCATGATCAAATCACACCCTGATTATAGTCGTGCTGGGTCTGTATCGGGTCAAGCCCCAGGTGACCCAGAATCAGTGCTTAATTTGTGCTTGTTGTTTCCGGTGCAGAGCACCAGCACTTATTTTTGAGTGCTGGCGCTTATTCTTCTGCCTCAAGCATTTTTTGTGAGCAAAAGACAGATATGGAAAGACGGAGTAAGAGAAAAACGACAAAGCGTCACAATAGGAGAAAGCAGAAAGCAGCAAGAGTGAGCTGAAGGGGCAGGGAGAGGCTGTGAATGGATTGAAGAGGTTCGGGATGGCTTCAGGATTGCGCTGCCGCAGTATTCTGTGCTGGCACATTTAATTGCAGCAGCTGCTAGTTTTAGAGGAGGGCTTTGCGCACCGGCACGTTTTTATTTACTTATTAAGCACTGCCCAGAATTCAGCTGTTCGCTTTGTGTTAGGGTCTGCAAGGTTGATCAAGTCACGCATCTGCTAAGTACCGTGAAAATGGTCGCCATTTTCTACAGAGTTCAATTGAAGGTTGTGTGTAGGAGACATCGGACAGTTTATGGAACCAGCCTTCCCACTATGAAGGAAGATGTGTGCTCTTGGATATAAGGAGCCCCGTTAAACTAGGGAGCGCATTGGAGGAAGATATGTTTCCATTTTGGTTCCCACTCTCTGCAACAGCCTCCCTCCCCTCCTTTGAGTCCTAACTTTCTTTTCAGAAAAGCTTCATAATTTATATTCTGCTGATGTCTTTAGTTATTTGGTTGCTCAGTAGTTTATGCATAAGCGCCTGGATACGAATGAGGGGAAACCACTATTTGAAAGTCAAACATAACCTGACAAAAGATATAACAAGACAAGTATTTGGCTGAACACCAAATTCTGAAACTTTCTTTTCTACTCTACTCACAGACCGCAGAGTTACTTTGGACCAGAAGCCTCTGCTCACAAGTTTAAAATCCTGCATCCAGACTTTATCAAATATCTCACTGACAGGTAACGCAATCTTTCTCTCGTTTCCCTCTGGCATCTTCCCTTGCACTTTCCACCCATCCTTTGCTACTTGCATACACTGCCTGCATTTTCTTTTTTACTTTTCCTTCACTCTTCGAATACATTGTGCCCTTTCAAACTTTATCTGAAAATTGTGTTGTTGATTTTTTGTACTGCCTCTGACCCTTTTTCCATCCTTTCAGGTTTTTGAAATCTAACTTACTGAAATCCCAGTACGCCAACCTGTACATGCCTAGCACAGGGGCTCTAATGCTTCTGACTGCACTCCATACTTGTGACCAGGTGAGACTACTGTGTCTACTTTAATAGCCTGCCAGCAGACCACAGTTTATATGTGCAGTTGACAAATATATACATGGAATGGTTTCCATCAACCAGGAAATAGTCTTGGCTCTGTCTGTTGGATCTGTAAATAAAATGTTTATTTTAAGTTTATTTTTGTGGTGAAGTAGAATGTATCTTCACCCTCACAACACAATGTCAAAGCCAAATAGTTTTCAATGGAACATCCTAACAACATAACCAAACCTTAATGAATGTGCAGTTGACAACCATGCATACTAGTGACTTTACACAAGGGCGAAGTCCTACAGCTAAGTAATTCAGACAGGTTATACAACAGAACACAGTGGTCTCTAAAACAACCATAGAAACCATCATTGAACAGAGTATACAACCGACCAATTCTCATACAGACGGGACAGAGCAATATATTGTCTCAGTGATTGTCAGAAAGAAAACTTATAACCACATATAAATGCATGCTTTGAACTACCAAGAGTACTACAAGGCCACAGAAATATGAATGCTGATGACAAGTATACCAGAGGTAGCGCTCTTAATCTTATAGCATGGACAGTCAGCATATCATAGGATAGAAAGGGGGAATGATCAACTAGAGTTTTTGTCCATTAAGTTTGAACGTACTTAGTAGTGTAGCCATATCTGCCCCCAATTACAAGGTTTCATCCTTTACCACAGACCAATAAAACCAATTTATTTTACTTGATATGTTTACGAGGCCCCTATGTAGTTGAAAAACATGTGTAATAGGAAATGTTCAAGATTAGCCAAGTACTGTGAGTGGTTTCGGGGCAGAGCATCAGTTGGCCCTAGCATACCTCCAAGAACAATATTCATGAGCATGTTTTTCTCTTCTCAGGTCAGCGCATATGGATTCATCACAGACAAATACAAGGATTTCTCTGACCACTATTACGAGCTTGTGAAGACACCTCTACTGTTTTATGCTAATCACGATATGCTGCTTGAATCAGTTCTGTGGAAATCCTTGCACCAGCGAGGTCTTCTGTGGCTGTACCAGAGATAACGATGGCTTTTATGGACGCTCCTTGCCTCACAGTACTTGACCCAGCATCTACTCTTACCCAAAACATTGAGCTGAAATGAAGACAGTCTGTCTTTTAAGGGAATGACAGCCCTTGTGCTGGGTGAAGAAGGGGACAAAACATTAGATGCTCCCACTTGGGAAGTCATAGATGGGTCATTGACCCGTGTCACAGTTCACCTAAATTCCTTCAATATTCTTGCCATACTGTGATGACACATTCCCCTAAAAAGGGTTTTTCCTTCGGGCATGGTTATGCCTGGCAATGAGGATGGGTGCGCTCAAGATGTACAATATTTCTTAACTAAAGAAAGGTGTTTTTAACATGGTAAACTATGAAAGAATGGAGCAAACGCTTCAGTTTGAGATGCTCAAGATGAATATTCCTGTTATTACAGGGTAGAGAGCATGCAGTATTCCGTTTTATGAACCACTACATCTGGCTAGAGAAACTCCCGACAAAAGCCACTTGAATGTAAGGATGAGTGTTAACACCGCGGTATCCAACCACAGAAAGTCGCCAGAACCTCCACTTTTAACAATACTGGGCCATCTACCTACAGAATACAGTTGTATGAACACCCATCAAGAATGAATTAGTTGGCAAGGAATCAGGAAGAAATGGACGGTGATCTGAACCTTGCTTATGTAGAGTGTGACATCATGGATAGACTAAAGCCAGTATAACAGACCTACAGGAAGAGTCCCCCCCTTTTTTTATAAACATTTGGAGCCACTAACTGATTAGCATTGGAACCCCTCTTTTCATAGGTAACTAACTTTAAATCACAGATGTTAGCATATTCCAAAGAATAGAAATGCTTTCCTTTACCCTCTTGAAGAGAAAACTCTAATCTACAAAATATGGGTGCAAAGTTAAGGGTGGCACCTTAATATAAAGGAGGATCTCTATTTTAATGTTACTCACTTTAGGGCATCTAACTTCATACAAATTTCGAGTATGAGCTATGTGTGACATCATTTTATGTGACCAAGCTATGTGTGACATCATTGTCAACTTTGTACACTCTTTTCTACGACAATGGGCTTGGCTGTTTGCTGATAGGCCGTGATATGTAAGAAAGGCACACAGCATGGAATGTCGGTACACAACACGAACATTGTGACTCTATATTTCTCCATTTTGACTTTAGAGGCACCAAAGTGAAAACACTTTTTAAAGGCAATGTTTATATGCAAGCTAGAGTGTTTTTACAAACATTTTTAATATGGTGGAATAAGCCTGTGCTTGATTAAAGGCACGAAATAATTTGATCAGCTCCAAAAGGGATCTTAAAATCTGTTTTAATTGGCATGATGGCATATGCTGGGCCCCTAGTCAGTGCCTCATCATGGACCCTTCTAAGCTTGCATTGATTGATTGGCTGTTTCAATTGGCTGGAAACAGGACAGCAAAGGCTTTTTACTTCCTTCCCACTAAAACATTGCATCCTCTCACAAGGAGAAATTTAGCATTTGTTATTAATTTGTAAGAGGAAAGAAAAAAAGTTATGGGTAAAACGTTGGAATTAATCTCAACTACTGGTAATCACTCGGGCATGTATCCTAGTCTATCATCTTTTTGCCCACCAATCTACTTCATATGCAAATGTGTCTTGGTTCTGCTGTAATAGGAACAGTCCAGCCTGAACTGCCAGTCCTGGTCCCTTTTGAATGGAAACATAAGCAACCCTAGACTGAGACTTGCCTATTTGGGCCTCTTGAGTGAGGGGTGTAGCTAGACTCCTATATCATAGCGAGCATGGGACCCATATATGAGCTCTTAGGGACCTCATACTGAAGAAAGCAAAAATGTTATGGATGGAGTGCTTAAATTAATCTCATTCTCTGGTAATTACTTGGGGCCACTTCCCAGCCCATCGCTGTTTTGCCCACAATCTCACCTTCGACAGGAACCAGTCATATGCAAATCAGTCTCAAGCTCCTGCTCCAGTTGGATCAGTTCAGCCCTAACTTGTTCCGTCAGGGATTGTGGTCAAATAACGATTGGCTGGGATATAGCCTGTGTCATTACAAGTGACCAACATTAATTCAAGCATTCTATCCATCACTTATTTGTGTTCTTCATTGAGATGCCTTGAGTGCAGAGGGGTTGCCCGGACGTGAGTACTGTACTCACTGTGCCACTGGAACTAAGCTGCACCATACTTAACAAAACCCAAATTGTTTGAAATTGGTCATGGGTTTCCTGTGTTCCCATGCAGAATGGATTTGGTCTGGCAGTTTAGCTGGAATATTCCTTTTTGAGCAGCACCAAGGCTGATTTGCATATAGCTGGATTCTGTCTGAGGTGGCATGGTGGACATAAACACTAAGGACTGGGATGAGTCCAAGCAATTATCTCTGGCTGAGAATATTTCAAGACATCCACCCAGCTTTTTTTGTATTCCCCGGTTGCAAGAGAGCATTTGATTGACCATGAGGTGGAAAGGTTCAGCCAATCAATAAATGTGATCTAGCTTTCAGGTTTTCAGCGACTACGTCTATGCTATAAGAATTCCCATTTCTTCAAGAAACTTGTTCTTGGATAATATCATGTGAACAGTCAAAGATCACTTTGTATGATTTATTTCTATAATTCTCCTGTCGTAAGCACCTCCAGGGACATATTTGAGATGTGAGCATGGCGAGAATAGATGACAAGATGTATGCTAGCTATCATCTTTCACAAAAGTCCATCTTTTTGAGGGTTTTTTGTGCTCAAGGAACAGACGGAGACAGTGTTTCCTAATGACTGACGTTCTGGTAGAGGTCATTGCTTGCACTTCACATTTCTTGGTGTTAATGAACTGACAATGAAATGTTTTATTCTTTTAAACGGCATAAAACTCAAATAAAATAATTTTACAATGTTTCATTATAGTAACTTCAAACCCAGTATCAAAGATGATTGCATTTTACTGGCAGTACCATCCTTTGAGTTCATGACACTTTTGATCAATCAGTATGTGAGATTATCACCTCCTTGTCCAATACTTTGTTTACTATTTTGTTCTGGTGTTTGTTTTATTTCATCTAATGTGCCACCCTATCTGTCTCTTTCTTTATCAGGTTTTCATGCCCTTTTAAATTGCACAGTAAAGGGCAGTTTTGCTCTATGTCAAGTTGGCTTTTGCGGACTGGTGTTATAGGTTGTGGCCTCCAAAGAATAATTTGTTGTGTTAATGCTGGAGACAAGTGTGACATGTCCATCAGGGTGTGCTCCAGCTAAGCAGCGTATGTCCCTCCACAAATGTACCATTTCGTAGTCATTGCCCAGTGATAGTTTCACCCTCGATGATTTGACAGTCCTTTTGATCACGTCCTCTCCACTGTAGCCATCCACGTAAGTTGCTGATAAGACTTTTTCCAGTAAGTCCGTTTCCTCCTTGTCACCAGTGCTGTGCTGCCACTCTAGCCGCAGCACACTCTGCCTTTTTACAAACTCCTATCTATGCTCTAAACTAAATTCCTTTTCAGCAGCATAGGCGATTGCATCCCTACCTGCTCCCATGCAGCGCCCTTCTACCCATTTTTTAAAAATGCGGCCCTTTGGATTCTTTTTGGCAATGAAAATGTACTGAAGCAACATAGTAGGCAAAACCCTTGATATCGTCTCTCTAAGCAAAACCCAGCTTCCTACTGATCACACCAGATTCTACTTCACTTCCTGTTTCCAAGTTTTCAGATGCCACAACTGACACAAGGATTAGAAAGGTAGAGGAAACATGATGTTCTATTAACTGTTCCTCATCTGCACCATACTCCCCTAGTTGCTTCCTCCTTCAAAAAATCTCTCCAAAATCCCAACCCGCTGCTTGCCAACCAGTCTTCTTACAGTTTGGGACTGCACTCCATCTCTTAACCGTTAGACTGCTTGACTCACTCATAGATCGCACCTTAGACACCATCTTCATTCCTGCATGGTGGGTTGTTTGTGAACTGTAGTGCATTGCGATGTAGTGTCTGGGTTTCACTTAGTTTTCGATCCAACCCTTGCAGGTTCCATTCTATGCTCACTCTGTTGTCTTATTGAATACATCCTACCATTTACTCTTGATTAACCACTCTGGTTTGCTTTCTCATCCCTTTTCCCTACTCCATTCCATTTCTGTCCCACCTGCTATCTTCCTGATCCAGTCACAGCCATGAAACCCTTGTCAACCATAGCATCTTGTTCAGTAACAGCTTGATGTTCCTTTGGCCATCTTTCAAGCCTCAAATACTGCATACTTGCTAACCGTACTGATTCAGGCCCTCATTATGACTTTGGCAGTCTTTTAGCAAGACCGCCAAAGCCATGGGTGCTAGAAGACCGCCAGTGCTGGCAGTCTTCCGCCCACCATATTACAAGTACTGCTGGATTTCTGCCACATTTTGGGTGGAAATCTAGCAGTAGTTGTGCTGGCGGGCGGAGGCACAGGTGCGGTTCCGACCCCGCCCCGCCAGAAGGACTCCGCCTGCCGTATTATGAGCAGTAATACGGTGTGGTGGTGTCCTGATGGCGGGGCGGTGCAGGAGGTGGAAATGCCCGTTCCCATTCCCTGCCGGACGACCTCCTCCCCGGACCAGGTAAGTCGATCGTCTGACAGGGGAGGGGCGTGGGAGGTTGGGGGTGTTGTGTGTGCAAGTGGGTGTTGTCTGCGTGTGTGCATGTATGTGTGTATGCGTGGTTGAATGCATGTATGAATGTAGAAGTGATTGCATGTATGAATGTGTGTGTATGAGTGTTGTGGGGAATGCGAGTATGAGTGTTGTGGTGAATGCGAGAATGAGTGTTGAAGTGAATGGGTGTATGTCAGTGTTGGTGAATGAGTGTATGCAGGGTGCATGTGGGTGTCTGTGCATGTATGCTGGGAGGGGGGTGCGGTACCTGGAGGGGGGTAGGAGGTGGGGGTTTGGAGGGGTATTGTGCATGCTGGTGGGGAGGATGGAGTTGGCTGCTGGTGACAGGGAAAGAATTCCCTGTCACCAGTAGCCTTTCTGCCAGGGTTTTCATGGCGGTGCTACCGCTGAGGAAACCCTGGTGGAAAGGCGGCTCCTAATACCGCCGGTGGTCTTTTGTGGACCGCCGAGTGGGAGATGCTCATCTCCGGCCCAGCAGGTCCGACTGCCCTGGCAGTCTGAGCGGAGATGTGGTGGGCTGGCAGAGGCCAACCAGCCACACTCATAATGTGGCGGTCTTCAATGCCAGCCTGTTGGCGGTGGTACCGCCACCGTGGCCCCCAGTGTCATGATGAGGTCCTCAGCCTGGTCTCTGAGCAAAAAGAGAATTGCCAACAATCCTCTAAAAACCACAAAATACTATGAAATGCATGCCCCACAGCAGCTAATGGAGCAACTGACTTTCTATACCAGGGGCATTGGCATATAAGCAGGAGGAGGTATTGGTAAGGTTAAGGTTTGCTGCAGGGCTCCAAAGTGTCTATCGGAGTCTGCCACGGTGTAATTTTCTCTGGTGTGGATCCAATGTCATGCAAAGTGATTTCTGATGAATTCATTATCAGGTCTACAGTCATGTGATCTCATTTTGGGGATGTCATAATTCAGGTGATTGGTGGTTTTGTAACCTAAAAGATTTCACCTCCGTTTGGTCAGACAGTGTTAGAATGTATAGTACTGCACTTAGTGCCATTGCGCCTTTAAAAGCCTTATGGAGTAAGGAAAATCCATCACTGTCTTATAATATGCTGACAAGCTTACCGCCCAAACCAAAACGAATAGTGTTCCAGATAAACACAATGAAAGACTTTTAAGTTATGGACAGAAATCCTGAGTGTGCGTGATCTACATATTGCTCTGAGGGACATGGAGAGTGGATGCTTTACAAACATCTTCAATGAAACAGGTTAAAAAACTGAGCTATTCATCTTTTTTTTATCAGAGGTAGATCCAATGTGGCTTCCTTCATGGTCTCTTTAGTATTGGGCATAATCTTTCCGTGACTGCCAAAGTAAAAAAGCTAAGCCCTTACTTCGACTTATTTGTGGCACTTGATGTAATCAGAGGTGGCAGTAATTGGTTGCTACTTCCACCTGCTGCCTAAATCAGGCTCAATTCTTTCTTCTTTACAAAAGACCTGGTAGCAGCTGTCAATTCTTTTTTTGAGCACCATATGAAGGTCTTGCCACCCGCAGTGCGATCAGTATGCAGACTAAGAAGAACATGTTTCATCAGCAAGCAGCACCCTTCGTTGGCTCCCAGTTAAGGGATGCGAATGCTTCAAGCTAGGTGTCCTCCTTTTTAAATGCATTTACAACCTGGCACCAGCCTACCTGTTCAATATACTCTCTCATTACTATCCAGCTATGGTTTGTGGAGCCAACAGGGGCGATGCCTCCATTAGGGCATTGGGGCATTGCCCCACTCATATTTTGTGCCCCCTTCCCCCTAGATATGTACAACAAACTACTATTATTTGATTAATAATTGTAGTGTTTTCATACACTTTTCATTAAATTCATTGTGCCCGCGGCAGTCAGCCTTTGCCGCTGCAGGTTGCGTTAGTAATCGAGAACATGTGACATGAGGCGGGTCCTAAGTGCAGGTCTGAGGGAGGTTGGGCTCTTCTTTCAGTACTCATTACTCATGAGCTAGCGCACCTGGGCCCATGTGCGCATGTCTGTTTGGAAGGCTGCCTTTCCCCAGCCATCCCAACATGCGCACTAGAAGCCTGCTCTCAGTCTCTCCACCTGTGCAACAGTGAGCCAGGAGTGACTCAAGGCTGCAGCCCCCGGTCTCAATGTGAGCGTGGAGGGTGCCTGCCCTAGCCAATCCAAGCACCGCTGCAGCAACAGGAGCAGCGTCTTGATTGACTTAGAGGCACCTGTACGGTGGTTACCAGACAGGGCCTCTGCTAGGCTGTGTTGTGCATGTGACGTGAGTGAGGCAGCGCAGGGGTGGGGGGAGGCCATCTCTCTCTCTCCCTCTTTCATGCAGCACAAACAGAGGCAGTCACGTTGCTCTTGGTAGAGTTATGTCCCTATCCGCCTATGGCATGCATTTGACATTCCACAGCACTGCAGGTAAGTAAGTTTAACAGTTATTGGGTTTGTCGTGGAAAATACACCGTGCCAAACACACGGGCGTGTGACTATGAAGACACTTGAAAGAACCCTCGGTGGTGGACTTTGCTAAATGCCCAAGGATTTCGACAAATCTCACATAATATAACACACAACATATCTCAGTCTGCTACCTGAAGTTAAGCAGAGCTTTGATGGTATGAGGAATGGGAACGAAATACATGTAACCAGAGTCTATTTATTTTGCAAAAATAGTTAACTGCCTATGCTGGCACTCACAAGTTTCTTTACTCCGCTAGTGTTATGACGGTGACACGCAGCAAATTCTAGAAGTTAGGTGCAAATGGCCCACGGCTGAGTGTGTGCTTGTGTAGGTTATGTTAGTAGATTGTCAGTAAACCTGGACTGACACTAATGTTTTTGTTGTTCTCCAGCGATGCCAAGTTCAGGATTTCACTTTCCTGAGTTTCCTCCTGGTGATTTTCTCTGATAAATAAATATAGACTAGTTGACCGGCTGGCTGGGCTCTTTCAGATGCATCGTGCGCTGTGCAATATCGAACGTGCGCAAAAAACATGGCATACTTAGTTGCTCAGCTGAATCCTGTGGCTGCCAAGTTTGATCTGTGCTATGACGATGGAGTGCTGTTGCATGTCCCTGTCGATCTACATCAGCGCACCTTGAAACCTTCTCGTATTTATTGTTTAAATGAAAGAAAAACGTGCACAGTTATAACCAGCAAATGGTTGATCAGTACTCATCCGGCAGCAGGAAACATCTGGTATTTTTCTGCGGCTTGTATGTGTGAGATTTGCCGAGCACCAAGGCCCAGTGGACTTTTGACTTGTAGGCCCCTAATATGTGCGTTGGTTTTGGTTTGCATACTGTAATACAGTTTAGATGTTTAAAGGCACATTTTTATCTTGCTTCTGTGGATGAAAATGTTACATATATTATTAAGCTGTTTGCTTATGTTTGGAGATGGAGTGACTGTATAAATGACTGTCGCAGTGCAGCGCAGAACCTAGCAGAGAAACAACTGGAATCCAGTCAAATAGCCTGGCATTGGGCCCAAATGTTGGATAATTCAAAAGAAGTAACCCCTAACCCGTCCCTCATGGCAAGCGTCGCGTTTACTTTGTGTTTTATGGGCTTGCCTGCAGGAGCGGGGGATGGGTTGCTACAAATAATAAGACAATTTGGATTTGGGCTGTGTGTAATTGCCATGCTTCAAGTCCTGCCTTGAGTGGACAAACGTGGGGCTTGTGATTTCTGCACGCACCCCCAACTTTAGGGCCAAAATAAATCCCACCTGGTGACGTTAAAAATTTCAAAACCGACCAAGCAGCATCACTGCAAGAGCCCCGACTTGCTGCATGAAGCTGCAGATGTGCACCCCCAAAGCATTGCAGCCGGTGGTCTTCCATGTTTAATTTTTATGCCCCCATATTTGTTCATGCGTCTTGGAAGTTCTAGGTACTACATGCGTAATTGTTGAGGGGCAACACATGGCATTTTGATTACATTTTGCTCTGAAAGCCACAGGCGGTCTTTAGGGACGTGAATACAAAGCGAAGTGCTCCCAGATACAAGAGAAGTGCATCTCAAATGGCCTAATGCCTCACTCGCTCTGTTTCCTGCAGATATTTGGCGGTATGCACAGCCTCTAATATGCATGGGTGGATCTGGTGCAAAGAGGTGCTGCAAACATGACTTCAAAATCAGAAAGTAGTAAAGAACCATAATCACTAGTAAAATGAATGGTTACCACTTGTGCATGATGGTAAAATGAATTAAGTAGCAGGAGTTACTTCCAGTGAGTGGGAAAATTAATGAAGCTTTGTCGTTGTGAGGGTCACCAGCAGGGCCGGCCGGCTTTAGGACTGGTGGCGCCCTGTGCAACAGTTTACTGTGGCGCCCCCCTCGCCCCATGACCTCCTACTCAGTTTCACTCACTACCACCCGACAAATGTGCCCCTCATCTCTCCATCGCTCCCCCTTCACATACATGCATGTGTTTTAAAGCACTTGTAAAGGCTGGCTTTACTAATCCACTCAGCTAGCCACTTAAAATAAAGATGCCCTAGTGCCATTCTTTCGCCACACTAGCGTCATTTTTTTCACGCTAATGTGGCGTTAGAAGGCCAAAAACGCTGGGCCATATTTACAAAGTGGTGCAATGCATGCATTCCGCCACTTTGTATCCCTTTGAGCTACATTATGCCTGCGCCAAGCATAATGTATGCAAATGTGGCATTCCCCTTTTAGGGGGGACCAAAAAAGGGCGCAAAGAAATCAGACAGATTTCTTTGTGTCATTTTTTTCCTGCACTTTTAACGCCTGCTCAGAGCAGGCGTCAAAAGGAGACTTCTGTTGGTTACAATGGGCCTCTGTGTGCTTTGCAGGATTACATTTTTTATGGTAATCCTGCAAAGCACTGGCCTAGCATAAAAAATTCTGGCACTAGTCCCCTAACTACCGCCATGGTGCGCCATATTTTAAATATGAAGCACACATGGTGACGTTACAGGGGGTGCTAAGGGGCACAAAAAAAGTGGCACAGCACTGTGCGCTGCGCCACTTTTTTCGAATATAGTCCATATGGCAATGCTCAATTTGTAAATATAAAGGTGCTGGTGCCAAAGCTCTCCTCTTAAACACGTGGCTGCTTCACTTAAATGTGTGAACACGGAATACAAAGGCAGTGTAATCCTGAAGCCATTTTGGGCCTCTTCAATCCATTTACAGGTGCTCCCTGCCCCTTCAGCTCACTCTTGTGAATTTCTGCTTTTTCCCATTCTGACGCTTTTTCGTTTTTCTCTTTCTCCGTCTTTCCCATATGTGTCTTTTTCTCGCAGTAAATGCTTGAGGCACAAAAATAAGTGAAGGCTCTCATAAATAAGTGCCGGTGCTCCGCACCGGAAACAACAAGCACAAATTAAGCACTGCCATAGGGGCATATTTAAGATCCCCTAGTGCCATTCTAACGCCACATTAGTGTCACTTTTTTTACACTAATATGGTGTTAGAAGGCCAAAACCACTGTGCCATATTAACAAAGAGGTGCAATGCATGCATTGCACCACTTTGTAACCCTGTGCACTACATTATGCCTGCGCCAGGCATAATGTATGCAAAGGGGGCATCCCCCCCGTTAAGGTGGCCAAAAAAATGACGCAAAGAAAACGGACAGATTTATTTATGGCATTTTTTTCTGCCACTTTTAAAGTCTGCTCAGCGCAGGCATTAAAAGGAGGCTTCCATTGGTTACAGTGGGCCTCTGGGTGCTTTGCAGGATTAGCGTCAAATTTTTTTATGCTAATCCTGCAAAGGGCCGGACTAGCATACAAAAATTCTGACGCTAGTCCCCTAACTACCGCCATGGTGCGCCGTATTTTAAATATGACACACACATGGTGGCGTTAAGAGCTGCGCTAAGGGGCTCAAGAATAGTGGTGCAGCACTGTGTGCAGTGCCACTTTTTTCAAATATGCCCCATAGGGCAGTGCTTAATTTGTAAATAAAAAGTTGCCGGTGCCTAAAGCCCTCCTCTTAAACATGCGGCTGCTGCAATTAAATGTGTGAACATGGTATACAGAGGCAGCGTAATTCTGAAGCCATCTCGGGCCTCTTTAATCCATTTACAGGCTCTCCTTGCCCTTTCAGCTCACTCTTGCGAATTTCTGCTTTTTCCCATTCAATCAATCAAAAAAAATTATAGAGCGCGCAACTCACCCGTAAGGGTCTCAAGGCGCTGGGTGGGGGGACAGGGAGGGTCACTGTTCGAACAACCATGTCTTGAGGTTCTTTCTGAAGAGCAGGAGGTCTTTGGTTTTGCGAAGGTTGGAGGGGAGGGAGTTCCAGGTTTTTGTGGGCGAGGTAGGAGAAGGACCTGCCTCCTGTGGTGGTGCGTTGTATGCGTGGGGACTGTGGCTAGGGCGAGGTCGGCTGATCGGAGGTTGCATGTGGGAGTGTGGAAGTTCACTCTCTCGTTGAGGTAGGTAGGGCCGGTGTTGTGGTGGGATTTGTGTGCATGGATGAGGATCTTGAAAGTGATTCTCTTGTCTATGGGGAGCCAGTGAAGGGATCTGAGGTGTGGTGAGATTCGTTCGTGGCGGGGGAGGCCAAGGACGAGGCTGTGTTCTGGATTCTCTGGAGTTTGCCTCGCCTTTGTCGACTTTGGTCCTGATGTCGTAAGTGCATGCGATGAGGGCAGTTTCAATGCTGTGGTTCTTGCGGAACCCGGATTGTGAGGGGTCAAGAGTGTTGTTTGCTTCGAGGAAGTGGGATAGGCGGACGTTGACTAGTTTTTTGGCAACCTTGGCGGGGAAAGGGAGGAGGGAGATGGGGCAGTAGTTGGAGAGGATCTCTGGGACAGCTTGTTTTTTTTTCAGGAGAGTGGTGATTTCCGCATTCTTCCAGGGGTCTGGGTAGGTGGCAAAGTCGAAAGAAGAGTTGATTATGTTGCAGAGTATGGGGGCGATGGTTGGGCTGGCTTTGTTGTAGATGCGATGTGAGCAGGGGTCGGAGGGGGATCCTGAGTGGATGGAGTTCATTTTTTTTCTACGTGTGTGGTGGGGGTCCAGGTGGAGAGTGTGGTGGGGGGTCAAGAGTGGGGGTTGGGTTGGGTGAGTGAGGGGTGTGTGTGGTGTGAGCGTGTGTGGAAGTGGTTGGAAAGGGCGTCACATAGGGGCTGAGTGAGTGCGGGGTCTATGTTGCTGGCTTTGGGTTTGGCAAGTTCATTAATGATGGTGAAGAGTTCTTTGCTGTTTTGAGAGTTGTTGTCAAGGTGTGTCTTGTAGTGATGGTGCGTATGAGTTGGTGATGGGTGCGAAGGGTGGAGAAGTTGGTTGAAGAGGGTTCTAGTCGCCATATTTTCTCAGCTTGGCGGCATTTGTGCTTGGAGTCTTGGAGTTCAGGGGTGAACCATGGGGCGTTCTTGATGTTGCATGTGGCGATGTGTTTTCTGAGGGGGGCTAGTGTGTCTGCGCAGGTGGTGATCCATTTGGAGAGGTTGTGTGCTCCTGTGTTGGGGTTGTTGGCATGGGGGGAGTTGTGGGCCAGTTGGGAGTTTAGTCGTTCTGTGGGGATCTTCTCCCACATGCGGTAGGGTGTGGTGTGTTGATGGTGGTGTATGGGGGTTTGGTTAAGGAGAAGTGGATGCAGTGGTGGTCAGTCCAGAGGAGTTCGGTGGTGTGGGTGTAGGCTATGTGTTGGCTTGAGGTGAAAATTGCGTTGAGCGTGTGTCCTGCTGAGTGGGTGGGTGCGGTGACCAGTTGTTTGAGTCCGAGGTTGGTGAGGTTGTCTATGAGGGAGGTAGAGTTGTGGTCTTGTAGGTTTTCCAAGTGAAAGTTGAAATCACCTAGGAGGATGTAGTCTGTGGAGGTGAGGGCGTGCGAGCTGATGGTGTCGCAGAAGGCGGGGCATGGTCCTGGTGGTCTGTAGATTAATGTACCCCTGAGGATGGAGTTGTTGTTGATGTGGATCAGGAAGTGCATGTGTTCTGTGTTGTTGATAGTGTCTTGGGAGCTGGTGGTGACTTTGATGGTGTCCCTGTGTAGGATGGCAATGCCACCACCTGTCCTGTTGAGGCGGTCTTTGCGTTGGAGTTTGTATCCCTTGGGGGTGGCGATGGCTATATCTGGTTCCAAGGAGGGATTGGTTCAGGTTTCCGTCAGGAAGGCGATGTCGGGTGAGTGTGATGTGATGAGGTCCCAGAGTTCTATGGCATGTTTGTGAAGGGAGCGGGTGTTGAGGAGCAGGCAGTTGAGGTGGTTGTGGTGGGTGGTGTTGGTGTGGTGCATGAGGGTGTTGTTGCGGGGCGTGTTCTGGTTGTGGGCTGGTGTGCTGCCGGGCTGGTTGGTGGGGGCAGAGTGGGTGAGTATTGCATTGGGGGTGTTGTGTTTGTTGAAGGTGGGGTCGCTATGGTTGGTGTGTGGTGTGAGGGATTAGGAGCAGGAAAAATGACAGGTGCAACAGGTGAAAGGGCCGTGTGTGTGGGGGGCTAGAAGGGGTGCACGTGGGGCGGGGGCCTGGGTTGAGAGAGTGGAGGGTGAGGGGGGAGTAGGTGTGTCTGAGAGGGCCAGGGGGACTGGCGCAGGGCGCGGTCTTGGCGCGGACGGGCGCAGATGGGCTTGCCTTTGGCGCACCAGTGGCGCGGCCGCTGCACACCCGTGTTGCGGCTGCCATAAAAGGAGGGGAGGGTGGGAGTGGCAGCTAGGAGGAGGGAGGGCTTGTCGAATGGGAAGGCTGGGGTGGTGGGGCCGCAGGGGCTGGCAGCGGCGGGAAAAGGAGCCAGAAAATACAGTGAGGAGGAGGGGGGAGGCGGGACAGACCGCAGGGGACGCAGCGGCGGGAAAAGGAGCCAGAAAATACGGAGTGGAGGAGGTGGAGGGGCCGCAGGGGCAGGCAGCGGCGGGAAAAGGAGCCAGAAAATATGGAGTGGAGGAGGGGGGAGGCGGGAGGGGCTGCAGGGGACGCAGCGGCGGGAAAAGGAGACCGAAAATATGGAGTGGAGGAGGGGGAGGCAGAAGGGGACGCAGGGGACGCAGCGGCGGGAAAAGGATACAGAAAATATGGAGTGGAGGAGGGGGGAGGCGGGAGGGGCTGCAGGGGACGCAGCGGCGGGAAAAGGAGACAGAAAATACGGAGTGGAGGTGGGGGGAGGCGGGAGGGGCCGCAGGGGCAGGCAGTGGCGGGAAAAGGAGACAGAAAATACAGAGTGGAGGAGGGGGGAGGCGGGAGGAGCCGCAGGGGACGCAGCGGCGGGAAAAGGAGACAGAAAATACGGAGTGGAGGAGGGGGGAGGCGGGAGGAGCCGCAGGGGACGCAGCGGCGGGAAAAGGAGACCGAAAATGCGGTGAGTGGAGGTGGCGCGGATGGCGGAGCGGGGAGCGACCTGCCTGCAGAAGCAGGGTCAAGAGTTACGCTTTTTCATTTTTCTCTTTCTCCGTCTTTCCCATATGTGTCTTTGTCTCACAGTAAATGCTTGAGGCACAAAAATAAGTGAAGGCTCTCATGAATAAGTGCCGGTGCTCCGCACCGGAATCAACAAGCATAAATTAAGCACTGCCATAGGGGCATATTTAAGAGCCCCTAGTGCCATTCTAACGCCACATTAGTGTCATTTTTTTTACACTAATGTGGTGTTAGAAGGTCAAAAACGCTGCGCCATATTTACAAAGAGGCGCAATGCATGCATTACACCACTTTGTAACCCTTTATGCTACATTATGCCTGCGCCAGGCATAATGTATGCTAAGGGGCATCCCCCGTTAGGGTGGCCAAAAAAAATGACGCAAAGAAAACTGTCAGATTTCTTTGCGTCATTTTTTTCCGGCACTTTTAACACCTGCTCAGAGCAGGCATTAAAAGGAGGCTTCCATTGGTTACAATGGGCCTCTGGGTGCTTTGCAAGATTAGCGTAAACATTTTTTACGCTAATCCTGCAAAGCGCCGGACTAGCGTTAAAGCTTCTGACGCTAGTCCCCTAACTAACGCCATGGTGCACTGCATTTTAAATACTATGCACATATGGTGGTGTTGGGGGGGCGCTAAAGGGTGCAAGAAAAGTGGTGCTGCACTGTAAGCAGCGCCACTTTTCTTAAATATGATCCATAGTTCTGTATTTTTTGCAACAGGCATATTAACTCTTTACGCTACTTTGTTGAGTCAAAGCTGCCACTAGGCAAAACTCCATCTCTCTCTCTAGCAGGAGCATTAATCAAAAGAGGTATCTTGACATTTTAATTGTTTTTTGAAGGCTAAACGCACAAGGAACTTCTCAGCAGGTGCTTTTAAAACGCAAATTTCTGACTTATTGCTAAGCACAGCGCCCCCCTGAGGTCGGCGTTCGGTGCGGTCGCACCGCTTGCACCGCCCAAAAGCCGGCCCTTGTCACCAGAGAAGCAGCAGAGTTGATAGGTACAAGGCTTCTATTAGAACAAAATGGAAAAAGATGATTCGCAAAGTTTTTCTTTAAAACAGTGGTGTCAATGGAAGAAGGTAAATGTGTATCTAGTGGGAGCAGTAACAGATAAAATCATGCTAACAGTGTCATGGGTCAAGTCAGTAGAATGAAGCATGTCTTAGTCAGTCTGTGTGCCTTTGAAATCTCAAAGTCTAGTGGTTTTACCGTGCACTGTCTGTAAAGTAAATGTGACAAGCAGAGGGCGATTTAATTACTCATTGCTGAGTTACCTGTACCGATTTGTGTCAACTCAGAGGCTGCTAAATTGGCATAGAAAGCAGCATGCATGGCTGCCATGTCCAAGTCCTATCTTCCTGTAAAGTGCCTCTGCCAGTAGGTTTTGTGTGATTTTGATCTTGCATGCAGTTTAATTACTAACTCTGTAATGTTATGCAGCTTGTAATGGAAAGGAGCAGCATGTCTCAACTTTATGCGCTCCTTCAACAGTGCTAACTGGCACTACAGTCTTGGAAGCACATGATATCTTCTTTAAGCCAACGTTGTTCCTTGGTACCCGCTGCTGTGCATGATGATCTCTGCCAGCCTAGATCCATGAAACCCCTCAAGAGCTCCATAACTCATCCCTGCCCTCGGTACATGTTCTAGGAAGTGTGCTGTGCATGATGTCTAGAACCGGCATTGCTAACTGAACCACATTACCTCCCCTCCACTCTTGCATGGCATGAGGTCTGGTTTAGCCCATTACTACTTCATGCTGTTGTAAATAGTGCTGAAAATCACTCTAGTGGCCAGAAGCGGTTCTTTTATATCCTCTCAGTACATGAGGTTTGGTTTAACACATTTACTGCTCCCTGCTGCAAATGTTCATGATGTTAAGAGCTCAGTCATCGAAGCACGTCAGATCTGTTCTAATAATCACTTCTCTCTGATGCCCACTGTAGTAGGTGTATATCATGCAAGTGCCAGCCTATTGGCTTATAGTCCACCCCACAGCACATCTTGACACATCAGACCTGGTTTATCTTGTTCCCAGGTAGCCGCTGGAACTAATTATCATGATGATGTGAGAGCTAGCTTGGTCATTAGAGCTGCGTCATATCTTCTTGCCACCTTTCCAGTGGGCGGTAATGTCCCCTAAAATCAGGTATATCTCAGAAGTCTTCAACAATCATAGCCAAAAGATCCACAAACCACTGAAAGTCCTACACAGCAGGCCAGTAAATTGATTGAAAGGCAAATCAAGTATGCAGCTGGCAGGTGAAGATACACATATCAGAAAGGTATTAAATAGTCGAGCATTCTTGCTAGATGTATACATTGGAAAGGTACAACCGTGCACAATGACCACCATAATTTCTTATTTACTCAAATCATATTAAGTAAAAAGCAGGTGAAAAATGAAATGGCTCCGAAGGAAAAAGGGTAACTGGTGTGCAGGTAAGGGTGGGCGGAATTGGCGGAGTTCCATTCTGACGAATTCCCCCTCAATGCCCTTACTTAAGTATTTTACACCCAACAAATTTCAAATGTTACAAGCCGCCACTGGCAGCCAAGACACTTGTGTGTTGGTTATCCCTTATTACAGGCTCAAATCCACACGTAGCAAGGCATCACAAGTCTGTGCCATCTTTTCTGTATTATCTCTCGCTTGAGCTGAGGCACTGGTCTGCTTTGTCTTCGTTTTGTAAAGAACACTTAAAACTCACAAAAAGACTTCTTTACCTAGTACTGCCTCTCACATCTTCCAGTCCTTAACACATTTTCACACCCCGAGTGGTGTTGCTATATACACAGGCCCACTTGTCTCTGAAATGTGCTATAGCCTGCCAACTAGACAAGACGAATTACTGGCCTTTTTTTAATACACGAGATTTTATTCATTTGAACGTGATTAAAAAGTAAACATTATCATGTACAGCGCACACAGCCATGTTAGATTTAGAAC
This sequence comes from Pleurodeles waltl, assembly GCF_031143425.1. Classification (NCBI taxonomy): domain Eukaryota; kingdom Metazoa; phylum Chordata; class Amphibia; order Caudata; family Salamandridae; genus Pleurodeles; species Pleurodeles waltl. The sequence continues at coordinate 1,151,219,692 of NC_090446.1, read as the reverse complement.
AGCAGATAATTCACACGTATGTTTTGGCTCAATCCAGGGCAGAAAAACTCCACGATTTTCTTATGTTTATTTGGGCATCCCTGCTGCATATATGGGCTCGTCCATTTTGGCACACTAGTCCATCCCCTTGCAACAGTCTCCCATCTACGGGGGTATGGCCAAGTCCCACAATCGGGCAATATCCATATCTGTGGTCAGACTTATCACCCCAACCAATGACCTGTCTGCCAGCACCCCTCCCCCCCCCCCCCCGGACCTCCATGTCTGCCAGCACCCCTCCCTCCCCCCCCCCCACCCCCCCGGACCTCCATCAGTCTCAGGAGGGCTGTACGTGCTGACTTCTATATTGGGCACCCCCCAATATAGAGATATGATAGGGCAAGTCAAGACCACATGATAGAAGTCTGCCTCCTCACCAGAGAGTGCGCAGGAGGACGAGGGACACCTGCGGGCTCTCCACAACCTCAGTGAGGTCAGAGATGTAGAATGCAGATAATGAAGTTGAATCGATCTGAGCTTGGAGGGGATCCCGAGTTACCTTGATGCCATCAAGGCTTCCCTCCATTCCCTATCTTCCAGTGAGCCTACCCATGCTTCCCACTTAGCCCTCAATGGGGTGAACAAGTTAGGTGAGTTAAAGACTAAGGACCTGTATGTACAGAGATACCACGTTTTCCTAACACTCACAACAGCAGGAGCCCCTCCAGTGGGCTGAAGTCAGGGGTGTTCCAATGCTGTCCTTGTGGGTTGGCAGTGAGTGTCAGAGTTGTAAGGATCTATGGGACTGAGACTGATGTAAATAGAACTCCTCTTTCAGGCCCTGAAGCGACTTTGTGAGTTCCTCGCCAGACATCCCCTAATTGATAAGTACCAACGAGATCCCATTTAGTGACGCCCTCCAGCTGCGCAGTCGGGCCTATCCATCACCCTCTCGAAAGGGGAGTTTGCAGCGAGATCTTTCTATCCGACCCTATCCAGTGCAGGGCCTCTCTCCACACCTGTAATATCCCTTTCATCGCCTCTGGGAGTGAACCAGGGAGGAGCGTCCCATATAGTATGGTCACAATGGTATCAACCCCTAGGATGGACACTTCTCACTGAAAGGCAGGGTCATTCCACCCTCCCTGGAGCCAATCATTCAGCACAATGACCTGAGTGGCCGGGTGGTATAGCCTTAGATCTGCAACCGCCATTTCTCCACCAAATGTATAAAAGGTGCACTTGCCAAATGCTATGCAAGGGACTTTTTTGGCCCGAAGACTATGTGAGCACCATGCTCCTGCCCCCGGGAACCACTTCCCAGGAACTGCACAGGGGTAATTCTGGAACACATATAGAAAGCGTGGTAGGACCATCATTTTAAATAATGTTGCTCTGCTGATATCAAAGAGGACTCTGGCCCGTTTACTGAGATGTGCCTGCATTCTTATCATCACAGGTATCTATAGTGCCTGGGAGGCACACCAATAGGGATTTGGACCAATTCACTTGCAGGCCCAAAGCCTAGCCATAAAGATCGAGCACTTGAAGGATGTGTGGGCCCGTGCACTCTGGATGAGCCATGAACGCAACATATCATCCTCCTATAGCGCTATACAGTCTTCTATACCTTCAACCCAAAGAAAGCCTTCCACTTGTGCATCACATCTGACCCAGGTCTCCATTGGCTCTATTGCTAGGGCAAGTAAAAGAGGCAACAATGAAACCACCTGTCAGTGCCCCTACCTAAGGGTAATGTATTTGGAAAGGGACCATTGGCCCATACCTGGGCCGAAGTAGTCCTATATAAGAAACGTTTAAATGATATGAATCTATGCCCAAATACCATTCAATACAGTACGTCCCACAAAAAGTCCCCGTCTAGGATATCAAATTCTTTCTCAAAGTCAGGCAAAAAGAAGGCTTTTTTTCACCCTTCAATCTATTCTTGTATGCCACCACCTCCTGAACCCTACGGATACAATGGCAGTTGCTACAGATCAGCATAAAGCCTCACTGGTCCTTATGTATTAATGAAAGGAGGATTGGAAAGAGCCTGTTGGCTAGCATTTTCGCATACATTTTTACTTTGTTGTTAGTAACCAAGATGGGGCGATATGAGACACGGCATTTAGGGCTCCTCCCTAGCTCAGGAAATACTACTAGAGTAGCTAAATCCAGTCCCCCTGGCAGATGGCCCCTATCAACAGCCTTTTTTAACATAATTAACAATAGTTGTATGAGAGTTTTCCTAAATTTCAGCTAGTATTCAATTGGGGACCCGTATGGGCCCGCTGTCTTGCTGGTTTGCACGTCTGAGAGCGTGGTGTTAAACCTTTCTTCTGTAAAGGGTTAACCAAGTTTCTCCCTCACAGTACATGACAGCACTGGTAGAGGTAGGTCTCTAACCAGGTGGATGCCATCTCCCCGGGAGGCTGAATCCATCTCGTGTAGAGGGAACCATGATAGTTCACAAAAGCCATAGCGATGTCTCGGGCTCCTTCTGTTTTCTTGCACCCCCCCCCCCATCCATCAAACCTGGAATCAATAGCTCCAATGCTGCCGTGTAGCCAACCAATAGAGCAGCTTGCTGGACTTATTCCCCCACTCATAGATCCCACTTTGTGTGGCCAGCCAACATTGTCACGCCTGTTTGAGAGAGAGCTGTCAGATTGCCATCCGGTCCAGTGCTAATTGGCACTCTTCCCTTTCATCCTAAGCACTCCTTCGATCCAGTATGGCCATACACACCTCAAAGTCTGCAATCTGCTTCTCATACTGTCAATCCAAAGCGCTAAAAAGGGACAGCGCAACCCCTCTCATGTAAGTCTTACCAGCCCCTATAAAGTACCTCGATATTCCACAAAGACCTTGTTCAGTTCTACAAAGCAGTCCAGTTTATTGGACCAATGGTGGACCATCTTCTCCTTTGCAAGGTGCCATGTCCCCAGCCTCCATACTGGCCTATGGATGGAGTCCAGGCCACCCTTGAGCAGCACTAAAGGCGAGTGGTTCAGGATTCCCTGGGACAATATGTATGTGCCGTTGTTGCAGACAGGTTTGCAGCAGGCAAAAGGACAGATCTACGGGTGACCTCGTTTTATGGGTGCAGTGGTGTGTGTATATGCTGTCTACTGTGTATGCCACACGCACCAAACAATATACAGCCCCATACTCGAAATTCAGGCTACCATCTGTGACGCTCTTTCCTTTGTTCGTAGGAGGTTCTTTCAGCAGTCATCATGGGGAACCATTATCATGTTAAATTCCCCACCTTTGAATAAGGTTGTGGTGGAGTTCAATCAGGAAAGCTTTAAATATGTCTAGGGTTTCACCCCAAACTTTGAGGGGACATATATGCTCAGGAAGTTGTGGGTCTATCCTGCAAACACTTCATCTACCCATACTTATCTAACCTGTGAGTCGGTGGCATATGTGTCACCACAAGGGGGACCCATCCGTATAGTAAGATAGCCACCCCACGGAGCCACTGATACACCCTGTTGTAATCAAACCTGGCCAAAAGTGGACTGCTGGTATCCTTCAGGTGGGTCTCCTACATAATTATTACTTGAGGTTTGTGCTGTTTCACCAAATCAAAGTCAGCCCACACTTAATGTGGTCAAGGAGGCCAATTCGATTCCATGTTATTATCTTAAGGTGTGCCATTGGGTAGTTGTCCTTACCATGTCAATGGATCGGTCCTGTCTATCTTTGCCCTTCCTATTCTTCCATCTGGGCCAACCCACCACAACTTTTCTTGTGGTCCCGGTTCCTACCATGCCAGGTTTGGATTGAACTACAGTCTAACCCTGCACTGCCATGCGAACTCCAACCAACGGGGCCAGAACTACCCTATACAATTCCACCAAATTCTCCCTACCCATACTTCTCCCCCTGAAGCATCTGTCACCCATAACATGAACAACACCTAACAAGCGATACAACTGTGGCAATCACTGTACCCTCCGACCCCTTGGCTCAAGCAAAACAGAAATAGGATCTGTCATTGCTGCCAGTTCTGGAACATGGAAAATAGTTACTGAACAGAGTGAAACAACTACTCCCCCCACCCCGCCAGGGTGGCACAGAGACCCAGTCCTGCCATGAGGTCTCAGGTCCATGCTCCAGGTGACTGGCCTTAGATGCTGCAGCTCCCAGTTACCGTCCTGCATCTGTGTCACTGTTTGGGTCAAAGCGAGCTGACCCATGTTTCACCCCACGTCACTCCTCCTCTGAGGCAGAGAGTCATTGTGGACCGTTGCTTTTCCTCCATTGGCCTTTCTCTCTCTCTCTCTCTCTCTCTCTCTCTCTCTCTCTCTCTCTCTCTCTCTCTCTCTCTCTCTCTCTCTCTCTCTCTCTCTCTCTCTCTCTCTCTTCTCTCTCTTCTCTCTCTTCTCTCTCTTCTCTCTCTCTCTTCTCTCTCTCTCTCTCTCTTCTCTCTCTCTCTGCCTTGTCTACAGTGCAGTACTTCCCCAGATGGATTGTCTGAATGCTGTGCAGCTATCTATGCTCTGTCACCCGCTCCCAAGCTGCTTCTGGTTTGTCAAAGAAATATTATTTAGTCTCATAAATGATGTGGAGCTACGCCAGGAAGAGAAGCATATATTGTAGCTTCAACACAAAGTTTCTGTTTGACTGCTTCAAATTAATTGCGTTGCTCTTTCAGGGATAAAACAAGTGGAAAGCTTGTCCATCAGCATCCATGTGCAAATCTGCTGTTCCAGAAACTCCTCAGATGCAGCTCCCTCGGTTCTTTCATGGGAACCTATGAAGCACACATTATTTGCATGTGCACAATTTTCTGCATCCTCTACCCTATTCTCCAGAATGCAGGCGACAGATGTCAGATGGGCCACCTCCACCTTCAACATCGTCTCTGAGTCCTCCAGCTCTGATATGCACCCTTCTGCCCCTGACACTCTGTCCATAGTGTTCTGCAGGTCCTGTCTCAGGACCACAATGTCTATTCCCACTTCCCCTATTTTGGTCTCCAGTGCAGTTCAGGATGTCTATATCGCCTGTAAGGTGTCTGCTCCATCTGGAGCCTTCAAGCACTGGATAGACACTTCCCCATTTGCTCCAGCTTTACCAGTCTGAGGGGGAGAGACCGCATACTTTTGCCTGTGAAGGTGGCAGGCTTCCCCTTCCCATGGTGATCTTCTGAGTGAGCTGTGACTACAATTGTGTGCTACTACTGGGGCTCCTTCAGTGCCCAAGACAGTTCCCCTGTAATGTTATGTAGCTGAGCTCCTCTGTGGCAGGCAAATGGCCCCGTATACCAGGACATGGACGGCTCTGGTTTCCCAAGAACCAAGAAGTGGAAAGGTTGCAGTCCCAGGTTCTGTGGTCTGGACTTGGTCTCCAGCGCTTCACATACAGGCCGGTCATTGTCCCAGGGCTAACCCAAGCTGCTGTGCTTCACAACGAGCAGTCGGGCTATGGGTTCTGCTCCATGGCTGACGTTTGCTGGGGGCTGTTGCAATGAGGCTATGTGCTCTTCAGTATGCATGGCTTACCCAGCAGAGTGCTCTTCCCTGGTCCTTGCCACACTCCTCTACTGCAATCCAGCCGCAGGTGGTCCTCCCCCACCTGCCTCCGCTGTTGGGCTGGAGCGCCTTACCGCTGCTACTCCCCCTGCCTGGGGGACAACATGACTGGCTCAACCGCACCTTTGGCAGCTTGTCAGTGCCCTCAGCAGGGACCTGTGGACTGCGCCGCAAGGCAGTGGATCGCTCTCCCATCCAGATGACTCCTAGAAGTCCTTTCCGGGGCCAGTGCTCCTATCAATAGCCATTTGGCTGCTATCTTGTCTGTCGATAGGCCCACCCAACAATTGCTGTAAAGTGACTAGGGTACCACCGAGGCACAGGTTTCCCCACATGGTCCTCTGGGGTGTGGGTGCTGTACTCCGGTGGCTAGGGGCCCCAGTTGTCTGCCAGCAACAGGATTATGACAGATGCCCGATCCAGAGAACCAGGAGCTCACAGAGAGACATCTGTCTTTTTTGGACCTCTCAGCCACAACCCCTCCTTACCGGCCTTTTATAGTCAAACATTTGCAGACTCATTCTAACCTATACTTTCCTATCTTTTTACTACTGATAGCTGTGACTTCGGAAGTGTAACCCAATATTGAAAGTTCTCTCCCCAGCTTCTTCCAAAAGCTGAAGAATGACTTCTCTTCCTCAAAATCACTTCTGACTTGACTTTTTCCAACAGATGTATACCTTCAAGCCTACAATTCATCTTCTGTTGTGACACCATGTGGCACTGCTGACACCCAAGTTTGCTTAGTTGAATTCTTCTATATATAAGTGCTTACCGTTGAAGCCAAATGCAAAATATATATATATTTTTTTTTTAAAAGGCACAGACCCTTGTATGGGCAATTAGACTAATGGCTACCTTTGGGTGCTAGTTTGAGACTACTTTGGTTCTTTCATGCAACTTATACACCTATGTGGTCTTAAAAAACTACCAACCAAATATAAAAATAATCTAACTGAGGACTTGTCCTAAATTGTTATATATTTTTTAATACAATTTTCTAGTTTTGTTTGGTCCTTCACTATACACTTTCTTTTGTGTTAGCATTTGACTTCAGTGAACGTTCATAAATTAGTTTTCTAGAAATTAGGAATCTAAAAATGTTTAACTCCTTGACGAGCATGATCAAATCAAGCAGATGCAAAGTATTTAAATACTGCCAAAGCTATTGTGCTGGGAATAAATTCCGCTTTTCTCGCAACCAGTGCAGTGCTTCACTTCACCTGAAAAACTTGTAAGACACCGACCTCAGGCTGCGTTCTGATCATAAGTAGACCTTACAGAGTTGCTTTGGAACAACTAGATTAGATCTTCCCTCTGGCACATGTCTATACATAAAACGTATAAAATTATATGTCTGTGTCTTTTCTCATGATTTAATTGGCTTTATTTAATCCCTGGGAATGCCAGGGCGCAAGGTGGATACTGTTTTGGGTGGTGTGGGGAATCAGAACTGTGCTACGTTCTCCTTCTTCCAGTAAGATCCAGAGACTTAAGATGGTGTTAATCCATTTATTTAGGAAGGGCAAGAGAAGCACAGAAACCACCAGCCACCTCACAGCTCAGCTCAGTCCAAGTGACTTCTTTAGAATTTCCCCCAGCCCATTCTATTACAATAAGAATACATCGCAATGACAAACACCAATGATGCATTTACATTCTTTTAGCTCAAAGAATGTCACTAATAAAGAGACCTTCTCATAGCACACAATGCTTTTTCCTTCACCCAACCAACTAAAGGATGGCTAGGATGATCATCACAATCTTCCACATAAGATGTGATTGCGTCTCATTTTATAGGCAGCCTAGACAAGCAGTCTGCAGCTTTGTTACATGCCCAAGGTACATACCCTTGGTATGGAAATTGTACTCACACAATCCTTCCATCCACCTCTTAATTCTTGTTGTCACTTGGCACTGCCTTAACATGAAAAAATCTGTGGTAAAGGTCTATGGTCAGTCCTTGCTGTATAAGGAAGGCCCCCACAGGGAAATTTTAAATTGCTGCACAGTCCATGAAACGGCTAAGGATTCCCATTCCATCATTGAATATCTCTTCTCTGCCTCCTTGATAGAATGAAATGCCAACGCAATCACATTTTCCTCTCCATCAACAATCATTCAAAGAACAGCACCCAAATCACTTACACTTGCATTTGTGGATTGTAAAGTTCTGTGACACACATCAAACAGCCTTACAGTTGGCAAAGTACTGATGCAATTTTTAATCTCTTCAAATACTCTAACATAATCTATAGACCATTCAAGCTTGATTTTCTTTTTGTTCAGCAATGATCTCAAAGGCAGAGAAAGATCAGCAAAGTTAGAAATTAATTTAGAGCAGAACTCAGCCAATCCCAAATAAGATCTAGCTTGATCCTTGTTGGAGGTGGTGCATTTGGAATGCTGTTTGCCAACTTTGGAGTTATCCTGTCATGAGAACTAGTGTGTCCTAAATAGGTGACAGATGTCACTCTAAATTTAGACTTCTCCTTCTTAAGCGTAAGCCCATGATAACGTGTCCTGGTTAAAACCAACTTCAAAGTATGGTCATGTTCTGTTCTGTCAATGCTTGACACCAAGATGTCACCCTGAATAATTAATACCTTAGATATCCCCTTCTATATATTCATCATCACCCTTTGAAAGCATGCTGCTGTAGAAGTCAATCCAAATGACATGCAAAAGAACTTGAATGGCCCTAGAAGAATAACAAATGAAGTAAGATGCGTGAGTCTTCATTTAAGGCAATCTGGTGGTATGCAGGGGGTACATCTATAGCACTAAAAAGACTAGTTTTTCCTAAAGTGGCCAAACTTTACTTAATGTTAGAAAGACTTTTCCTATCCACCCTAGTATATTTATTAACATCATGAAGATCTACACACATTCTGATTTTCTTACCATTGTACGTGAGGGCTGAAACCACTGGAGAGAGCCATTTAGATGACTGAATCTCCCCTATAACACAAGCCCTGAGGAGTTTATCAAGATATTTACTCAAGGGACCGAGCATCAAATCAGGGACCTTCCTAACTTTATGCACTGAAGGGACCACATTCCTCCTTAGAATAATTTTGTGCTCAAAACCTTTTAGGTAATCCAAAATCATCAGTGAACACCTTTTAAAATTATTGTTATGTATCTATAATTTCATCAGGGCGAAAGAGCAAGAAAACCTTTACTGGAGAATTGGGATTGACGGTAATGCCCATCTCACTCTGGTGATGCCAACCCAACTAATTATCCCCTCTCTTAGCAATATACACCTTTCCCACTGTGCTTGAACTGGACCTTTGTTATAGAATAACCCCAAACTTCAATTTTCTTTCAGTCACTGTTCGCACCATGGAATCAGAGAACATGTCCACAATGGTGTGGAGTATGTGGATGGCAAGTGTTTGCTGAGTTAAACATTTGCAGGTCAGGGGTAACCATGGGTTGTTAGAGAGAGGGATATGGGGAGAGTATAGTGTGTTAAGCCCAAGTAACTTGGTTCAGACCCAATATGGTGTGGAAAGTGTCTCGATCCCTCTTAGGTTTCTAGGGAGGCCCTGTGGTATCATGCAGAGTGGAGTGGGAGAAATTAGTGAGAGTTCCAGCTTGAGGTATTGGATTCTAGTGTCTGGGTGATACCAGAAGTATGTGAAGTGGACCTGGGCAACTAGATAGTAGAGGTAAAGGTCGGGGACCCCAAAACCGCCACGTTTGAATGGAAGTGTCAATGTATTCCAGCACATGCTGGGTTGGCGTCCCTCCCATATCAAGCGAGTGAGGAGACTGTGTAGCGTGTTAAAAAATTCTTAGTTAGGGCAATGGGGATGTTCAGGAATAGATAAAGAAAATGCAGAAGGACCACTATTTTAATGATGGCCACTCATTCGGCAATTGATAGAGACAGAGAGATCCATTGTTCAATTTGGGTTAATAATTTGTCCAACACCGGTCCGTAATTACGCTGTATCACTTCACTGTCCTTGTGTAAAAGTATACCGGAGTATTTGGTGGACTTGTCACACCAGATCTTGGGATACTTAAGCGTGCAGGGTGTCATGGCTGCGGTGAGTGGAAAAATATCCGATTTGTTCCACTTGTTGGAGAGGCATGAGAACAAACCAAAGTGAATCACCTCCTCAAGAGGTGGGAGAAGGATAGTCCCTGGCTCCCAAACAAAAAGTAAGATGATATCTGCGTAGAGTGAGGCTAACAGCGGGCCCTGGGAAAAACAAATAGCTTGGTGTATGTGATGTTCCTGGAGGTGATGTAAGAGGGGGTCCAGGCAGATAATAAATAATAAGGGGGAGAGCGGACACCCCTGTCTGGTGTCACGGGTCCGTGTGAATGGTTCAGAGGAGGCCCGTTGACCTTTAGTCACGCTAGGGGGTTGGTGTATAACAGCCTAATTAAGTCTCTGAAACCACAAGGGATTCCAAGTTTTATCAGAACGTCATGCAAAAAGGACCATTCTAGGGAATCAAACGATTTCTAGGCAATGAGTAATACCTGCGGCATCCGGGTTCTCGGGAGAGATGTGATTGAGAACTGCAGAGATTAATTGATGTAGAGCAATGTGGGACAAACCTAGATTGCATGGGAGCAATTATACCATCTGTCAGTAAAGATAGGAGTGTGGCAAGCACCTTTGCCAATATCTTATTGTTGTGATTCAAAAGCAAAAGAGGCCGATAGGAAATACATAGATGTGGTGGCTTGCCAGGTTTTAGAAGTAGCAAGATTACAGCTTCGTTAGGAGTTAGGAGGTTGCAAAAAAACTCTGGCATATCTACTTTTGGCGTGTAGACATTGACCAACAGGAGGGTTAACCAGCCAAGCTACCATGGACTAGTAGGTAGTGGCCCTCTAAGTCAGAGAGCTTGTTGTGACAGACAAAAGGAAGACTTTTGTGAATGAGTGTACAGACCCCTCAAGAGTATGTATTGTAGTGCGAGAAGAGGAAATTTGTGCCCCACTGAGCAGCAAAAGTGCAGTTCACATAAGGCACTAGATATGTTTCTTGTAAAAACGCTAGTTTAATGTTGTGTCTGTGCAGATAACAGAGAACTTGTTTCCCCTTCCTGGGGTTATTTAGGCCCCTTATGTTCCACATGGTGCAGGAATCATTGATAGTACATGGGTTAGGTGATTGTGCAGCCATGCAGGGCAAAGAGGGTGTGTAGTACCAGGATAGTGAGTGATATGTAGAGTATCATGTAGGAGGTAGAATGTGTAGTCATCCTACATAAACAGAACAGTTCAGACAATCCACAACCCCACACCAGTGTAAAGCAACCTTAGTGAATCCCCATTGGACCCCTACAAACAAAAAAAAACAACAGTGCAGTGTACACCTCGGGGATGTAGCAACACTCCATTTAAGTGGAACTCGCCAGCTTGAAGAATGGTATTGCAGGAATCGTTAACCTGTTTGTGGTCATCACCTTGGAGGACACAAAGTAACCATGCCTCTGTCTTGGCTGTCAGCGAAACAATGGCACAGCCAATTGGGAGGGCAACTATCATCATGGAGAAGGGGCTCCCTGAGAGTCCAATTGTGTGAGGTTCAGAGAGCCGCTTATAGAGCATCAGCCAAATCCCAATGTCCTTAAAGAAGCAACATAGCTTCCTACTTTCTCTGTTTTACCTTGTACTCTGGTAAAAAAAAAAACGTATGTCTCTCCAAAAACTAATGTGATACGGTCAGAGAAATATTTCTCTAACATCATTGCTGACATCTCATATAGATCAACTGGTTCTCCATCAGTTCTCCCAATTGGTATCTCCTCTAAGGTTTCATAGACATTCCTACCCTCCACTACCAGGTTGTGCAATAAAACAACTTATTTTCTAGTAGTTGAAACTTTTCTCCCCAATAGCAAGAATATACGAGTCAAAGGTTTTTTTCCATTGTTTCCACAATAATAGGAGATCTCCTTTTTCTGACATGAATTGTGGAGGTTGAGACATACTGGCAACTGACATTTTGGAGATCAGGATAATGAGATTACGAAAGAACGTTTCGGCCACACAGTGACACCCTGTTATGGTGATGAAGCTGAAATGAAGGTTTTACATTTATTAGCGCTTAAACGTAGTGCTGCAATAATCATGTGTGACTTTAACCGAACTAATAAAGATTGTACGGGGACAAAATGTGCCCTTAGAGTAGTTTGCCAACATTTATAAGCGTGCTTTATATAACATGATGTATTAGAATTGCACTAATCCGACATAATCGTAAACGTGTGCTATGATTTGCTTGTTTGAAATGTTTTAGCTTAGCATTACTTTAGTGCTGGCTTCGGCCTAGTTGCCTGGTCTCACGGTTTAGATGCTCGTATTTTTCCAATGTGCTATTAAACGTGTATTTCTGCTTGAAGCTGTACTTTTCCACTGAGATCGTTCACATGCTTATCTTAAGGTTTCGTGCCAGCCTGGCATTTTTCTCTTTGCTCCAAGGTCAATCTGCAGGTGCGGACAATGGAAGCTCTGAAAGTGAGTTAATTGGTATAAAATGTTGCAACTTGCGTACCCGTCTCCAAGGATAATGTATGCTTAAGTAAAAGCTTGAGAACTGTTGTTTTTGATTGGACAATTTGAAGCTGACCTATGAACCCTCCAATGGAAGACCCTACTGGATTTGAACTGTTGTCTATTTAAACCAGGTGCACGAGAAGAAGGTAGCCATTACCCGACATTGCACCCATTGCGCCATTTGCAGCTGTTATGGCCCACCTTGCTGCGACGCCATAGAGAGAGAGAGAGAGACTTTGATGCTTTCTCTAATCGAGAGAAAGAGACTTAAATGATTCTTACCCTAGAGACTTTAACTTTGATATGTCCCTTTGCATGAAGTAGTAGTTTATCTTGCCGCTGTGAGGAAATTGCCCCGTCCACCCCTGCCCCTTTGCCCCGTCCCATGCTGATCGAGAAACTACACCTGTGAGACGAAGACTTCCTTGAATGCTGATCGAAATTGGTAAATATGAAAGGAAATTGTACAATTGCATTGTGTTTCTTTTAGGTAACCAACCGCTGATTTTTTATAAGAGCCCTAGTTAGGAGTTTTCTAAATTAATGTTGCTAAATTGTTTTTGCATGAAGTCCCAAATGCCGATGCTAATTTGAGGTTAGATGAGGATTCCCTTAGTTGCACGATGCAATTTGAGACCTTGTTATGCTGACTAAATGTATGCAATTAGCCCCTTACAGATTATAGTTTTAGTGATTTGCATTGCTATCATCGAATGCCTTGTTATTCAAATGCTGCATAGATTGCACCTGTTTCGCCGTTATGGACCGCTATTAATGTTCATTTACGTTTATCATTTGGTGTTGAGACACATCTATATTGTGCTAGCTTTGTTAATATAGGGAAATAAATTCACTAACTTTGAATAAACTGGTGTGGTTATTCCTGACTGAAAGGTCAGGGTTCGCCGAAATGTATTCTGGATTAATTGTTAAGTGTTATGTTGATCAGGGCATTGCTTATGTTCGTTATTGATTATTGATTTGATTAAATTGACTGGTTAAGGGTGGAGAGGGTCCCACTTAGCCAAAAGATTCATCGGCCTAAAGAGCGTCCAAAATACAGGTAAATTACTAGTACGGAACGCTCTATCAGTAGATGGTAGCAGAGGACGGTTTCGCCTTTTGGGACTCCGTACTGTTAAAGTACATGGTGTTGAACTAACGGTTACGCCCTTTGAGACCTCACTCGAAAAGTTGAATTAGATTTTTCTTGGGTAAAACAGATTGAGAGAATGATGATGGGCTAAGTCCCCCGCGACTTTCCCGGGATCTCGGAGCTTGCGAATGAAGAGAATGGAGGTGTGAGATCAGCGTTGGCGGTACTAGTGATGGTATGAGTGAAGTTAGGATTTTGCGCTTGCACAGCTTATTGCCGCAGATTGTGTGAAAAGGTTGCGAGGATTTTTTTATTTTTTTATTTTTTTTTAGAGAATAGCGGAGGTGCGACTCCGAGTGTAGAAGTAGGGAAGTCGTCGAACTTCATAGAAATAGCGGAGGTGCGACTCCGAGTGTGAGAGTAGGGAAGTCGTCGAACTTCATGTGCATGTGGTGCTTCGTGCAGAAAAAGGTCCACGTGGTTGTTGTTGTTGAGACGGGCCCTGCGAGGTCAAGAGACTCCGGAGTATGTTGAAAAGTGTATGAGACACTTGTTTATGTTGTGGTCTGGTCGGTTTAATAGGTTGATCGGGCGTGGTCAACAAGTCGGTACGTGTGTTAAGGGAGTGAAAGAAACTTCGACTTCGGGCTTTGACAAAATTCTAAGTGCACTAGAATAGATCACTGACAAGTTGAGAGCAGTCTGCGGGTCAGATTTGCTTGCGAACGTGGGGACCGAGAAAGATGGAATAACTGCCGAGGCTAGTGAAAAATCACTAAGGTCCTGAAGCGATTGTGTTACCCCTCCTGTAGTAAACCGACAGATCTGTTTTATTATTATTTTTTGGTAGCTCGCGATACATGCAAGAAGTTGTTACGAGAGGAGCTGAGTGAAGGAGGACTAGCCGCGAGGCTTTGTCAGCCGCAGTGTGTGTGAGTGTGACGTCACTAGGAGCCGCGCTGGGATAGGTTGGTTGTAGAGAAGGGTCGCGCACGGATTGGACGCAGTCCGTGGGGCTCGATTGGAAGGGGAAAGGCAAGCGAAGAGTATTCCGGGAATTAAAGTCACCTATTGATTACAAACTTTGTGAAATAAAAGACGAGAAAATGAAATTTTTTAAAGCATTAAGGAGTGCGATGAAGGGGGAGTCTTACATTAAAGCGAGCGTAGGAGAGGAAACGCCGCCCGAAGGCACACCAGCTTACATTGTAATGGAGGAAAAGGGGGTAGCTCCGTGCCTTTGGCTAAAGCAATGGCACAAGCTGACAGAGAAACATGGGAGCGTAGCATTCCCGATCCATGGGACATTCAATATAAGGATCCTAGAGAATTTGAGATTCGCGATGTACGACATGAAGGTACCTCCAAGGCCAGCACAGTTTGAGGCTCTAGCAATTTGGGAACTAATGGCTAGACAGCAGCAGCAAAATAAGTTCGAGACTAGGATAAGGAAGGTAGAAAAGACACTAGCGGACGCTAGGTGGGATAATGCACAGAAGGTGTGGAGGTCAGATGTATTGCAGGGGATAAAATTGTTTCCCGCAATTACTAAAGAAGAAGAGGAGACAGGTAAGAAAGCTACCTGTAAGACAAACAGGAGGTGTTCCAAGGATAGAGAGGACGAGGAAAAGTTGAGAAGAGAAGAGGAGTTAGAGGATGAGGAGTTAATAATGCAATTGCTGAACGACCGTCCACCACCTTATGTGGAGAGTGGACAAGGTCCAAGTACCAGTTCTGCCCCTCCGGCACCAGTACAGAACAGTGAAACCCAGAGTTCAGGAGCATCATCGGGATCTAAGGACCCGAGTTTACTGTTCACCCCGCAGATACCGCAGGTTAGGAGAATATATCCAGATGTGCCCATGTTGAAACCAGCAGAAAATTATCAGCCGCAGATCCCAAGGTACTACAGCAGTGACAACGGTACGGGGACGATTCTAGATCCAGCCACAATGGGAGGACAGAATGGTCACAACCCAACAATGGCACAAGCTGAATCAACCCAGTTTTTGATGCCTCAAAAGCAGATGCAGGGGGGAAACGCACATGCTCAGATGACGGGGAGTCAGATGGGCGTGCCGGCAATGATGACCCATAGTGTGGGAATGAACATGTCTCAGAACATGGGAAATGGACAGAACCCAGACGCGATATCACTACCCATTACTGTAGGTCCACCGGTACCTTTGTACAGTCAGCCTAACTTAGGTATGAGCGGTCAGGGATCAATGCTGCAGAGTGCACAAGTATGGAGGTGCTTAGACAAATGGGAAAGCAGATGGGTAAAGAGAAAGGAAAAGAGGAAAGACAGTGTCCCAGAGCTAAACGAGAAAAGACCACAGAGTAGTGATGCAGTAACCATGTTACCAATGAGGGAGACAGCAGGGGGAAAATTAATACATGTACCATGGCACAGAAGCGACATTCAGTCTTTTACGGATGATTTTCCTAAACTGAGAGAGAAACCGATTGAATGGTATCAACAGACTGACAGGTTTGTGAAGCTTGCAAAATGTCTCTGGGAAGACCTGAACACTCTTTGAGATTGTGGTTCCGGCAGATTTGTGGGAGGATTGCAAAAGAGTTGTAGGTTGGCCGACAAGTGAACCGGAGAGAGACAGGGATACGGGTGCACCATCACCTATGGTGATGAGCTTGTACTATAAGGTGATTGAGCACTTGAAGACGAAGGTTGCCGCGAAAAATGTGGATTGGCAGAAGATCGATCGAACTGCCCAAGAGGCTAAAGAGTCGATTCATAGTTACTATGAGAGGTTGTTGAAGGCGTTCAAGAACTACAGTGGCACGGAAACAATAGAGGCGAAGGACATGCTTCATTTTGTGTTTAGATTTGTGGAAGGGCTGAGACCAGAGATAAGTCAGATGATAAAGTCGCATTTGATTTGTTGGCAGTCGAAACCTATTGATGAGGTGTTGAATTATGCGAAATACTGTAGCGACGAAATTGAAGTGAAACAGAAAAAGTTGAAAGAGAAAGTGATGATGATGCAACTTAAAGCAGCTCAGACAGGTCTGCAAGGTTTGCAAGGGTTCCAACAACAGGTACCGCAGCCGCAGCCGCAGTTGCAGGGAAATATGATGTTTCAGCCACAGGCGAGAGGCAGAGGCAGAGGAGGTTTTGTGAATAATGGTCCGGATTTGAACACTGTTGTGACTCCGAATGGTGTGCAGGCATTGAAAAAGGTGATGCCGTGTCACGTGTGCGGAATTGTCGGTCATTGGAAACGCGAGTGCCCGATGGTGGTGCAGGAAGGTGCAGGTGTTGGTCAGCAAAACAATGATGTCAATGCATTTCAGACAATGAGGGGACCGAAAATGAGAGGTCCAAACCCAAATTTTCAGACCATAAATCAGCTGCAGGGATTACAGCCCATGCAGCCGCAGCAGATGCAGATGCCCCGTATGCAGATGACGCAAATGCAGCCAATACAACAGCAGTTACCCATGGTACCTAATCAGCAAATGCAAATACCTTTGGCACCAATGAGTCAGCAGCAAGTGATGGTTCCTCCACAGGTCTCGGGTCAGGTAATGAATACAAATGGCACCGTACAACAGTTCCCATTACACAGTGAGAGTGGAATAAACAATGTATGGGAGAGTGAAAGTTCAGGAGAGGAAGGAGATTGTGTGCTTGCAGCATCCTTGGAAGTTGATCAAAAGGGTCCGTACGTGGAGGGAAGAGTAATGGGTCATCGTGTCTCATTCTTGGTTGACACAGGAGCCACACGTTCAACTGTTAAGAGCATTGAAGTACCAAATTTGCCACTCTCAGGAAGGACAGTTCAAGTGGTGGGAGTAGCAAACAGGCACCTGACAAACCCAATTACAGATCCGGTACCAGTCAGCATTGGTAACTATCAAGGGCTACATAAATTTGTGGTATGTGACTCAAGCCCGATAGCACTGTTAGGGAGAGACCTATTGTGCAAATTGGGATGTTCGATTATGTGTTCGAACGAGGGAATTAAAATACAGACGAGCAGTGATGGGGAAGAAGAGGACAGTGGAGATGGGGATGAGATGGAAACCGTCGATGAAGAGTATCCTCTGATTTGTCTCTTCCCGATGATAACTGAAGAAGATATTCCAGCTGAATTACGGGAAACAGTTGGAAAGGAAGTGTGGGATATGACAGGGAAAGAGGTGGGATTGATGAAAGGAGTGGAACCAGTGAAAGTGACTGTAAAGCCCAATGCAACCTTTCCCCAGACCCCACAATACCACATGGCACAAGACACCCTCATGAAAGTTGCCCAACTCATAGACGAATTTGTAAAACAGGGAGTACTGAAAGAAGTGTTAAGCAGTCCATGTAATTCACCAATCATGGGACTAATAAAGCCGAGTGGAAAGGTCCGACTCGTGCAGGACTTGAGGAAAATAAATGACATCATAGTCAAATGCTGCCCTGTAGTACCAAATCCAGCTGTGATAATGTTTCAAGTCCCTTGCGATGCTGAGTGGTTCTCAGTCATCGACTTGTCACAAGCATTCTTTTCGGTGCCTCTTCATGAGGACAGCCAATTTCTCTTTTGTTTCAAATTCTTAGACAGAGTGTACAGTTGGTGTCGAATTCCTCAAGGGTTTTCTGAATCACCGTCAATATTTAATCAGATTCTAAAGAAAGACTTGGAAGCATTAGAATTGCCATTCGAGTCAACCCTAGTACAGTACAACGATGACTTACTGATTGCATCAAAGACAGAAAGTGGCTGCACAGCCGATACCATTGCTCTGTTGAACCATTTGGGAAGGAATGGACACAAGGTGTCTCCTTCCAAATTGCAGTTTTGTCAGAAGAAAGTGAAATACTTGGGTCACCAGATAGAGAAAGGGTCACGGAGAATAATGAAGGAAAGAATAACGAGTGTACTTCAAATGAGTCCACCAAAGACAAGGAGGGAGGTGAGGAAGTTTTTGGGAATGGTGGGCTACTGTCGTCAGTGGATTCCCAACTTCTCAACTCTAGCAAAGCCTTTACTGAAGCTGACCCAGAAGGATGCCTTGGATCAAATTGAGCTGAAAGGAGATGAGATGGATGCCTTTATTGAATTGAAAGAATGCATGTGCAGGGCTCCAGCTTTAGGTATGCCTGATTACACAAAGCCTTTCACATTGTTTTGTCATGAACGTGATGCATGTTCTTTGTCTGTCTTGACTCAAGCCCATGGTGGCATAAACAGACCAGTAGCGTATTTTTCAGCTACCTTGGATCCGGTCGCAGCAGCACTTCCAGGGTGTTTGCGCGCCGTAGCAGCAGTTGGTATCAGCCTCACTCAGAGTGAAGGAATAGTGATGGGACACCCAGTAACAGTCATGGTCCCTCACTCAGTTGAAATACTTTTGACCCGCTCCCGAACGCAACACATGACTGGAGCAAGACTCACAAGGTATGAAACAATAATTCTGGGCTCACCGAATGTGCAGCTGAAAAGGTGCACTACGCTGAATCCAGCAACCTTGCTTCCCGGTGAAAATGCTGAAATTGAGGACGCTGAAGACGTCGAGCATGACTGCCTTCAGGTGACTGAATTTTGCACAAAACCTCGACCTGACATTAAGGATACTAAGCTTGATGAAAATGACCAAATTGTTTTCGTTGATGGTTCATGTCTAAGAGATGGGATGGGAATTTTGAAAGCAGGATATGCTGTATGTACTGTAACCGGTGTCTTGGAAGCGTCCTGGCTTCAAGGAGTCTATTCTGCACAAGTAGCAGAACTTGTAGCCCTTACAAGAGCATGTCAATTGTCTGCATTGATGAAAGTTACCATCTACACCGATAGTCAGTACGGGTTTGGAATTGTGCACGACTTTGGACAACTATGGTCACAGAGAGGTTTCCTGACTTCTTCAGGATCCCCAGTGAAAAACGGGGGGAGAATAAGGGAATTGTTACACGCCATTCAAATGCCAGCCGAAGTTGCAGTGGTAAAGTGTAATGCTCATACAAAAGGACAGGACTATGTTTCTCTGGGAAATGCATATGCAGATCGGGTCGCAAGATTTTGTGCCTTGAACTGTATATTACTCAGGGATGAATGGAATTCAATAAGTGAACCAGAACTCGAACCAGCTGAAGCATTTGCCTTGAAGGTCGTAGATACAATAGATGAACTAAAAGCATTACAGAATAACGTCAGGGAGGATGAAAGAGATTCCTGGATTAAATCACAATGTATAAAGAGACCAGATGAGTTATGGGTTTCAAATGAGGGAAAATTTGTTTTGCCAAATAGTCTCTTATCACAGCTTGCGCGGTTCTATCATGGGCAGGCTCACCTAGGGAGAGATGCCATGATAAGATTGTTCAAAACTGATTGGTTTAACCCCAGATTTCGTCAAGCTGCAGAAGCAGTTTGCCATCGATGTGTTATTTGCCAGCAGATGAACCCAGGAAAGGGAACAGTTGTGAACGCGAGCCACATTGGCAGAGCCAGTGGCCCGTTTAGTAGAATGCAGATGGACTTCATTGAGATGCCTGTGCATGGAGGTTTGAAGTATGTGTTGGTGATTGTGTGCATTTTTAGTCACTGGATTGAAGCATACCCCACACGTAGAAATGACAGCCTTACAGTTGCAAAACTATTATTGAGGGAGTTAATACCACGTTTCGGATTCCCGATCTCTTTAGAATCAGATAGGGGAAGTCACTTCAATAACGAGGTGATAAAGTTACTTTGCGCAGCGCTGAACATTGAGCAAAAACTGCATTGTAGCTATCGCCCTGAAGCCTCAGGACTGGTGGAGCAAGTGAATGGTACACTGAAATCAAGAATGGCGAAAATATGTGCATCGACAAATTTTAAATGGCCTGACGCATTGCCCTTGGTGCTAATGTCAATGAGAAACACCCCTGATAGAAAGACTGGATTGTCTCCGCACGAAATTCTCATGGGCAGGGCTATGAGACTTCCTGCAGTTCCCGCAAACGCGCTTTTGAATATTACAGATGATATGGTGTTAGACTACTGCAAGGGTCTGGCTGACGTGGTTCGCTCTTTCTCTCACCAGGTGGAAGCAACCACCTTGCCACCGATCCAAGGTCCAGGACACACACTGAAAGCAGGTGACTGGGTCGTGGTAAAGAAGCACGTGAGAAAGTCGTGTCTGGAACCCCGTTGGAAAGGCCCTTTCCAAGTGATCCTGACGACCACTACCGCTGTGAAGTGTGCGGGAGTTCCCAACTGGATTCACGCCAGTCACACAAAGAAAGTGTTGTGTCCCACAGATGGGGAAGTTGAAGCGCTGAAACTGCCAGTGCCTGATAAAACAGTGCTGAGCGCTGAGACAGAGCAAAACCGAACTGAAAGCGAACAGGCAGGAACGGAAGAGAGAGAAATATTCTCTGAGGACGAAGCAACCAACTCGCTTGGGGAAGACCAAGGAGAAAGTTCAGACAGCGACGAAGCAGCTGAAGGTGGCAAAGAACCTGAAGCAGCTGAGGGTAGCAAAGAGCCTGAAGCAGCTGAAGGTGACAAAGAGCCTGAAGCAGCTGAAAGTGATAAAGAATCTGAAGAAAGTAACGGTGACGAAGGGCTCGAAAGAGGTGAAAAAGCAGGAGAGCCTGATCAGAGGAGGGCTTTCCCAGAAGCAGACGATACAGAGAAAGAAAAGGAGAACGTGATTGATTCCCCAGAAGGAGGGGACAAGGCAGAACAGAACGAAGCAGTTCAGGCTTCCACGGAAAAGGTCGCAGGTCCATCAAATGGACACGGTGCAAAGAGGAGACTAAGTATATCACCAATAAAACAAAGGACTAAAGAAAATTTGGACGACGGAGAAAGGCCAAAAGTGAAAGAGAAAAGAAAGGAGGTGACTGTCGTGGTACCATCCTCAAGTGAAGGAAAAGACTTGGCCAAAGAGGAAAGTACCAGTGAGGCAGAATCGAAAAGAGAGGCAAAATTGAAAAGGAAAAGGATACCAAACAGGAGATATTCCGGTCCAGAATGGGCATATGCAGTCAATGACGACTGGACTGATGAATTTGTATCTCTTAGTCTCGAGAACGAAGAAGAAGAGATACCAATAGAAAAGAAAAGTTTTATGGACTCTGTCGATTGAAAGGCTAATAAATGACATTGCTTGCTATAATTTAACGTGAATACAACCAGCTGAGACATTGCTAAACCGGATGAGACATTTGCTAACTTGATAAGACTTTGAAAACCTGATTGACTCTTAAACCCGATTTCTGAGTTATTGCCGAATTGAGACAAATGCTGCTAACCGATAAGTGACTGGCCTCTTGAAGAAGACTGTGTGAACATTGCGCTCGTTCAGCTTTGTAACTGAATTGCTAAATAGTTTCTTTATAGGTGCTTCTAGCTCTCTGATTCTATACAGATCATGACTAGGTACACTACACAAAACAGTAGAAAGAAATATTGTAAATATGTGTGTATAGGCTTGGTAATTGCATGTGTACTAATAATAATGGCAATAGTGCTTGGAATGCATGGTAAGGGTGAGAATGAGAAAATTGATGCTTCTACTTTTGCTCCTGTTACTGTCACTGAACTAACCGCACTGAAAAGACTAGAATTAGATGAGAGACACTTGCATGATAAGAAAGAACTTTCGTATAATGTTTTCTATCGCTTGCTAACAGAATATGTTGAGACTATGGATGCGAAGGATTGTTATGTGTGTACACAGATACCGACATCAGTAAAGGAAGGGGTGACTTATCACCACATGCCTCTTACATACGGGATTACATGTAGTATAGTAATGTCTAGATTTTATGGTCAAACTAACATACAGTATTTTTACTCAAATTATGATGTTACCTTTGCATATGTTCCTATAATAGCGCAGCTAAGCCAGATTGCTAAAGATTGGGATGCTAAAATAATGAGGGAATTTTTCGAGCCAATGCAACCTTTTGAAACGGCTCACGCTCATAGGGAAAACCTTACCTGCTCGCTCTCTGCAGTAGAAATAAGCTTTTTGGATCGCACAGATGATAGAAGGGCACAAATGAATGCGAAATTAGAAAAAGAACTACATAAGAGGACTTCAGTAGATAATTATGATTTTGCCGCAATAAAGACACAAGGGAGAATAGCTTTAGATGCTTGGCATGTAGGGAAATTTTGTATATATCGAGGTGAATCTTATTATGATAACATTTTTGTAGGAGCGAGTGAGTGTAAACATACGTTTATCTTTAAGGCCAAATGGACATTCATGATGAACGGACTTGACCCTGTCATTCCAGGTGTATATTACATTTGTGGGTATAATGCCTATTATCGTCTTCCAAAGGGATGGTGGGGAAGATGTTATTTGGGTATAGTGTTCCCAAAGGTTTATCAACTGGATGACCTATCGATGATTTCAAAGACATCTGGATCCCATCGTATCCAGAAAAGAGAGACCGCAGCTGCTGTGGTAGGAGATATATTTGGAGCCATGATTCCTTCATTGGGAGTTGTGCTGAATTCCATCAAAATAAGAAAGTTGTCTACTATAGTGGATAACATGTTGACAAAGTTTTCAGGTGCTATAATCCAGATAGTTGCTGAACTTGCAGCGGAAAGAGCTATGACTCTTCAAAACAGGCTTGCCTTAGACATTCTTTTAGCAAAGGATGGCGGCGTTTGCAAAATGCTTGGTGCACGACACTGTTGCACGTATATTCCAGATAACAGTGTGAAAATTAAAACTATGCTTGCTAATCTAACAAAAGAGAGTGCAGACTTGAAGGAATTGAAAGAACCAGGAGTGTGGGAGAAGGTTGGAAAAGGACTTGCTTCAGTGGGAAATTGGATTGGGGGAATTTGAAATGGAATATTACTAAAAATAATACAGGGAATACTAATAGTACTAATTTGCATATTTGGAATTTGGGGAATAAAAAGGGGAATAATAATGATTATGGAAAGAATTAAAAGAAGGAAGGAAGAGAAAATGATGAAAAGAATGGCAGAAGAATATAAAGCGAAAACTAGGGGAATTAAAAGGAAAAGAGAACTGACAGAATTTTAATGGAATAAAATTTGTGGGCATGATTTGGTGTGATGACAAGTAGTCATCAGAGGAGGGATTGATGAAGCTGAAATGAAGGTTTTACATTTATTAGCGCTTAAACGTAGTGCTGCAATAATCATGTGTGACTTTAACCGAACTAATAAAGATTGTACGGGGACAAAATGTGCCCTTAGAGTAGTTTGCCAACATTTATGAGCGTGCTTTATATAACGTGATGTATTAGAATTGCACTAATCCGACATAATCGTAAACGTGTGCTATGATTTGCTTGTTTGAAATGTTTTAGCTTAGCATTACTTTAGTGCAGGCTTCGGCCTAGTTGCCTGGTCTCACGGTTTAGATGCTCGTATTTTTCCAATGTGCTATTAAACGTGTATTTCTGCTTGAAGCTGTACTTTTCCACTGAGATCGTTCACATGCTTATCTTAAGGTTTCGTGCCAGCCTGGCATTTTTCTCTTTGCTCCAAGGTCAATCTGCAGGTGCGGACAATGGAAGCTCTGAAAGTGAGTTAATTGGTATAAAATGTTGCAACTTGCGTACCCGTCTCCAAGGATAATGTATGCTTAAGTAAAAGCTTGAGAACTGTTGTTTTTGATTGGACAATTTGAAGCTGACCTATGAACCCTCCAATGGAAGACCCTACTGGATTTGAACTGTTGTCTATTTAAACCAGGTGCACGAGAAGAAGGTAGCCATTACCCGACATTGCACCCATTGCGCCATTTGCAGCTGTTATGGCCCACCTTGCTGCGACGCCATAGAGAGAGAGAGAGAGACTTTGATGCTTTCTCTAATCGAGAGAAAGAGACTTAAATGATTCTTACCCTAGAGACTTTAACTTTGATTTGTCCCTTTGCATGAAGTAGTAGTTTATCTTGCCGCTGTGAGGAAATTGCCCCGTCCACCCCTGCCCCTTTGCCCCGTCCCATGCTGATCGAGAAACGACACCTGTGAGACGAAGACTTCCTTGAATGCTGATCGAAATTGGTAAATATGAAAGGAAATTGTACAATTGCATTGTGTTTCTTTTAGGTAACCAACTGCTGATTTTTGATAAGAGCCCTAGTTAGGAGTTTTCTAAATTAATGTTGCTAAATTGTTTTTGCATGAAGTCCCACATGCCGATGCTAATTTGAGGTTAGATGAGGATTCCCTTTGTTGCACGATGCAATTTGAGACCTTGTTATTCTGACTAAATGTATGCAATTAGCCCCTTACAGATTATAGTTTTAGTGATTTGCATTGCTATCATCGAATGCCTTGTTATTCAAATGCTGCATAGATTGCACCTGTTTCGCCGTTATGGACCGCTATTAATGTTCATTTACGTTTATCATTTGGTGTTGAGACACATCTATATTGTGCTAGCTTTGTTAATATAGGGAAATAAATTCACTAACTTTGAATAAACTGGTGTGGTTATTCCTGACTGAAAGGTCAGGGTTCGCCGAAATGTATTCTGGATTAATTGTTAAGTGTTATGTTGATCAGGGCATTGCTTATGTTCGTTATTGATTATTGATTTGATTAAATTGACTGGTTAAGGGTGGAGAGGGACCCACTTAGCCAAAAGATTCATCGGCCTAAAGAGCGTCCAAAATACATGTAAATTACTAGTACGGAACGCTCTATCAATGGTTTGTATTACATTATAATTTAAGTTTTAGTGTAGAATGAGGGCTCTGTTGATGCGTGGAGTGTTCTGAGAAGGCAAGGACTCCAGGCATCAGAGGTGCAGGACCTGCCTTTCATTATTGAGAGATTTATTGGAAAAAAATAACCTTAAAAGCATCAGAGTAGAGTGATGATTCTACACAACAAAACTGGCGATGAATAGTGGGGCCTACTCACTGGATTTCAAAGGAATTCGAAGTATTTTCATACCGGAAGCATAATTTTTATTTTTTTCCTGTGTTTGCTCCATTTATATTGGATTGTTTTGTTGGAGTTTTTTTGACTGCGGAGCAAGGAAATACAATAAGGAATCAGAGGACTACCCCACAGAGACTTTAAAAAAAGTAAAAGTTCGGCACGCTATTTCTATACAACGGTCAGCACGATCCGTTTATCTTCAAACCGAAGGTTGACCTGCGCACCTCCACATGTTCTTTTCTCATCTTGCATGACAGCATGTGTTCAAGCACAGCTATGGCGTAACGTGCACAATGTCGCACGAGTTTCCATGTCACAGTGAAATTTTGTGCATCACTATTACCACGCAACCAGGTTCAGAGTGACTTCACAATTGACACGAGAGACACGCACGCTGCGCATTTATCGGAACGTCTAGAATATAAATCTGAGTGCCTCTAGGCATAATTAGAGCATTTTACAAGAAGAGAGGAACAGCACATTGATAACGGAAGGTGAAGTCAAATACGGATGTGTTTTTTGGGGGGATTTTTTTCTTGTGAGGAACTTTTATTGGATTTGGGGACTATTTAACTGGTTATTATGTGTTGCTTACACATGCATGCTATTTCACAAAGAACAGCGGAATCAACAGTACTTTGGGCGTTTTGTTTGTTGCACATACTTTTAATCTACTGCAGAATATCGGTGATAACTATGACACAACAAAAGGTCATTATAAGTCCATCTCGTGCTTTTTGGGATTTGAACCTTCCACGTCATGGATCGAAGGGAAAGTATATTTTATAAATTATATAGACACCATTGGTGATTAAAAAGACATAGTGGGAACAAAAGAAGAGGATTTTATTACACTCATAGGGTCCCCATCATTCAACACTCAATTTCACAACATTCAATTTCATGCCAAAAGCAACTATTATAGGGGATATCAACGTATTTGAGGTAGCAATAAAGGATCTTGATATTTACTTTGCGCCCAAAGTTTGTATAGGAATTACTAGGTGTACATGTTTCCAAAGAAAGCACGAGAAAAATAAACCTGTGGATGATTTGTTGTTGATTTGAAAAGGCTAGCAATTAACCGTAAGTTTGGAGTTTTGCATATTAATTTAATAAGGGACTAAATGGTAATGCACACTAGCAACCCAGCACTACAGAAATGTGGGTCAATGGGGGATTCTCCTTTGGATCACTTTTTAGCAACTGTGCAGAAGGTTGAGGTGTCAGGGAGGTGTGCGAATGTTTTAAAAGAAGATGAGAAAGAACCTGACAGTGAACAAGCTATCAGTTCAAGGTAAGGACAAAAACCATGTAAAACAAAGCAGAGATAAACCAGTGGGTAAAGAAGGGTACATATTTTCAGATGCAATATCTGAGAACACCTGGCCACAAATGTGGGATAGCAGGTCACTATGCCAGTTTGCTGGAAACAGAAGAACAGTGTCAAATGTGTTGTCCATAGGAATACAAGTTCAGAGGATCAACAAACTGACTTGAAAAAGTCCACCATTGTAATTAGCCTATGTCGTAATTTAGTTTTAAATATCAACAACTTAGCAAAAAGCAATAAGCCATAACGCAACATGCTTTTTGGAGGAGTTAAGATTAAAATCTATCCAGATTCAGACTCACTATATACCATTGTTAATAAAGAGGTTTGGAGAGACAAATTTGTTAACAGTATTGATACCCAATTGTTAGAGTCTTAAAACAACCAGAGGGCTATAGCAGAGAGATAATAGACATGCTGAGTTACCAGTGTTTAACTTTTACATTTTAAAACTGAACCACTAGGGGTAAACTCTATACCACGAAGAAAAGGCCATCTGTATTAGGCTGGCTAAATCAGGGGAATCTGCACATTGTTCTTTACCCTAACAGTGAAGAAAATGTACTGGTGGTAGATGAGGGGGCAGCGGTAGGCTCAGCAATGTTTTAAAAAAAAATTATCCTAAAGTGTTCCCAAAAAATGTAGGGAATATAGAAGGTTTTGAATACATGATAATTCTGAAAAATGACCCCATAGCCAAGATCCACAAGGTGAGGAATACACCCATAACGGTAAGGAAGGAAGTGTCAAATGAACTACACAAATTACAATCTATGGATGTAATAGAACCTATAGAATCCTCAGAATGGATTTCTCCTTTGGTAGTGGCAGGACGCAGCAATGGTAAGATCAGGTTGTGCGTGGATCCTTGCCATTTTTAAAGGAAAATATAGTGGTGGGTCATTTTCCCCTGCCCAAGATCATCAAAATAGTGGTAATCCTTAAGGGTGCCAAGTGGTTTTCCACCACTGACTAATTGTCCGCATACCACCAAATTTATTTGGCCCTTGCATCCCGACATTTGACAGCATTCATTACAGCTGTAGGATATTTCCTATTCAAGAGCATGCCTTTTGGACTAGCATCCGCTGCCACCGTATTCCAAAGGCTAATGCACATGTTTTCTGTAAAGAACAAGGCGTGATGTCTTTCAGGATGACATCCTCATTTTTGTTGAAGACAAGAAAGTTTATGAGGCAAGGTTACAAAAAAGTGTTAGAAATTCTAGAGCAGTGTGCTCTCACTGTAGAATATTCAAAATGTGAATTTGCTGAATGTATTGTTACATACCTAGGTCATGTAATCAAGGAGGGGGGTGTTAATCCTAAACCATGTCTGATTGATGCCATTGTGAAACTTGCAGCACCTAGCAGCAAGGAAAGAGGTCAGGTTGTTTTGGGGTATGGCAGAGAAAATTCATACCAAGATTTGCAGACAGCACCTATAACATCAGACAACTCCTAAAGAACAGAATAGAATTTGAGTGGTCATTCAAGTGTGAACAGAATTTTCACAGAATTAATTCCAGTATCTCCAATGTAGCTAATCTAAGCAGTTTTGACCGTGAGTGGAATAATATCATCACAACAGATTCTGGCAACAAAGGCTTAGGAGCAGCTTTGACACAGAAAGACAGCTACAATAAAGAAACATTTCTGGCGGCCAGGTATTGATTTAGCTGTGGAGAGGTTTGTCAGAGAATGTTCTAGGTGTGATTTTTCTGACAAATCCCTACACACTTTAAGACCTCCCATGAGTGTTTGTGACATTCCCAGACAACCTTGGGAATCTGTGGTGATGGACTGTGTTGGACTGGTGGGAGATTCACAGAAAATCATCATTGTATCAATAGATCTTTTTGCTAGGTGTCCTGTGGTGCATTCTGTTGACAGAGCAGACCTGAATTTGTGATCAGGTTTTTGGATGGATTTTTTGTCTCTAAAGGCATTCCATCCACTATTCTCAGTGACAGTGGGGCACTATTTTTGTCCAAGGCTGCCAAATAATATTTGGAAAGAATTGGAGTCAGGTATAGGACCCCATCTCTATATAATCTCAGCAGGAATGGCATGGTTGAAAGATTCAGCAGAGTGATTAAAGGAGTAATTCAATCAGCCAAGTCATGCAACTGTGATTGGGAAGTACAAGTAATGAAAGCTGTGTTGGCTTACTGTGTAACAACCAATGATGTCACTTGGGTTTCACCTTTTGTTTCAATGAGGGGGAAAAAAATCCCAGGACGAAGTTCAACCCAAGATGGTTGTGTATTGTGGTTGTGGAAAACTGGTACTGGAAAGTACAGTGTAGGTTAGTAGAAGTGCACACAAAAAGAAAGTTGTACTATGATAGCAAACATGGGACATACATATCAAGAAAGCAAGCAAAGTTCCTAAAGGCGAAAGCCAATTTTTTGATCCTGAAATGGTGGTGGAAGTTTTACAAAATGGAGTCGGAGTAAGAAATGGAAAGGTGTAGGATCTCAAGAGAGTAGCTTTAGGCTCACAGGATTTGTGGAAAGATTTTGAGGTTATGCTGGTAAATAATTTTCAGTGATTAGATGGAGATTTGAATTTGGAAACTGGAAATTTCATGATTGGTCCCTCTCCAGGTGAGGTCTGGGAACAAGTTCCTAGAAATGTTGTTGCAATGGAAAACGCAAACTCAAGCATAGATGTTTGCAATGATGATATGGTTGAAAATGGTTTGAGTGTGGTGACTGGGTGTTCAAGCAGTGGTGATGCTGAACACATGATGACAACCAAAAGAGAGAGAAGACCAACAGTGTTGCTTAAATATTATATTGTGGAAGGAAAATGTGATGCATGAATGGTTTCACAGTTGTAATGTTTTGTTGCCTTAATGTTAACTTTGTTTTACTGTTACAGGACGCATAGGTTTTATTTAGTTTAGCCTTTAAGTTTATTTTTATCTTTCTTTTTGTTTTCTTTAATAATTAATGGAGAGGGTCATTATGGTTTGTATCACATTCTGATTCATGTTCTAATGTAAAATGTGGTCTTTGTTGATGTGTGGAGAGTTCTGAGGAGGAGCAGACTCCAGGCATCAGCAGTGCAGGACCTGCCTTACGTTACTGAGAGAATAACTGAAATAAATATCCTTAAAAGCATCGGAGTAGATTGATGATTCTACACAACAAACCATTAAGATGTTTCAGTCTGAATACAAGTTTACAAGTTCCTGATAAGAACAATTACAAAGATGTGGAAGTCATTAGCAGACAGTCAATACCCGGTAAATAATGAAGGTAAATGCAACAATTGGCCCTCATTGCTTGCGATGCAACACAAATACTCCAGCTCCTGTAGTGAACACAACCAGTATAATGAGATTGTTACACTTCACCCAGTTCAAAATATCTGGCGTCATGTTGCACGCATATGCGACACGTGATGCCAATACTGGATTCAAGATGGCATCTGTTGCAATATGGATACATCACAATGGCAAGCCACCAATGATGCAGATACATTCCTTTAGCACAGAGAATGTCACTGATAAAGAGTTATTCTCTTAGCATCAGAGAATGTAATACACAGACTATAGCACTGTTTGAAAGAAATTGTTGCTGTGATAGAAGTAAATAACTTTAAAGAGTCTTCAAAGGGGCAGAAAACTGAATGGTGTTTACGAGGCACAACAAAGTAGGATGATTGTATACAGAGAAGGGGTGGTGAGGAAGGAGGTTAGGGGCTGTTGTACTTTGGTGTACTATAAGGAGAAGGTTATTTTAAAAGCAAAACCTAACCTCCTCTCCTCTTAACCAGTATTGATAATGAGTTTGAGTCATTAGCAGGCAGACATAGGTATGTTTATTGTTGCTTTGCCCATCCCATGAAATCCACATGACACATGATTAATTGAATGTCTTCTTTAATTCAGTTCAACAACGGGAAACAGGACTGCACAACATTGCAGTATAATCACTCTCCTTCTCTCATAGCATTCTCCCTATGTCATAGCTCATTGAAAGTTCTAGAAGACACCGTAACTCATCCCCTCCACTACAATAAAAAAAATGAAATACAGAAACTAAAAAATAAATAGAATGAAGATTAAAAAATAAATAAATAAATATTCGGATTAACCCACAACAAAATCTTTTAACAAACCAGGTAATACCCGTTTCTGTTAATTATAACTAGAACCCCCACCCTGAGTTATTTCATTGTTTCCTCTGGACTCTCTTCTGCACCCCCTGGTGGGCCTGTTACCCATGTCACTATTTGATACTGTATTCCATTTTTGGACATGTCACATATATCTTCTTACCAAAGAGGATCCGTTATATTCCTCCTTTCTATGGTTTCACTACCACCATGTCTTTCCAAAATACACAAAGCAACACGTTTCATATTCTATACTTTCCTGTTTTCTAGTTACACAGCATTCCATAGAATCTTTACCACTTTTTCTGGACCAAAAAAATTACTCACACCCTTGGGCACCTTGAAAGGTTTCTTAATTCTCACCCAATCTCCAACGTTAACCTAAATATTTTTTACCTTATTACAGGCATCCTAGCGTTCCCTGCTCTTGTCATGTTTCTCCACCAATGTTTTCTTTAACAATTCAGGTGACCACACATCAACTGTAATTTCGAACAACCATCCTGGTGTAATTGTACACCTGGGAGTTCACCCTCATCATTATAAAGCGAGACATGCCAGTTACCTCACTTCTGGTTACTCTATAAGCCTATACAGGATTTGTTCTGCCATTCTCCAATCATCTCCACTACTACTTGCACTTTGAACATCCCCCTTGATCACTCTGTTAAATCTCTCCACAGTACCATTACCACTAGGACTTTAAAGAGCAGTAGTCTTGTCTTTTATGCCTACCCTTTCAAAATATCCTTTAGCAGCATTAGAAACAAACTGCACCCCATTGTCACTTAAAAGTACAGCTGGAACCCCTTCTGGCCAAAATGTTCTACCTAAAAATTCTAGCACAGTAGCAGTATAAGCATTTTCCAAAATCTCTACAACTGGCCATTTCATGAAAGGATCAATTAATGTAATCACGTACTCCTGTGCTTCTCCCACAGACCCCAAAAGGTCCACCGCCACACATTCCCATGGTTGTTCAGGAATTAATCCTTCACTCATGGGCGGTTTTAAAATGTTCAGGCCCATATTTATACTTTTTTAGTGCTGCATTTGCGTTGTTTTTTGTAAGTTTGCGCCGATTTTGCGTCACAAAACGACGCAAATGCGGTGCTAAAAAAGTATAAATGTGGGCCTCAGTGTCTTATCTGCTGTGGAACACACACTACATTCACGGACATATAATTCCACAGCCTTGTTCACTCCAGGCCACCAAAACGACCCCTTGACCACTGCGTTAATTCTTGATATACCGAATGGCCTTCATGACAAGGTTCCAAAATAATGTCCCTTACCCCAATTGGAGGAACATCTTTGCAACCCCTAAATATTATCTCTTTATCTATACATAATTCACATCTGACCTAAAATGGTTTACATTCCTCAGGTATATGTTCTTTCTTACGTAACCCATGCAACATGTACTCCGATACCTTCTGCAAAATTTCATCCTCGTTCTATTTAACTTCCCATTCATTCCGTTTAATAGCTGATTAACCTGAATCATGAATTAAGGCAACCTTAAAGTCATCCCACAAATCATCCTCACACTCTTCCAAAGGGCATGGCATTCTGGATAGACAATCTGCCACTAAATTGTCTTTAACTGGAATATATTCAATGTTGTGAATATAATCTTTCATCTGCATAGATAACCTGGCTATTCTAGCCGATGCCGCAACACTTCCTTCCGTAGTTAATTTAACCAAAGGCTTGTGATCACAACGAATCACGATTGGTCGACCCTACACAAAAGCACGGAAATGATCAAGTGCCCATACTCAGGCTAAAGCCTCTTTTTCAATTGCTGGATACTTTTCCTCAGTAGGAGACAAGGATCTTAAAGCAAATAAACATATATTTTCCATACCTTCCTCATCTTTCTGAGCGAGAACTACACCTAACCCTTTATTGTTGGCACCAGTTGTTACATAACAATCCAACCCAGGGTCAAAGCTACTTAAACTGGGAACCTTTCTAGATAACTTTTAATTTAACAGAATTCTTCTTCCCACAAAGAGACCCAATCAAATTTCATATTTTTTTTTAGCAATTGTCTAATATTGAACACCTTCCCAGCAAAATGTGGAATGAACTTAGCACAATACTCGGCCATCCCCAGAAAAGATCCAACTTTGTCTTTATTAGTTGGAGCAGGTGCTCTAGAAATTGCATTGATCAAAGAAGATTTAGACTTAACGTCCCCTTCTAGAATTACATGTCCCAAATAGGTCTTCTCCATAAACTTACACTCACTCAGTTCCACAGTCAACCCATTGCACTCCAAAGTATTCAACACTCTCTCCAGCCTTTCATCATGGAGCATTCTGTTCTCCCCAAATACTACAATATCATCTTGAAAAAAAACCACCACATTCATTCCCAAAATATTGTGCATGAGTGCAGGAGGCTGGTCTGACTTATAGTGGGTACCTTGTGGTACTTACACCCTGTGCCAGGTCCAGTTAGCCCTTATTAGTAGAATAGATGTGTTTCTAGTAGCTTAGGCAGATAGAAGGTAGCTAGGGCAAAGCAGCTTAGGCTGAACTAGGAGACGTGCAAAGCTCCTACTATACCACTTATATCATATAGCACAATATCATAAGAAAGCACACTACTCAGAGTTACTAAAAATAAAGGTACTTTATTTTTATGACAATATGCCAAAAGTATCTCAGAGAATACCCTCACTTAGGAGGTAAGTAATATACACAAGATATATGTACACAAACCCAAAACAGGTAAATAACAGTAAGAAAAGTAATGCGAACAATGTAGAATCACAATAGGGTGCAATAGGTGAACATAGGTCTAGGGGCAACACAAACCATATACTCCAAAAGTGGAATGCGAATCACAAATGGACCCCAGACCTATGGGAGCTTGTAGAGGGTTGCTGGGACTGTAAGGAAACAGCAAGGGTGTCCAAAATGCCCCATCCCAAGACCCTAGAAAGTAGGAATAAAGTTACCCTACTACCCCAGAAGACATAATAGTTGAGATAGGGGGATTCTGCAAGAACCACAAGCACCAGCAAAACACTGAAGACGGATTCCTGGACGTGAGGACCCTCAAAGCAAGGGGACCAAGTCCAAGAGTCGCGATATGGTCCAGGGGGGCAGGAGCCCAGAAAACCCCTGATGAAGGTGCATAAGGGCTGCCTCTGGGTAGAAGAAGCCGAAGATTCTGCAACAACAAAAAGGGCTAGGAACTTCTCATCTGGATGGAAGATGTCCCACGGCGTGCTGGATGTTGCAGAGGTGTTTCCATGCAGAAATACTGCAAACAAGCCTTGCTAGCTGCAAGGGCCGCGGTAGAGGTTTTTGGGTGCTGCTGGGGACCAGGAAGGACCAGGATGTCGCCCATTGGAGGAGGAGACAGAGGGGGTGCACAGCAACTCAGAGAGCCCCCGCCCAAGCATGCAGCACCTGCAGAATTACCAGAGCAGGCACTTAGAAGATTTGTGAAACCAGAGTCACAAAAGGAGGGTCCCACAACGTCGGAATCCAACTCAGAGGGTTGAACACTGCAGGACGGAGGGCTGGGGACCCAGGCTAGGCTTGGAGAAGTGCACAGAAGCCGGAACAGCTGCAAATCACGCAGTACACAGGTTTTCTGTCTGGTGTGGGGAGGCAAGGACACACCCCCACCAAACCTGGACTGTGGGGGTCACTTGGATCCAACTCCTGTGTTCCAGCGACCACGCTCGTCAGGATGAGAGGGGACCCAGAGGACCGTGATGTAGTCTTTTGGTGCCTGTGTTAGCAGGGGGAACATTCCATCGACCCACAGGAGATTTCTTCTTGGCTTCCAGTGCAGGGTGAAGGCAGACAGCCCACAGAGCATGCACAACCAGGAAACAGTAGAGAAAGCCGGCAGGATGAGGCGCTACAATGTTGCTGGTAGTCGTCTTGCTACTTTGTTGCGGTTTTGCAGGTGTCCTGGAGCAGTCAGCGGTCGATCCTTGGCAGACGTCGAAGAGGGAAGTGCAGAGGAACTTTGGTGAGCTCTTGCATTCGTTATCTCAAGAATACCCCAGAGGAGAGACCCTAAACAGCCAGAAAAGGAGGTTTGGCTACCAAGAAAGGAGGATTGGCTACCAAGAGAGGTAAGAACCTATCAGTAGGGGCCAGTGTGCCCCCCATACCTCTGAATCCAAGATGGCAGAGGTCTGGGACACACTAGAGGTGCTCTGGGCACCCCCTGGGAGGTACTGGTCAGGGGAGTGGTCACTCTCCTTTCCTTTGTCCAGTTTCACGCCAGAGCAGGGCTGGGTGGGTCCCTGAACCGGTGTAGACTGGCTTATGCAGAGATGGGTTCCATCTGTGCCCATCAAAGCATTTCCAGAGGCTGGGGGAGGCTACTCCTCCCCAGCCCTTCACACCTATTTCCAAAGGGAGAGGGTGTAACACCCTCTCTCAGAGGAAATCCTTTGTTCTGACTTCCTGGGCTGGGCTGCCCAGACCCCAGGAGAGCAGAATCCTGTCTGAGGGGTTGGCAGCAGCAGCAGCTGCAGTGGAAACCCCGGAAAGGCAGTTTGGCAGTGCCCGGGTTCTGTGCTCGAGACCCGGGGGGTCATGGAATTGTCCTCCCAATACCAGAATGTAGACATTTTACATGGCCATGTTCGGAGTTACCATTGTGATGCTACACATAGATAGTGACCTATGTGTAGTGCACGCGTGTAATGGTGTCCCCGCACTCACAAAGTCTGGGGAATTTGCCCTGAACAATGTGGGGGCATCTTGGCTAGTGCCAGGGTGCCCACACACTAAGTAACTTTGCACCTAGCCTTCACCAAGTGAGGGTTAGACATATAGGTGACTTATAAGTTACTTATGTGCAGTGAAAAATGGCTGTGAAATAACGTGGACGTTATTTCACTCAGGCTGCAGTGGCAGTCCTGTGTAAGAATTGTCTGAGCTCCCTATGGGCAGCAAAAGAAATGCTGCAGCCCATAGGGATCTCCTGGAACCCCAATACCCTTGGTACCTAAGTACCATATACAAGGGAATTATATGGGTGTACCAGTGTGCTAATGAGAATTGGTAAAATTAGTCACTAGCCTGCAGTGACAATTTTAGAAATCAGAGAGAGCATAAACACTGAGGTTCTGGTTAGCAGAGCCTCAGTGATACAGTTAGGCACCACACAGGGAACACATTTAGGCCACAAACATATGTGCACTGGGGTCCTGGCTAGCAGGATCACAGTGGCACATATCAAACACACTGACAACATAGGGTTTTAACTATGAGCACTGGGCCCTGGCTAGCAGGATCCCAGTGAGACAGTAAAAACACCCTGACATATACTCACAAACAGGCCAAAAGTGGTGGTAACAAGGCCAGAAAGAGGCTACCTTCCTACAATGAGTCTTTCAAAAACTGCAGATGCAGATGTTTGCCCAAATGTCATGCTCTTAAATTGGAAACAACCAAATGGTGTAATAAACGCAGTTATCTTCCTGGATCTAGGTTTAAGCGACACCTGATGGTATGCACTGGAAAGATCAGTAGTAGAAACCCACGTGGCTCCCTTTAGACTTGACACCATCTCAGTAATTCTTGATAAGGGAAACCGATCCACAAGTATATTATTGTTCACATGCCTTAGATCCACACATAACCGGATTTTACCATTACTCCGACGTGCAATCACCACCGGAGAAATGTAATCTGAACATTCCACCGGCTCAATGATATCCAAATCCTTCAATTTTTTTTAATTGTTTTTGTAAATCTTCACATATCACCATGGGTACCATCCTCATTTTATGAATCTTTTGATTTGCATCACTCTTAAGTACAAAGTCATGTTCACATCCGCTCAGTAAACCTAACTGTTTACCAAACACTCTGAGGAACCTTTTTACTATTTCTGATTTCATTTGAGTGTCCCTCATCCACAATACTTTCTCCTCACTGTTTGGGACCAGAAGAATATGAAGATTGCCTTGTTCCTGCCATCCCAGGACTGATGGTCCATTTTTAGCAACATATAGTTTACCTCTTGAATGTCTGTCATTGAAACACAAATCGAACCATCTGTATCCTAAAATGTCATTTTTTTCTCCTGTAAAGCTCTCTGGTTTGATATCACACTTAACCAAGTGCATGCCAATTTTTTGTACAAATGTATTCCTCCAAATCTCCTCGTTAACTATTGTAAACGGTGATCCTGAATCTGAAAATATTCTTAAAGAAACACCACCTATCGTAATGTTACATTCTGATTTTCCTTTAGTGCTTTTTTCATCTATGTTCAAAATATATTTCTCTTTCAAATTTCATTACGCTGTTCTTTTTTGTTGAAAATTCACCTTCATCTTCGCTCTCATTTTTCTCTTCATAAATACACTGCACATTGTTTCGTTCTTCTACACACTTTTGCAAAATGTCCAACAGTACCACAGATGCTACATCAATTCTTGAAAAAGGCTAAATGATCCTTCCTTCCACAATGATAGCATTTTTTTACATTAAGATAATTACTCTTGTCCTTAAAATTACCCTTCTTCTTAAAGTCATTTTTGTGAGTTACTATGTTGCAATTACTACTGTGTTCCACTTCCGATTGTTTGAGTTCAGTAGCACACCTTCCAGAAATTTCTGCTTTACGTAAAATAGATAAGACATAATCTAATGGCGAATTTCCATTTACCCATAGTCTCTTGTATAGTTGGATTGTTTGTATGCATGACCAACTGGTCTCTGATTAAATCATCATGAAAATTACCAAATTTCCAAACAATGGCCAATTTTTTTTAACTCTGCGACAAAATCATCAACATATTCACCTTTATTCTGTTTCTGCTGAAAGAATTTAAATCTAGTTATTCCTATACACACTTTTGGTACAAAATACTTATCCAAATCATGCAAGGCATTTATGTAAACATCAATGTCACCACTTGTAGTCTTTGGCATGTGACTAAATGTTCTTAGGCCCACTGGACCTAAAAAATGTAAAAGTATCCTTTTTTTGTTCTGATGACATATTCTTAGTTTCATCAATTGCTGCAATGTAATTTAGAAAATATTCCTTCCACTCTTTCCATCGTATGGAAGGCTTATTTCCAGAAGCCCAGAATGCATGTGGAGGGCTTATGGTGAAATTTTCGTGTGCCATTATGAAGTTCCCAATACTACCTCTGATGTAGGAAGAATAGGAATACATCACATACAAACAAACATAAGTTCCCAAATCCCAATACAAACATTTTAGGCTAGAGATAGGTGTAAACCAATGTAAGTAGTGAAAGGCTTCATACATGACATGTTAAAAAAAAAGACAGACTGTGGGTTCAATAGAAAAGGCAGGTCGTATTTAGGACAAACAAACACTTATTACTTAGGAAACTTATACACATGCTGCATTGTTAAGTTAGCTGTGCTGAAACACACAAGAGGCCCATGCCACATTAGAATGAGAGTTTTTCTTTAAAGCTGCACCAACTGTTGCTTTCAACATGTCCTTTACTATGTTGGTGCACGTTCTTTGGTGGTGACTGTTGACTGTACAGCTGGTCGATGTAATCTGCCTTATCATTTTTTACACTTTCTCAAGTGTTTTTATGCACTTTACTTTTGTTTTGTCTCCCCCTTTATTTGAGGGGGAGGTGGCACCTGAGAATAATTTTCCCCATATTACTGTTCCTGTTTCCGTTTTCAAGATCCTGCCTCTTGTATGTGAGTTCTTAATTACATGGGGTGTGTTGGTCTAGTCCTCTTGTTGTTGCCATTATTTTGCAACTCAGCCGAAGCAGTCACTCGGCTACGTTGCCTAGCAACATTTGCGTCTTGTTGACGCTTTCACGTCTGGGTGCCTCATACCAGCATTCGCGCCCTCCGGATACACCTACTTCCGGTAGGCGGGCCTTTATCTCCCCGTGTTACGCGTCTCCCTCATTCCTCCGGGAGCATGGCCAGGGGTAGGTTCCCTGCTGCGGCGTTAAAACAATACAAGTAAGTGTGTGCATGCGGATTTGGCATTGTAACAACTGGGTCTTCCATACTTGATTACACACCGGCACGTGATTGCACCAGCCCGTTTTGTCTGAACATTAGAGGTTAGGGGTGTTCGACACAGACGGGGAGCTCCCGTTACTCACTCTGTTTACTGGGAGGATATTAGTTAGTATACATTAATGCCTCCTTCTCACTCACTGTATGATTCTTGAATATGTGAGAGTATGATTGCTTTACCCCAGAGGGCTTTTTTCGCATTACTTTTTTCGCATTACCTTATATGCTGAGTTTCACCTTCTCTGCTTTGCATAAATTGGTCTAATGGAGCTTGTTTTGGACTCCGCCCTGCTATAGAGTAAGGACGATGTGTGTCCTGTTACTGAGAGGTCGTTTTAACATAGTGATTTGTGTTGAAATCGGACGGACTGACTCAAATATATTATAACATAACGTTCACTATTATTGACATCTACATGTGTTATTTATGTTTTGACTAGAGAAGATAACGCTCGGCCATTGGGCCGTTGCTGTGCCAAGAAGCACGTTCCTTTAGTAGGAGGGTAAGCTACAGATTTGCATGCACAAGTGTGCCACAGCCTGCACCAGCACAGTGTGTTTTTCACCATTATTCACACTCAACCATTGATTTTTAGTGTGTAATTAAATTTTTCTGCTTGTTCCCTGTGTTTTTTCTTTGTTCTCGATTGCAGGGCGACTGTAAGGAATAGGACATATTAGCTACACATAAGCAGTGTAAGTGACTGGAATATTGACATCCGATAGTTTCTTTTATAGGAGTGTGTTTTTTCAGTAGTGTAGAAGGAGAAGTATATTCCCACCTGGTCCTGAAGAAGCGTTGCTGGATCCTTTTGGACCATTAATGACGCGAAACATGTTGACCCTTGTTTCAGGGATAGTTTGGTAATTCCATACTTCACCTTTCCAAAATATGTGGTTTAGAGTGCTTTGATCATTGTTCATTCCACTCTCCTCATTATTTTTAACCTTGGCCTTGACCCTCTATGGTTGAATAAAATTGTTATCCCTAGGCATAGGGCCCAGAGCCAATTTTACTCTTTGTTACCCTCTTTCTTTTTCTCCTCTCTTCCAAGCTCACCTGCGGGGTCTTAGCATCATCGAGTAATAGAACTCCGGCAAAGAGCCCCCCTCTGGGGTGTGCCCATCAGAAATTGCAGCGCCGGTCTGACGAGGAGCAATTCCGATGATGAAGCATGACACCCAGTTGGGTGTGCGAGGTCTCTTGCTCCTATAATTGGGACTCTTCCTTCCTACTGCCTCTTTTGGAACAGTGTATTTTGTTGTTAAACACTTAGCACGAACAGGGTGGAACAAAAGGGTGTATCCTTCCTTAGCACAGGGATCCTAAAAACCACAAGTCATTCATATCGTGGTAAGGGGAACTGTGTAAGGGTCAGATAATTATTTGCAAGGCAGGGCTACCATGAGCAGCACGCAACATGTAATCTCTTGTGCAGAAAGATAGATATGGTGAATTACGTCACTGTAACTTACCCACCCATGAGGCCAACAAGTGCACGTGCTTCTTTCCAGAGGCACCTCATTATCTTATCTGTACTGCTTGTAGTTGCTTACGTCAATGGTGAACTCTTGACCACAGTTTTTTGTGGTTTTTACAGTATAAATGCTACTGGTGTTTGAACCAGAACTTTGAACTTCAGTCATGGCCTCTATGTTGAGACTGCCTGTTGTCCCCAGCTGAACATCGATTAAACCTATATTATTGTGTCAAATTGATCCGTCTTATTTTATTAACAGATTTCCCTCTAACACCTCTCTAGATAAAAAAACACTTTTCTATGTACTGTATAATATTACCTTGTAAAATATGAAATAATCTCACCTGTTTCCTGTTGAAATGAGTCAATTTTTGTATTATAAATGATCTTCTGCAGTAACCTGTACCATTTTAACCCTCACAATCTTCCGTTTCTTTAAATAGCACTCTGTCAATACAGCTAAAATGTCTTCTAGGGTCACGTAGCATGACCTGACGTTTGCGTGCGTCTTGATCTTGCTGCACGTAATTCCACAGAGTGTGTTGTTTCACAATCGCTCCAAACAGTAGCAGTTATCGGTCTGTCGCTCCATCACTCGAAGGCCTGTTACGCCGTATTTAAAAGTGAGTTCAATGGTTTAATATCTTATTTGAAAGATGCACCCATACAATTTGAACATACAGTTTTTAATTTACTCTTTTCTTTTTTTTAAAATACCGTAGCACTTACCTTCATTCCAAACGTTCCTACGTTTATCTTGGATATTTCCAGTCTGGAAGCGTTCACACGTAAAATCCTTAATAATTTCTTCCAAATAAAAAATAAATAAAACTTGCACATGTATTTCATGTCCTCTCTTGTCGCCAATTGTTGCCTTGCTCATCCCATAAATCCACACAACACGCGATTAATTGAATGTCTTCTTTAATTCAGTTCAACAACAGGAAACAGGTCTGCACAAAATCACAGCATAACTGCTCTCCTTCTCTCATAGAATTCTCCCTATGTGATAGCTCATTCTTGAAGGTTTTATTTTAGTGAAAGAGGTGCTAAAAGGAGAAGCCTTGAACGCAGAAGGTTCTACACTCACTTATATGTGGAATGTTAAATAAGAGTAAGTTTAGGGATGCACATTGTAGTGGTACAGTCGGTTTAATCATGAAAAAGAGAGTGGGAGGCCTCCCTGCAAGGTCTTCCTTAGCAATGCACAGTGCTCTGATGTAATTTCTCTTATCAGTAACCAATGCAGGTCCTTACACATGAGGCAATTGTGACTAGACTATGTAAATTGAAAGGTTGCAATGTGGTTCTAGGTACTTTGATCTTTGCCAGTTATTTTTGGTGTGAGACCTTTGTTACTCACACAGTAGTAGTATAGTCAGAAAACAGAACCACAACAGCAAATGGAACTCTGTGAGGCAGGGCGGCACAGAAAGTATTCTTAAGAGTGTGCGCTGTCAATAAAATATATTATTTTTCCCCGCTGACTGGAGCGGTGAAGGGCCGGTATGGTAATGGGAATCAATAAGCCACCACAAGGGGAGACCATCAAGGTGGGTCAGTCAAAAGAATGGAGTCTTAGGCTTGGAAACTTTAACGTTAAGATCCATTGGACCTTCAATTTTCTCAAAGCAAGTCCAATTTTCATGACAGTCACAAGACCCTGCAAAGGTAAAGTGTGGTTGTTTTATGACATAAAGTCCAACACTAAGAGTTGTTCTAAGCTCATTCTGCATTTTTTTAAATTTCCCTCCATAATACATGTTACAATCTACAACTTCCAGGGTCTGTTTCACAGAGACCTAACTGGTTGGCAGTTCTCACTAATTGTAGGGAGGCTGACTGGTTAGTGTTCATTTGTGAAGTACAGCCTACTTAGTGTACCCACGGGCTATAGCAGCGGTATTACATTAAATATGGCCACTGGGTGACCATAGGTGTAAAAAATGGAGCAGAGATGTATTTTTGGCCAAAAACTACTATAGGGGTGTCTAGGGAAATACACAAACTCTTTTGTGCCAACATTCCTGTGTCCTGGAACCCATGAAGAATGAACAAGTTGCCATAGCCATAGACATGTAAGCCTTTGAGTCAGAAACCATTGATCATGTCTGAGTAAACTGGATTATATGCCCTGCTCTGAAAAATGTTTACGTAATAGAGGTTTGAAACAGTAGCTGTATAATCTTTGTAGCGTCTTATGTCTGCATTCAAGACATTCCAGAATGATAACACTATACATTGGTGTTAACTGCCCCCACAGCTAGGCCAAACTAGTGCCTACCCTGATTTGAGAACCAACCAGCAATGGAAAGGGAGCCAGCCCTCAACATTGGTATTGCATATTCATCAAGGCAGAGTGCCCAATAGAGCCATAGCAGAGTCACAAGCACCAGGAAACAGTAGTCCTCCCATTCTCCACCACAAGAAGGTAAACATAGGATGGAGTCCCTGCCTGGTATAGTCACTCACGTATTCCACTGACTACAATATTGTACCCAAAAATGATCTGGTATCTCCAGCTGGCAAGTGCCACCGGATTCTAGTCTTGCCGTTGATCACAAACCCCTGAGGAAGACTTTGATCTCAATACTCATTCTGCATCTCGGTGGTCCTCAGATGTGCTCATTGCTGAGTAATTCATATTATGGCATGGAACTACAGGCAGGCAACCTCATAGCCGTGTCCATTTTTCTCGAGTGTGCCTAGAACCCGGCCTGACTTATTT
Source organism: Pleurodeles waltl (assembly GCF_031143425.1). NCBI lineage: Eukaryota > Metazoa > Chordata > Amphibia > Caudata > Salamandridae > Pleurodeles > Pleurodeles waltl. The sequence continues at coordinate 1,151,176,948 of NC_090446.1, read as the reverse complement.
CCTTCACCCAAGAAATGAAAGCCTTGCCAAATCTACCCCTATAGCAAAACATGTCAGATGATCCTCTGATATATATTTTCCTTCAGCTTTTACCCACAAAGCTTTTTGAAAGACATCTGAAGCTTCACTGGCTGGTGATTCATGCACAGTCTCAAAATAGACTGAATGGAAGGACATTTAAAATGAAATGTTGCTTTGGTGCATGTCCTCATATATACTGTTTATTCCTCAATGTTGTGTAAGGAAGAGGCCAATTCAAGAGCAATTTAATATACTGTGGTGCCAGCAAGACATTGGCAGGGAGAACAAGTTCAAGGTAACAGAGATAATGGACAGTAGATAGATGGTCAGTAGTTAGTGGAATCAGCTACTGGATAGCCAAGACCATATAACTACACACATTTTCTTGACAACAGCTCATTTGGATGATCTTCTCATATGTGAAAAACGGTCTCTGTTGGAATCCAGACTTCACACACCTCTCATAGAACTCAGCGCAGTGAGACTGACTCTCAAAGTCTTTCTCTTCCAAGTGAGGGATTTGCTAGTGTTTTATTTGATCGAGCAACACTGCAACTTTTTACTGTATACTCAAGCAGGAGGGCATGGGTTTTCTTTCATTATCACTCTATCCTCAGAAACTCTGGTTTTGGGCCATAGAGAACAATGTCGATCTATAATGCAGAACTGGGGCTGGAAAATGCTTGTGTAGATGTTCTCAGGCAGTGGGTATCAGAGTACCTCAAATAGGAGTTGGACAGCAGGCGGATGCAACTAATTTGTGTTTGTTTTTGGATCCAGGTGTGATAAATCCACTACTTTCCACAACTTCAAATATCTATTGTTCATGAGCAAGTGGCCTATACAGGTTTGAAAGGGCATGTTCATATATCCCTTCCCTCTGAATCCTCTGATGACCAGAATACTCCGTAAAATGAGATAAGAGTTCCACCATAACCAAGTCAACACTGGCTTCCAGAGCGTTGGAAAATGCCTCTTTAGTCACCTGTGCAATTCAAACCAGTTCTTCTTTTGTCATGAAAGAAAACTCAAACTCCACATCAAAATTGGTGCTTTAGATGTTCCAGATGACTGCTGTCAGATATTACAAGTGGCAACAGCACATCTACTTTCAAGTCTTATAGAATGAAATGGAAAAGATTTTACATTTGGGCACAATCTAAAAATCTAAGTCCACCTTAAATTTCACATCATCAATTTTGACCTTACCTTTTGCATGTAATCTGAGCAAGATTATGTTATTCCTGGATTAGAGTGCATTTGATAGCCATAGCTCTATCTAAAGCGACCTTACCAGCCTTCTCGATAACGGCCTTAACTACGTGGGCTCAGCCATACGTGCAATTTGTCTGCAAGCTGAACAACGCTTGCCTGAACAACACATATGCCTTAACCATGCATGTGCGTGATTAAGGCAGGAAGCATATTCATGGTTCAGGCAGCGGTCTAGCTGGGCAGATGGGCGGTCAAGCAGGAAGAAGCAGAAAGAAAGATCAGGAGTGGTAAGTGAGGCTGTTTTTTTGGGGGGGCAAGGTAGTTTATTTGATTTAGGGCTGAGGGCGGAGGGGGTCGGGGTAGTTTGGGGAGGGGATGTTGTTTTTTAGGGGTGCATGGGGGGGTTTAGGGCTCAGGGTAGTTTCTGGAATTTAGGGCTCAGGGCAGGGGGGTTGGGGTATATTTAAGGGCAGGGGGTTCAGGGGGCCGGGGTAGTTTTGTGGATTTAGGTCTCAGGGCAAGGGGGGGTCAGGGTAGTTTGGGGAAGGGAGTTGTTTTTAAGGGTGTGTGTGGGGTTATAGGGCTCAGGGCAGGGGGGTTGGGGTAGTTTTGTGGATTTAGGCCTCGGGCAGGGAGGCGTGGTAGTTTTAAGGGCAGGGTTGGGGTGGATGGCAGGGGTGTTAATTTAGGGCTCAGGTCGGGGGTTGGGGTAGTTTTGGGAGGGGAGATTGTTTTAAGGGGTATGTGAGTGGTTTTAGGGCTCAGGTCAAGGGTGTCAGGGTAGTTTTGGGAATTCAGGGCTCAGGACTGGGATCAGGGTAAGTTTTATGGCTTTAGGCCTCAAGGTGGGGGAGCGGGGTAGTTTTAAGTGCAGGGGGACAGGGGGTTGTTGGGTAGTTTTTTAGGATTAGGGCTCAGGGCGGGAGTGGGTCAGGGTAGTTTAAGGGTGGGGTTGGGGGGAATCAGATAGTTTTTTAAGGCCAGGGGCGGGGCACATTGCAGGGCAGGGGTGTCTGGTGTTAGGGCGCAGGATGGGGGGAATTTACCACACATATTTCTTTACCACATATGTTTTTACAATGAAATTTGTTGTAAAGGCAAAATGTGGTCATGGTTCTGACTGTGTTGTTCAGGCATGTGTGGTTGTGTCATACGGCCACCTTCTCTGTTCTCAACAAGTATAGTTAAGGAATTCATGAGAGGTATATTCAGATCTTTCCCAGCAGTAGCAAGAATTGGTCCAGCATGAGAGATGAAAACGGTTCCACTTCCATTTGAACCTATCCACTAATCCACTGATCAAAACTATTGGAAAATCCCTTTTTTATTGGCTATATCCTCTACATAACAAGTATGTAAGATTCATTGGTTGTCAAGAACTACTAAACCGATTTTTTAAAGACAAGGTTGTTCTCAGAACTAATCCTTAATGTATTGTAAAGGGACCATCATTCTTTCACTCTCTGTAACATTCGGACATCATAATAGAGGAAAACCCTTCACTGAAAGGGTCTCGCCAACTGGATTGTCATATGCATTATACTTGCTCATCAGGCTCCGAATAGCAGTATCATTGGTAGAGTCTGAGGTCATTGTACAAGAAGGATAACTGCTATGAAAGCTTTGTTTGCTAGTATTAAGCTAAAAGACAAAATTTGTGCTGAAACATGGAAGTCCACATTTGTGTTTAGCAGACATTACTGCCTTCGAATGAAATCCAAGTCAGAAACTGTAGAGGGACAGACTGCACTCAATAATCAATTTGCATAATGTGAGACCCATTTATGCCTTATGCTTTATACATATGTTGATTTATTATGATTACTAAGTTGAAAGTCTATATTCAAGCATGCACATCTATGAAAGATGCAATGCTAAAGTAAAAAGTTACCTGTAACTGCAGGTCATCTTATACAGTTTCACGTGCAAATCTCCTCCCTCCGCTTCCCTGTAACAAGGCTCGAGTCTTCTTTAAATTCTGATGAGCACAGACCATCTGGCAGTTTGAGCCCATGAGGGGTGTAGAGATGTGTGCCTGACCCTCTAATTGGCTGAAGATCGATCGGATCACAAAATTTAGGTGGATAGCTTGTATGTTGCCTATTACTTTTTCAATGCCGCTTTGTTTACAGGCAAACTGCTATTGGACATTGGCTGCCAAGGGTTCCCAGCCTGATGACAAAGAATATTCAGGCATGCTTAAGCATGCTCCAGACTGCATTGACAGGTAACTTTTTTCTTCTCCACAATCTGTTGGGTAGAGATGTTCCTGCATCCCATGAGCCAAGATCGCAGTTTACAGTAATGTTGAGAAGGCAGAGGTCACAGAAGCACACTAACATAAACTGGTCACAATCTTTAGCAAACATCAAGAACTGCTGGCTTCAGTCACTTCAGCACGCCTCACTTCAGGTTGCTAGTCAGGGTCTTTGGGAGTGCAGAAAGGGTTCCATAGAAGAGAAGCTTCCAGCTGTGGAGTTGCAGTCTTCACCAGAAACTCCTCAAACTTTCCAGGCCACGCAGGATGGCAGAGAGGCTCTTGAGGACCAGTTAGGGGTAGCTGGAGACACACAGTCAAAGAGCAGGGGTTCACCACAAGTCTGTACAACACAGATCTTCTCCTGGCCTTCACAGTGCAGATGTCGGCTATCGTTCTTTATCAGTCTTTTTTTAGGGCAGTTTGTGGCATTTGTCATAGTTACAAATAGTATGGAATATTGTAGAGCACTCACATTCCATGTGAGGTAGTCAATGATGTAACTGGTGGAATGTTGGGTAAGAAAGTGACAGTTGGTCAAAATCGGTTGATGGTGGCTGAGGTGCTTACAATAAATGCTCTACTTACCTTCATTTGGATTCCTGTCTTGTATGAGGAGAACTATGAAGTTGGACACATTTTCACAGATTACAATCATTTCAAAGACCATATTAGACAAATATTTCCCAGGAAAGAAAAAACGTATTGAAATAAATATATCAACCCTGGGGGGTATGATGGATCAACAACCAAGATGTTAGGTTATTTTGAAGCAGAAATTGAAGTAAAGAACAAAAATATACATAGGAAGGTTGTGTGTCTTGTGAAGAGGATGATTTGTTAGGCTGGGTACATCAAGGAAGCCTAGTAGTAAGCTTAAATCCAAACAAAGTTCCTCATGTGCAATTTGAGGAAGTCATGTCTATGGATAACTAGTCTGTTAGAGAATTTAAAAGTGTATTTATTTCAGAATAACCTTAGGGGGGTAGTTGGGTACAAACACTGAATAAAATTAAGGGAGGGTGAAAAACCTGTAGTAGCAAAGGTAAGACTGATACCTTTAAATGTACAAGAGGCAGTAACGAAAGAGTTAAAGAAATTGTGTGGGACTGAAGTAATAGAACCAGTGGAAGCCACTGAGTGGTTGGATGAAAGAATAGTGGTGACATTCTACTCTGTGTTGACCTGCGTGCACTCAACAAAGAGGTGATTGTAGACAAATTATCTTTGCCGAATATTGAGTGGATGATTTCTACATTTTCAAAAAAAAATATTTTTTCAAAGTTAGACTTGATATCCCAACACCTTACAGCCTTTGTAATGTCAATGGGGGTATATTGTTTTAAGAGAATGACTTTTTTGGGGCTAATTTCAGCTGCAGCTGTGTTTCAGAGGGTAATGTCAATGATTCTGAAAAACATTCCTGGGGTCAAGTGCTACCAGGATGACTTACTGATTTTTGGGTCATCAACAATGAAACATGATGAGAGAGTTCGAAAGGTTATCAAGAAATCACAAGATGCTAGAGTGACCCTATTAGATGTAGTGTGTTTTTCGAATGAGTGAAGTGAACAATCTTGGTTATAACATCTCAGGGAAAGGTATTCATCCATGCAAACAGCTAGTAGATACTATTATGATATTAAAAGAGCCACAATCTAAAGAGTAATTGTCATCATTTCTTGATACGGCTGAATACTATACCACATGTGTAAAAAAAATCCTGCAGGTAACACACACAATATTATACAATTGTTGATAAATAAGGTTGAATTTCTCTGGGGAATTGAATGTTCAAAAGAACTTGAGTAGGTCAAGGAAAAATTGAGTCACACTCCATCATTGCAGGCTTATGATCCCAAATGTGAAACAAAAGTAGTTTGTGATGAAAGTGCCTAAGATGTGGGGGCTCTTCTAATTCAAGTAGAAAATGGCAAGGAGATTCTTACTGCATGTTTGTCCAGAGCGCTATGAGAAGCTGAATACAATTATTTAGTTATTGAAAGGGATGCTTTGGGGGGGGGGGGTTGGGCTCTCAATATATTTAAGGAATTTTTGTGGGGTATGAAATTTGTAGTTCAAACAGACCACAAACCATTAGTGGAGTATTTATGTGGAAAGGGTTAGATTGTATTTCATCTCTGTTTAGAAGATGGGTTGTGAGTCTACAGGAATTCTGTTTCACTGTACAATATATTCCTCTGGCTGGTAATTTCTCTGCAGATTTTCTCTCAAGATTAGTTGATGTGAGTAGTTCCTGTGTGATGGCATTTCAAGATACAGTTGATGAAAATGTTAATATGTGTGAGCTTACTCTAGGGAGTATAGAGGAAAATCAGTGGTTATGGGAGTTAGAGAGAGATGAAGAGCTGAAAAGAGGAATTGACTTACTGTCTGAAGAGAAACTTAATGAGAGAGTGTTGAAGAAGTGTGGTGGTGTTAATGAATAATAAGACAAAACCTATCCACTGATAACAGTTCTCTTTTGAAAGGAACAAGACTAATACCACCTCAGAGTTTGAGTCAGAAGTTATTACAACTAGTGCATGAGGACATCTAGGGATTGTATAAATGAAAGGGAGACATTGTTGAGATTTCTGGTGGCCAGTGCTTGATCACAATGTGGAATGCATGGTCAGAGTGTCCACGGAATGTTTAGCATGTGACAATTGGTTGACAAATCATAACACGCTCATGGTGTGCAGGAACTTACCCTCATATCCCTGGGAAGAGGTCACAATTGATATCCTGAGACCTGTAAGAGGAGCACGTGCTACTCCTTATGTCTTGGTACTCGTGGATCTTTATTTATGGTAGATAGAAGTATAATGTGTACATGATATTTCATCTACAGCGCTGTTAAGATTTCTTGAAAATATACTAACTTTTGAAAGCTATCCCCTTTTTCACTGATAACAGTGTACAGTATTGTTCAAGAGAAATGGAGAGATATTGGAAAGAGTGTGGAACAGAACACAAAACATCAGCTTTGTGTCATCCACAAACCAATGGTGCAATAGAATGAGTGATTAAAACATTAAAAGAAGGGATACAATTAGTCAGAGTGAATGGTGTAGATTGGAAATTAGAACTGTCAAAAAGGATTGCTGGATATCGCATTTCACTGCATATCACCACTGGCAAATCCCCTTCTGGACTGTTTAAAAATAGAACTAAATTGTGTCCAGGGTGGATGCTATGGGGGAAAGGTAGTGTAGGTGATAACCCTACTACATGGAGAGAAAAATAAGAATCTCTACAAATGAAGAGAATGGACAGATATGACGAAAAAAGAGTTAGTAATGTGGTAGTCAATGAGGGTGATTATGTAAGATTGAGAGCACTGAAAGGATGTGCTGAGTGGTCTAAGTTTACAAGAGAATTAGAAGTTGTTAAAACATTTAACAATGAAATAAAAACTCATGATGGTAGGATTTGGAACAAAGACAGGTGAGCTGTTCTTCATCGTAGTCAGGTTAATAAAGAAAGGTGTGTTGCTGGAGATCGGGATAAGGTGGTGGAGGAGGATGAAGACTCCAGAGTCCGAAAAATTGCCAACGCCCGCCATTCATCTGTGTGTGTGTCTGTTGCAAGGAGATGCAAAAGAACCACTAAAAAAACATAATGTTTGCAGGATTACAGTTTACAATGAATTTAATGTATGTATTTGTTTCTGTTGTTTGTTTTATGAGCATTACACGTCCATGCTTACAGTTTCCTAAAAACTTGTAATGTATGATTATATTGTGACATAAAATGGAACATATCCCAAGCGTGCCTACATGGCACAAATCGAAGGTTACTAGTAAACCATACCATTCTCTCACATTGCTGTTGCACTTCTTTCTTATGAGGTGGTCGTCAGAGAGTTTTAAGCACATTCCCTTCACTTTAGCTGTCTCTAAAGTTGTTCTCAGATGTTACCTGTTTTTCATTTATCTTTTTTCTTTTTGGGCCCTCTAACGTCCACATACTGTCAAGTATATTATGTAATGTAGTCGAAAAAGCATGCTGATCTAGCTATAAAATGAGCTTCTCTGTTTATTATGGTTTAAAATGTCACCATTAGTCAGTTATCACACACAACATCCATTACAAATTTCGTACTATCAAAGTGTGGTGCCGGCGATGTTAATGTATAGTCATTATATGATGCCAGCAATATTACTCTGACGTGCTTCCACTTCCACACTCATCAACATCCACCCCATCGGGCACATAAAGGCCAATAAAGTTATCCCTCACGCCTCGGAACAAGGCCATGCACTGACCAGAAGGGATTACAATACTCCGTGTGCCGCTCACATTACGCAAGCGCTCATATGTCTGAACCCGCCCCGCCACCAGCTTACTTCATCAAACTGGGTCCTCCACAGTTGACACCTACTTTGTGCCCCCTCACAGTGCTGCAGCTCATATTTACAGTGATTTGGGGCAAGGCGTTTAATGCCCGCCCCTTAATAATCATTCTGCCAACATGGTGTCTGTCTCCCACTGTGATGTCATCAAAATGCGCCACAGACAGAACCATGGGAGATAAAGTCCACTTCCCATGTCAGTCCAGCTCATCTAATGTTCTGCTAGCACATACTAATACCTAGCTGTCCATATATTGATTACTCTGAGTTTGAGTCAAAGTTCCCACTTAGTCTAATTTACCTCTGGAAATAGGCAAAATCAATCCCACAATTACCCTTACCACACATATAGAAAAAGTCTACATTATGACTTTAGGTATACAATATTTCTAATTTCATACAGAAAATGAGCACTTTAAACACTACTCTGTTGCACTCCTCCTTTCTCCATTTCTAAGTACTTATGGCTTTGTCCCCTTCTTCAGAGTTCTTGAAGGGCTACATTACTGTAACCTCAAGCCTTTTATCCCTCCTACATTTGGGGGTCCTCTGTACTATCATGTTTATTCCTAGGTGTTAGAAATGGGGCCCAAGTCAGGACTCTCAGCAGAAGAGCCCAGGCACTGGTAGATGAAGTCTTTGATGACCCTGAGACTTCTTAACAGGATGCAAGCTCAGATCAAGCCCTTGGAGAACCTTTGAAAGCAAAGTCCAGACCTTTCACTCTGAGGACAGAAGCAGCAAGCAGCAGGCCAGCACTGCAAAGCAACAGGCAGAGTGGTAGTCCCTCCTACAGCATCCAGCTCTTCTTCCTGGCAGAATGTCCTCAGTCCAAAAGTGTTCTAAAGTTGTGTTCTCGAAAGCCCAATACTCCTACTCATTTCTGCCTTTGAAGTAGGCAAACTTCAAAGGAAAGTCTTTGGGTGCAGTGCCACTTTCTTAAATCTGCCCCCTGGTGTTTTGTTATTATACCAGGATCCTCCAGTTGGCCAAATCACTTTCAATTTTGCAGTTAAATAACGTGATCAATTCCTCTATGTGATCGATGCCAAAGACCCTTGAGAACTTTCAAACTATTTCTAATAGCAGAAAAGAACCACCTGAAAACCAAGTAGTTCAACTAACCAGTTGACTACACAGTGTTTCTACAGGATGCGGAGATCGTGGCATGTTTCATAGGAGTCCAACTTAGCATCACTACCTAGCTCCTCCTTTACCTGTGTTCATCTCAAGCCCACTAAACCATTTAATCAGTACTTGGCACACAGGTAGGATAGTTACCATGGGAAGTGGTACCCGCGACATGTAAACACAGGAATAACAATGCTGTCCGTGCTCGTAAAGCAATATGGTTTTTATACAAAACAAAGTAATAATTTTCTTACTTTATCATTAATTTCAAGCTGCCTGGGAGGATTTAGAATATGTATAAATATATTCTAAATCACAGGCAGTTTGAAATGAATGATAAAGTGAGAAAATTATTACTTTATTTTGTATTACATATATATATATATATATATATATATATATATATATCAAACCAAGGCCCTTTCAGGGTTAGAGTGACACATAAATCATGCAAAAAACAAAGGAGAACTCTAGGAAGTTCCCAATTTTAGGTGGAGAGCCGCTCTAGTAAGGAGCACCCTGCAACACCAGCGACACTCTAGATTTGCTCACCTCAAATGTCTGCTTATCTAGCAAAGTTTTTAAGCATAGGATCAGCACAGTGCTATCCTCGCAGAGCTAGATAGTGACAAAGTCTTTTGCCATTTGTACAGCAAAATTTTTAAGCATAGGATTGACACAGTGTCATCCTCGCCGAGCTGTAAAATGACAAAAGCCATTTACCACTCCAGGCACAGCATTACAGCTTTGGACTGGTCAAATACCGTCCAAGCCAACCTGGAATGAGTAAAGCAACCCCTGACACGTGTTTCGCTCTCATTAGGGCTCTTCAGAGGGGTTTAGCTTTGTCCAGACACAAGGGATATATATATATATATGTGTTTTTTTTTGTTTTTTTTACCTAGTGGGGCGGTCGCCACTAGGTAATTATAGTTAGGATCATGTTTCCATCGAAAAAGTGTCTTTTAACTTCCCTATATCTTTGGCACCATTTGATGAATATTCACAAAATTTTCCCAAAAAAGTGTGCCCTGATTCTTGTTGGACACGGAAAGTTTTGGGGTGATCCGTCAAGTGGGGCCCGAGAAAAAGAGCGGGGGTCAAAAATGTCATGTTTCCCATGTTAAGTCCCGTAGGATCTTTGAACACAACTCCAGCCGAGCAGCTGGACGGAATTACACCAAATTTGGCAGAAAGCTAGCTTTCGGTACACAGGTTGTGCTTTCACGTATTTGTTGTAAATCTGTTCAGTAGTTTTTGAGAAATTTAGGGCAATCCAAATTTGTATATCTCTGGCCGCTAAGTATTCACAAAAAAAGATGACCTTGTGCAGGGAAATGTTGTCAGCCATCTTGGGACTCGTCTTCAGCTGAATCCAAGAAAAAAATGCAAAAAACAGAAAAGGGGCCAGGGTAGGGAAACTCTGATCCCTTAGCTCTGGTAGTGGGACGCCCCAGAGCAAAAAAGCATTTTTTTTTTTATGTTGCTGCAAATTCGCAAATATTACGAATTCAAGGCAAAAAAAAAGGGGCGGGCTCCTGCACTTCTGTTTTTTAATAAGCCCCCATTGGGCTAGGTCCTGGGGGCATTCATAATTTTGAATGTGGGGGGCCTCCTGGCACCCCACAGCCCCAGGGCCCACCACCTCCCTGGGGCAATTTTTGTAATATATGCGGGGGCCCGCAGCCTGAGGACCACCACCTCCCCATGACAAAATGCTTTTAAAAAGTGGGGGAAGCCTGACAGCTCCCCCACAGCCCCAGGGACCACCACCTTCCTGGGGCATTTAGCAAAACATGTGGACGCCTGGGGTAGATTTAAAAACAAATAGGGGGTCCAACGCAGACCCTCGTAGCCCCGGAGACCACTACCTCTCAGGGACTATTTGTTGGAGGGGGCTGCGCGGCTCCCCTGGATAACGCTACCCTCCAGGGTCTGCTCCTCCTATGCCCCCGAGTGCTCACCCAGGGACATACCTCTTTGCTGCAGCAAAGACTCCAGTCTAATGAAGGGAGATCTTTCAAACAGCTTTCAAACAGCTCTCCCTTCATCAGAGGGGAGATTCCTCTGTCTGCCTGCCCGCGAAGATGCAGGCAGGCAGGCATACGGAGGAAACTGCTCTCACAGAGAGGGAGCTACTTTTGCAGCTTCCTCTCTGTGAGAGCAATACTGGTTCCCACAGGAGGTGGGGAGCCAGTTGGGACCGTGGGGAGATTCTGGCTCCCCCCACATTCCCCTTCATTAAGAATGGGTGCCCTGGGGGGTCACCCAGGTCACACGGCTGGGGCCCAGGGGAAGGGGTCCCGAGGGTTGAGATAGGCCCTGTGGGGTGACCCCTTTCCCCCAAAAAAAGTAAAAAGGAGGCCATGCCCCAAAGGATGGGGTCCCTGGGGCTGAGACTGACCCTATGGAGAGGGGCCATGCGGCACCCTGCCACCCAAAAAATAAATAATAATTAGGTTGCACCCCAGGGGATGGGGTCCCGGTGCTGAGATTGGCCTGGGGAGGGGGCCACGTGGCCTCCCTCACCTCCACCCAAAGAAATTAGGCCACACCCGGGAGGATGGGGTTCCTGGAACCGAGATTGGTCCTGTGATGGGGGGCCATGCAGCTCCCCTCCACCCAAAAAAATAATAATTAGGCCGTACCCCAGGGGATGGGGTTCCCGGCCTCAGATTGGCCTGGGGAGGGAGGCTATGCGGCCCATCCCCTAAAAAAATTATATATATTTAGGCCAGGCCTTGGGGATGGGGTTCCCGGGCCGATATCAGTCTGGGCGAGGTGCTACGCACCCCCGCTTCCCCCAAAAAATGAAATATTTAGGCTGGGCTCCAGGGGAAAGATTGGCCTGGGGAGTGGGAGCATACAGGGTTGGGTTGTTATAGGGGTTGGCTGCAGGGACTGGTCACAGGACAGGTCCTGTGACCAACCCCCGCTGTTCACAGCCAAAGGATGTGCGCAGCGCAGGGTTGGGTGGTTATAGGGATTGACAGCCAACTGGCTGTGCGCAGTGGTGGATTAACGTATAGTAATGAAAAATACTTTACGTTAAAAAAATCCCATAGAAATTCACTGAAAAAAACAAAGGTTAAGGGACGTTATAGCTAGGTTCTAAATTTACTTGTACAAAACCACAGAAATTCAGCAGTTACAGTTAAAGATCTTTCAAGTAACTATTACTCGCACCCTGCCATGCACTGCTACTTACCCCAGATATTACAACACTCATGACAACTTATATAACGTCACTATAAATAAAATATTACTACTCAAATTATTGAAAACAAAAGCTGTGCATGGTGGAACTATAACGTCTCTCTTTCTCTCTCTCTATGTATATATACATATATATATAGATATATAGTGATTGATGTGAAATATGGAATTTTATCCAAGGAGGTCTTATCTGTCCCTGCTGGGTTTCCTCATATCCGATTGCTGTCCTTTCCCCTGCCCGCTGCCATTCACGCTCAATCGATTTCACAAGGCACTCCTGTCAGCAGCCCACTCTATGCTATCCGTCAGGGAAAATGGCCTTTTTCAGGAAACATAAAGGAAAGGGCCGATTTAAAAAATTGATGCAATTAGACAAAGTGGGAAAATGTTTCGTGTTTCAGGTTGGCCATTGTGTTGGTTCACCCACCGCGACAGTCAAGAGAGAGCGAAGGGTCGTCACCTGCCTGACCCGCAGAGAGCTGTGGCACGCTACGGTCATACAACGTGGACTCTATGAAAGGTATACTCTGATGATATCTGTTTATGTATTCTTTTGGCTGCCACCAGAATCTGTCCCTCCTGGACTAATCTATAAACTGGTGAACACAGCTGCACCTGCCCTACTGTTGTGGCCGCATCATAAGAAGGCAAGATATGGGAGTGAGTTGTCCCCCTCGTATTAAACTCCTTAATCCAGTCAGACTCATTTCCCAGCTTTGACAGAAATGGGTAATTCACTGTTCTGACTCGAACTCATGCGTGCCTGTGGACAAGGATCAGGGGGATTATCCCTATATTATTGTAGGGAGACACAAGATTGAGAGTTCTTTAGTTTATGTTTTGTAGTTTGTATTTTTGCAAAATATGTTAATGTAGTCATTGTTTTCACGTGCTCCAAAGTTCATAGAGGCCCTGAGAAAGGAGAATGATTTGCCAGTGCGCCTATATTAGACGTATTTAGGTTACACTGGTAATTTGCACCCTGGGCCCTCTAAGTAACAGAGAAATGCTAATCGCAACCCCACTCGAATGAGCAGCACAGTCAAGCCAATCACAGCACTGAGGAGAAACTTGCAAATGATTGGTCCGTATATACTGCATAAAGCATCATTAACCAAATCGAATCCAGTACTGAGGTAAGTATGTCAACCAGGGCCGGCCTTAGTGCTGGTGATGCCCTGTGCGACAGTCTTTTTTGGTGCCCCCCCTCCCCTCAACGTGACCACCTCCTCAGATTCACGCAGCACCGCCCAGCAAAAGTGCCCTCATTTCTCCATACCAACCCCCCTTCACATACATTAATGTGTTTTAAAGGCTTGTAAAGTCAGCTTTACTAAAGGACTCAGCTATACACATAAAATATAGTTCTGTTCTTTGCAGCATATATATTAACCCTCAACGCTACTTTATGGCGAGTCAAAGTCGCCGCTAGACAAAACTCCCATCTCTCCCTTGCAGGAACATTAATCACAAGAGGTATTTTGACATTTTAGTTGTTTTCTGAAGGCTGGACTCACAAGGAATTTTTCAGCTGGTGCTTTTAAATCGCAAATTTCGTAAATTATTGACAAACATAGCGCCCCCCCCATCCCCTGAGGTCAGTGCCCTAATCCAGGTCAGCACCCGGTGCTGCCGCACCGCTCGAACCGTCCTAAAGCCAGCGCTGATGTCAACCGTTTATTGACTGAGCCCGATTGGCTAATTGTGATTAGCAAGCCATAAGAGCTTAGTATCTACATGTTTAAATCCCAACTGTGGTGTTTTGCTCTAAAAGAAAAGGTATGGATAATTGGCAATATCTATGTCTTTATTATGTTTGTTGTTCCTGTGTGATACTAGCGTAACCAGTCAGTAGCTTCAGGGTACTTAGGTTAGTAGGGTGCTGACAGAGGACAGGAGAAAGTAAGGAAGCAGAAACTACAAACACATGATTAGTGTGGGGTATTCCAATAAATCGATTTATGAGTATACAGAGCTTTCAAGCAGCTTTTACCTCAGTGGGAGCAATACAAGGTAGTCGAGGGCAACTGACCTAAAGTAGCTGGCCAGGTTCTGTAAAAACAATTGTCTGGATAGGTTCCCTACTCACTGGTGTGTAAGGGCGTGTGGATGGTACAAATTTCTTGAGCTACACAGCACTAAACATCAGTTACTGAATTCTTCAAGACCATTCCGATTAAGGTTACAGTTAGGTTTAATAAAGCAATCCTTAGCTGTACAGTTTGCTTTCCTAAAGTTTTGCCATCATTTAAGATTGTGCCTCACTGCACTCTCATTTTTGGGAAGAAATAAATTCGAGCTGGATGAAAGCCATAGTAGGAGCAACCTTTGGTTGTTGCCCTAATGGAAGCATTATACATTCCTGGGTTGAGATCATCTTGTTCTCAAGAGAGGTTTTTTAGCCTACACTGGAAATCACTGGGGAAGCTGTCGACTGAAACCTCAACGGTCCTTGACTCCGAAGAAGTTTCTTTAAGGAAACATTCCTACTATGGTTTATCCTCATACACAAGGATAGAGTTGCAAAATTATATAACAGATTCTATGACCCACGCTGTTAGGGACAAGATCCTTAGAATAAGGCATTGCTTATCCCCATTCGACAAGTTAAAGAATAACTGGACATCCATTCCAAACAAAGCAGGGAATTGCATTATGGTTTTAAATAATCATCAATAAATAATCATTATCTAAAACAAAGCTACCAAACCTTTGAAGTACACGAAATAGGCAGTCTTTGGCAGTGCATGGGGCAAAAAGTAATAGATGGTTTACAGAACCATTACTGAAGAATTTCAATAGTTTTTAGATTTTGTTTTGTAACCGTAATTGCACTTTAATTAAACACATGTTCAGGTTTTAGTTCCAAAGCGAACCATGATTTTACTTTTTTTTCAGTGACCGTCTGTAGGGTTTTTAGGTCGAAGCCTACCGGACTATGCAACTGTCTAGTTTGCTAAAGACATCACCACGACATTCAGAAAGCTTCCCTGGGAATGTTTTCCACCTGTTGCTTACCGTTGGCTTTGTGGTTTGTTACTCACATTTTCGTACTTTCTATTCGCTGTCATTATTTTTTTCAGGCTGTTCAGAGTGAGTGTGTCCCTTCCAAGGAGCAAAGCTTTTTCACACTACCTCTCTATGTATTCCTCCACGGGTGCTCCCTTCTGTAAACAGGCCTGTACATTTTGTTCTTATTTTGTCACAATTGCTGTGCATTCAAAAACAGAGGACAAATGTGAAGCTCTGTCTTCAGAGTGAGCTTGCTGTTCACTTTTCTTTCTCTCACTTTAAAGTGAGAGGAATTATGTGACAATCTGCTGGATAGTTTGGCAGAAAAAGGTTTTTTCTAGCACACAACAACATTTAAATGAACTGTGCAAGTATTTCAGAATATATCAGAATTAGGAAAGCACAAACGAAGCACATTTTTTGTTAATCTTGAAATGTGTTGAAAATAAATATTTTAATATGATCAAAACAAATCAATACAGTAGGTGATGCCGTTTCCACACATTATCCTTTGTGTGCTTTACAGTTTAATTAGTAAAACTGTATGTCTGTGCAAATGTAATAGTCATTTCAATTGAAAATGTGTTGTCTGTAATGGCAGTGTGCTACTACAGCATGCATACTCCACTCTATTCCAATCCAGTCTACTCTGCACTACTCCATGTCACCGCACTCTGCTCTGCACCACTCCACTATACACCACTCCACTCTGTGCCACTGCGCTCTGCTCCACTCTCTGCCACTCCACTCTCTGCCACTGCACTCCATGTCACATCTCTGTGCACCTCTCTACTCTGCACCACTTTACTCTGTCAATGCACTCTACACCATTCTACTCTACACCACTGCACTCTACACCACTGCAGTGTAGGCCACTCCACTCTATCTACAAACAACTCCACTCTAAGCCACGCCACTGTACGACACTCTGCAATACTGCACTCTATGACACCACACTCTATGCCAATCCACTTTAATTTGTATCACTCAACTCTATGCTAATGCCCTGTACACCACTCTAATCTACTCTGCACCACTGCACTCTATACCAATGCACTCTACACCACTATACTTGTTGCCATGACACTTTACGGCACTCTACCCTGCACCAATCCACTCTACGCCACCTTACTCTACTCTGAAACAATCTATGCCACCACATTCACACCACTCTACTCCACTCTGCGCTGCTCCACACTATGCCACTGAACTCTATGCCAGTGCACTACACCCCAATGCACTCTATGCTGCACTACTGTACTCTAAGTCACTGCTCTCTATGCCAATACACTTGATGCCACTCCACACCACTGCACTTTACGACACTCCACTCTGCAACACTGCACTCTCCACCACTGAACTCTGCGCCCCTCTACTCTGCCCTACTGCACTCTATGCCAATGCACTCTACGCCACTCTACTTTGTATCACTGCACTCTACACCTCTGCACTCTGCATCACTCCACTCTGCACCACTCTCCACCACTGTACTCTCCACCACTCTCGCCACCCATACTACTCTGCACCACTGCACTCTGTCACTGTACTTTATGCCACTGCACTCTGTCACTCTATTCTGCACAACTCTACTCTGCACCACTGCACTCTACGCCACTGCATTCTACTTTACACCACTCTAATCTACGCCACTGCATTCTACAATGCTGCATTGTACTGCTGAATTGTATGCCGCTGCACTGTACGCCACCACACTCTATGCCACTATACTCTGTAACACTCTAAAGCACTCCACACCACTCTATGCCACTGCACTCTACACTAATCTGCACCACTCTATTCTTCGGCCATTGCTCTCTGTCCACTGCACTCTACTCTTCACTACTTTACCAGTGTGCTCAATGCCACATCATTGTATGCATTCTACTCAACACCTCTCTACTCTACATCACTGCACTTTAATACAATGCTCCTTATGCTACTTTACACCACTAGACTCAACAACACTCCATTCTACAACACTGTAATCTGCACTACTACGTTCTATGCCAATGCACTCTACACGACTGCAGTCTATGCCACTGCACTCTGCAGGATTCGACTTTACACAACTGCAATCTATGCTACTGCACTCTATGGCACTATACTCTACCCTACATTACACCACTCTGCACCACTGTATGTCACTCTACTCTACACCACTGCACTGCACTCTGCACCACTGCACTCCACTATGCAACACTTTAATCTACACCACTGCATTCTACAACCCTGCATTGTATGCCACTGAATTCTATGCCACTGCACTCTACACCACTATGTTCTGCAGCAGAGTAAAATGTGTATTTTAGCATAAGTTTGACATTTGCAAGGAATTCTGGGAAAGAAAACGATGTGAGATGTATGCAGGTCTTGCCACTCTGGACTCCTCGGTGTGTCTAGTTCTCAGAAATGTTTAGTAGGTTTCCTAAAGTGTTGGGCGATCATGGATCGAAAATCCACAGCTACCCCCATTACAAAAAAAACATTGGTTTTGAGTGGGGAAAAAGTGATAGTCCATGTTGCGTTTTGTGCCTTTTCCTATTGCGGGTGCTAAGCCCACCCACACAAATGGGGTACCATTTTTATGTGGGGACATGCGACAATGCTGAGTGGTTGGAAATGGGTGCACTGCATACCCCTAAGTGCCATTACATATGTAAGGGCACTGAGGGGTTTGTATTACATATTGCAGTGCCCACTGCCCCTAAGCAGAACTCCACAGAAATTTAATGTAAATTGGCAGAATTTTGTGCAATGAAACACTGCCATTTCCACCACCCCTAATTAGTGCCACGTCAAAGCACCAACCACTTTATAGGCCATTCACAGCACTTTCATGCCCCACTCACAATGCCATTCATACCGCCAGGAACTGGCTCAATACAATACAGTAATCACAAATGTGTGGTGGCATAGAACTCAAAATATGACACTTTGTCTACTTCTGAGAAGCGAGACCATTTATAACGTCCCTTAGATCGTTTCGAGAATGTAGCACTAATCCAGCAAACAGGATATTTCCTTAATGGAAGAGGTGATCTCACACACTAATAGTGTCAACCTTGACCACCTCTCTCCACCCTGGGAGGACAATACCACCTGGGTGGACTCAACCTCTTGGTAAGACCTACACTAGAGGGAGTTCTTATATAAAAACTACTGGAGAGAGTCAGGGTTCCAGATCTTAGTTAAAAATACCTCTTGGACTACCAACGTCGTTCACCGTTATTAGTGGTGTCCGTGGGTATGATTAAAAACATTCTAGGACAGTAATAAGAGCCTAATTACCCTAACTATGTATTCAAGCCAACATGTTTCTGCCCTCTTTATGGTCCTAAATAAGAATTTCCTTTGGTTTAGGTCCTACCAAGAGGTTGAGTCCACCCTGGTGGTATTGTCCTACCTGGGTGGGGAGAGGTGGTCAAGGATGAAGCATGACACTATTAGTGTGTGAGACCACCTCTTCCATAGGGAAATATCCTGTTTGCCGGATTAGTGCTACATTCTTGAAACGGTTTCAGGACGTGACAAATGTTCTCGCTTATCAGGAGTAGACAAAGCGTTATATTTTGAGTTCTATGCCACCACACCATCTGTGATTATTAATTTTCTTAGGGAGGATGTGTGGTGTGAAGTGTTTTCCTCTCTTTCTCTCTCTATGTGTTATTGATTCAGTACAATATAGCTCAGCACTCACATCAACATACTGTAGGAAGGTGGCTCCATATGCACTATTTCAAAGTAAGGAATAGTATGCACAGAGTCCAAGGGTTCCCCTTAGAGGTAAGATAGTGGCAAAAAGAGATAATTCTAATGCTCTATTTTGTGGTAGTGTGGTCGAGCAGTAGGCTTATCAGAGGGTAGTGTTAAGCATTTGTTGTACACACACAGGCAATAAATGAGGAACACACACTCAGAGACAATTCCTGGCCAATAGGTTTTTGTATAGAAAAATATATTTTCTTAGTTTATTTTAAGATCCACAGGTTCAAGATTTACAAGTAATACTTCAAATGAAAGGCATTTCAGGTAGGTACTTTAGGAACTTTGAATTAGAAAAATAGCATATACAGTTTTCACATAAATGACATATAGCTATTTTAAAACTAGACACAGTGCAATTTTCAACAGTTCCTCGGGGAGGTAAGTGTTTGTTAGTTTTTGCAGGTAAGTAAACCACCTACGGGGTTCAAGCTTGGGTACAAGGTAGCCCACCGTTGGGGGTTCAGAGCAGCCCCAAAGTTACCACACCAGCAGCTCAGGGCCGGTCAGGTGCAGAGGTCAAAGTGGTGCCCAAAACGCATAGGCTTCAATGGAGAAGGGTGTGCCCCGGTTCCAGTCTGCCAGCAGGTAAGTACCCGCGTCTTCGGAGGGCAGACCAGGGGGGTTTTGTAGGGCACCGGGGGGGACACAAGTCCACACAGAAAGTACACCCTCAGCGGCACGGGGGCGGCCGGGTGCAGTGTGAAAACAAGCGTCGGGTTTTCAATAGAAAGCAATGGGAGACCGAGGGGTCTCTTCAGCGATGCAGGCAGGCAAGGGGGGAGCTCCTCGGGGTAGCCACCACCTGGGCAAGGGAGAGGGCCACCTGGGGGTCGCTCCTGCACTGGAGGTCGGATCCTTCAGGTCCTGGGGGCTGCGGGTGCAGAGTCTTTACCAGGCGTCGGGTCTTTGAAGCAGGCAGTCGCGGTCAGGGGGAGCCTCGGGTTTCCCTCTGCAGGTGTCGCTGTGGGGGCTCAGGGGGGTCAACTCTGGCTACTCACGGTCTCGTAGTCACCGGGGAGTCCTCCCTGAAGTGATTGTTCTCCACAAGTCGAGCCGGGGGCGTCAAGTGCAGAGTGCAAAGTCTCACGCTTCCGGCGGGAAACGTGTGTTGGTTCAAAGTTGCTTCTTTGTTGCAAAGTTGCAGTCTTTGTGGAACAGAGCCGCTGTCCTCGGGAGTTTTTGGTCCTTCTAGATCCAGGGCAGTCCTCTGAGGCTTCAGAGATCGCTGGTCCCTGGGGAACGCGTCGCTGGTGCAGTGTCTTTAGAAGTGGGGAGACAGGCCGGTAGAGCTGGAGCCAAAGCAGTTGGTGTCTCCGTCTTCTCTGCAGGGTTTTTCAGTTCAGCAGTCCTCTTCTTCTTAGGTTGCAGGAATCTGAGTTCCTAGGTTCTGGGGAGCCCCTAAATACTGAATTTAGGGGTGTGTTTAAGTCTGGGGGGTTAGTAGCCAATGGCT
Source organism: Pleurodeles waltl (assembly GCF_031143425.1). Taxonomy (NCBI): domain Eukaryota; kingdom Metazoa; phylum Chordata; class Amphibia; order Caudata; family Salamandridae; genus Pleurodeles; species Pleurodeles waltl. Next base: position 1,151,156,520 of record NC_090446.1, on the reverse strand, counting down.
ACTAGCCCTGAGGGTGGCTACGCCCTCTTTGTGCCTCCTCCCTGAGGGGAGGAGGCACATCCCTAATCCTATTGGGGGAATCCTCCATCTGCAAGATGGAGGATTTCTAAAAGTTAGTCACCTCAGCTCAGGACACCTTAGGGGCTGTCCTGACTGGCTAGTGACTCCTCCTTGTTTTTCTCATTATCTCCTCCGGCCTTGCCGCCAAAAGTGGGGCTGTGGCCGGAGGGGGCGGGCAACTCCACTAGCTGGAGTGCCCTGGGGTGCTGTAACAAAGGGGATGAGCCTTTGAGGCTCACCGCCAGGTGTTACAGTTCCTGCAGGGGGAGGTGTGAAGTGAAGCACCTCCACCCAGTACAGGCTTTGTTACTAGCCACAGAGTGACAAAGGCACTCTTCCCATGTGGCCAGCAACATGTCTGGTGTGTGGTGGGCTGCTAAAACTAGTCAGCCTACATGGATAGTTGGTTAAGGTTTCAGGGGGCACCTCTAAGGTGCCCTCTGGGGTGTATGTTACAATAAAATGTACACTGGCATCAGTGTGCATTTATTGTGCTGAGAAGTTTGATACCAAACTTCACAGTTTTCAGTGTAGCCATTATGGTGCTGTGGAGTTCGTGCATGACAGACTCCCAGACAATATACTCTTATGGCTACCCTGCACTTACAATGTCTAAGGTTTTGCTTAGACACTGTAGGGGCACAGTGCTCATGCACTTATGCCCTCACCTATGGTATAGTGCACCCTGCCTTAGGGCTGTAAGGCCTGCTAGAGGGGTGACTTATCTATACTGCATAGGCAGTGTGAGGTTGGCATGGCACCCTGAGGGGAGTGCCATGTCGACTTAGTCATTTTATCCCCAGTAGCACAAACAAGCTGGCAAGCAGTGTGTCTGTGCTGAGTGAGGGGTCTCCAGGGTGGCATAAGACATGCTGCAGCCCTTAGAGACCTTCCCTGGCATCAGGGCCCTTGGTACCAGGTACAAGGGACTTACCTGGATGCCAGGGTGTGCCAATTGTGGAAACTAAATTACAGGTTAGGGAAAGAACACTGGTGCCCGGGCCTGGTTGGCAGGCCTCAGCACACTTTCAAATCAAAACTTAGCATCTTCAAAGGCAAAAAGTCAGGGGGTAACCATGCCAAGGAGGCATTCCCTTACACATACTAATACCATTCAAGCGCCCATCACATTCATACACCACAGGACTGAATCACCAATCACTCCATCACTCACTAAGTCATCGAGTAGCTTGCATACAATCATATTAAAAGCAAACCTCTACACACGTGGTGAGACATGTCGGTTGGCACCTTTATAAGCTTTACAACATCCCAAATGAAAGAAAATGTAGACTAAGATTTTACTACCGCTCAAGTATTGGAATCCCTCCAAGTCTGGAATGATACAAAATGCATGACAAGGGCATCTTTACTAATGCCTCCCATTATGTTTTTTTTGCACAGAGTACGCTTTGACAATGTGGCGTATGTCCCATCCACCATTATGTGCATTGCTGTGACTGTAATGCATTTATCATATGGTGAACAGAACATTTAATGCATTCTGACAGAGGATGAACATAGCAAACAGAACCGAAATATGACCCATGTGTTCAGTGTTGGGTACAGTGTTCTACGTGTCTCTCGTACCTTGACTATCTGCCTTCTACTGTTGCAAAATTCCTATTAAAGTATGCCTACAGTAAGATTTTCCTACCTGTTCATGTATCTGTCTGCTTCAAAGACCCGACTTATTCTGTATACTTGCCAAGTAAACCTTTACTAATGTCTCTCATGGCATCCACCTGAGGCTCATGAAGGCTCACCTTCCTCTTTCCTTGCTTAGAGCAGACTCTGTAATGACAACATGATCGAGCCTTTCTCTATCTTGCAGGAACATGGTTGGCAAAATGATAATTCTGTAGCCTTGCAACGTCCTTCACAGCAAATGAGGAAAAGACTACAGCTTTTGCAGTTGTAAGACTTTCAATGATGGGCAACTGAAAATCAACGAAAGACATTTGTCTTCCTGTGGTGGCCTGACTGTTGACAATATATACATTGTATGCTGCAAATTGGATCAGGTGGATAAACAACATCTTATACTATGTATAAGTTTTACAACTTGCAATATATAGCTGAAGTACCTAGTCAGTCTTACTCACTCCGGCCATGTACTTGTAAATCAAATATAAATGTGGTATTGTGAACTTTGGCCAATTACCATAAACCGTGACCAAAGAAGTGCTCTCAACATCAAGCTGTATTGCATGCCACAGTGCAAGCTTTGTGCAGCTCACTGAACAGCTCTACTCCTGTATAGAAGTTACCCACATAAAGGTTATCAACTTTACGAAGGTCCCATATGAGATTTGCCATGATTCCTAGTGTGGAAGGGCAACCTGCAGGATGTAGTGTGGAGTCCTTCCCCTATACACTCTCAGCCTGCAAACGCAATCAATAGAGGTCTCACACAGCACATACATCTTAATGCCAAAATAAGCACTTTTGCTCAGTATGTACTGCCTGAACAGTAGCCATCCTTTATACAGGATCAAGGACTCATAAATCTCTATACTCTTTCCATAAGTGTGAATCTCTGTTAACCTGGTAGACAAATGTTCCACGACGGGCCGCATTTTTAACACCCGGTCATGGTATGGATAGTCCCCGGGCAATGCAGCAGAATTATCATTGAAATGCAGCATATGATGCAATATCAAAAAAATTATCTCTGCTTATGACTGGTGCAAAGCTGGGTGTTGCCCAAACCGTGCTGGAATACCTAGGACTGTACGCTTGGTTTGTGCACTAGCTTCATGTTGAGCAAAAGGCCCAGAAATGTTTTCAACTCCCCAAGTGAAGTGGAAGTCAACCTATGTGCCCTAGAATGAGGCCCAAGCGTACCTCCATGCTTCCTCAGAAACTGTTCAGCACAAAAATGTGTTTGGTGCACAATTTCCTGAAGGAAGACAACATCCAAAAAGATGGATGCAGTCAATAGGCAAAACATTTGCTGCAATGACTGCATCAAGTGTATACAGTAAATGGAGCAATTTGTGAAGCCTCTAAAATTGGGGCTGCCACGACATTAGTCTGTCTGTGCTTGCAGCCACACATGCCTGCCCTCTGAGTTGGCTACCATGCTACTGTCTCTCCACTGCAAAGATTGTGCTTGCAAAGAGTCATCACATATGCCATGACCATATTCCCCAGAATCACTAGAAGACAAGTCATCAGATGTAAAGTCTGCCGACTGATAAATCGCTTCCAAATTCTGCTCCATTTTCCTCTCCCCTGATGCTGTCTCATTGTCTGATCCTGCCTCAGAGATATCTTCCTTTACTCAAGTTATGGTGCGTCAGCAGTTATCCATTAAGACACCATCTTTGTTGACTGTCTAAAGCCTGTTTAAATCTTTTCTTCTGAAACATTATGTCCTATGTAGGAGGCCGAAATCTGCTTATAAAGCAATGGGTGGGTGTGTGCATCTGTGAGGTATGTCAGAGAGGTCTGTGAGATGTCAAAGTGGAAAAGCAAAAACAACTTAGCTTCTCAATGCTGCAATCTGATGAACTCTTCCAAAGAACATCTCCAAAAACTCTAAAGTAGAGAAAGAAGTGTTAATATGGCACTCACATGCAGTAGAGACAATTTTAAGTAGGAGAAATCAAAAACAAACCCATATCAGAGTCAGAGAGCGACAGAAAGTGGGCCCAAGCACCACAATAAAATTGTCATCATTACCAAACCAGATAGCTAATCAACCCCTTGCAAAGTAAAGCAATTAGGTCAGGTGTTCGCTGGACAGATGTTTGGCTTTCTAAATGTTTGTTTTGTCATGGCGTTTACAAAACATTATTGTTGTTGGGGAAGCTGTTGGCATAAAATAAAATTACCTGAAAGCAAAAATCTAGCGGTCTCAAAAAACACATGTTGACATATTAGCCCGTGGAATTGAAGGGCCCTACTTTGTACGTGGAAATGCTTCTAGTCAAAATGCTGAATATCATTACTTATAGTGAAGCTAGCCAATCAATGAAGTGGTGTGACCAATTGCATCATGCAATAGTGGGTGGAAGAAAAATGTGAATGACACAACAACACACCCATGGATGAAGCGGCCCGGCTGCAAACCCCTATCAGTACACTATATATATTTTAGTAAAATCAAAAGATCATGGCGAACATCACACCTAAATAGTAGCCCACACTTCAACATTGGGACAGTTTTAAACTTGGAGATACATACTGTGTAAGTGCATGCATTTGTGCTTGCTTAGGAAATGCTTCTGGTTATATCAGGTAAATCAGCACTAAAATGTGCCCATAAAAGAGACGGCCATATTCCCTGGTGGTCTAGTGGATTAGGACCATTTTGTTGTCCTCTTGTGAGGAAATTGTACCCTCCTCATGGGCCCGATCAAACCCCCCCCACCTCCTGGTGGACGTTCTCCAGAAAAAAAGTTCCCCCCCCCACCCTTCAAGGGTGGCTGGCCCATCTGGCATATGGGCAAATCCCCTGGGGGCCTATTGCACCCTCTTTGGGGGTGTGATTGCAATCTCCCATGGAAAACAATCATTCAATAAAAAGAAAGTTGATCCCTCACGGGGGTTCGCCCATATGCCAGTATGGCAGACCTCCTGCAACTGTCCGCATCAATTTTGTTTCTCCTGGGGTGTGTGATAACACCTTCCCTGGAGTCCCAGGGGTGTTGACCCCCAAAATGAACAGTTCCCTGTGGTCCAGTGGAACCTCCTTGAGGATCGCAGCATGTCCGCCATCCACACACACACAAACACATATGCACACACTCTCGCGCACTTTTTTTCTCTCTCTTAATGTTTTTACAAACATACTAATTGCTGTAATTACCCACAAATGTAGTCTGTAAATCCTTTAAATTTGTTGCTATGGTTGTTGGCTGAACATGCTATCAAGTGAATCATTGCCCATTAATGTAATGGAAATGTTTTGGACCATTGCTTAAAATGGGAAGGCACTGTCAGATGGTAGTGCCTGCACTTCGTGAATCTGAATGGGAGAATACCAGCACTGGTGCAAGACTTTTAATGGGAGAGTAGCAAACGTGCTCCGGAACAGTGCATACCGGGATTTCCATATTTCCATTGCATGCACTGATACAGGGTAAACCCCTTACCCACTTTCTTAGGAAGCCTGTAAGTCCAACAACCAACTGGTCAAAATACAGATAAGTAACACAAGTTCAATGACTGCCATTACCTTTGCTTCAAACTCCTCCTCCTTATGCCTGCCTGCTTTGGCCGAAGAAGACCTGAGTCTTTACATAGTTGTTCCTCTCCGCCTCTCCTCCGGCACTCTTGCCCTGCTGGCTACACCCCTGATGCCTCCACTGTATCCTTTCTTCTCAGTTACCATAAGGGCTCTGACCACCATGACTCTCAAAATGTGCTTTAGGTAAGGTGCTGTGGAACATGCAGACCTCACAATCACTCCTGCTCACTTTCATACAACTCTCAACCTCTTCAAGGCCACTTGTAGTTCATCTGAGAACCTCCCTTCCACCTGGAGACCTCTTTGCTATCCTTCCCACCCACCATCCCTTTCACCAAGAAACAATCAGAGTGCTATAACTGTGCCACTGCGCTGACCTTGGTGTCAAGGGATGCTAGTCTAAGCCAAAAACTAGAGACATCAATTAAAGGTAGCCACTGGTCTCAGACTTCAAGGGACATCCGTAAAATAAAGTGGTATAGTTCTATGAGCCTTGTCTTCTTTTTGTATTTCTATTGCATAACTTTATTCTTGCTTTTTAGTCACAAATATAAGGCTACTGAGGTGGCACAATGGATTCACAATCGGATTTTATCAGGTCTCAAAGAGTGAGTTACCCTTGGCAGGTTGGTTGAACGATATCCATGCTCACAGAACCAAATCTTTGCTATATAACGTGCACTTACTTCAAGCCCTCTTAACAACCTGAAGAGCGCATCAAAAGCATAACACACACATGACGGGAAAAAAAACACCTTTTACATTCAATTTGGGACATCAGTGTTCTTAAGCTCTTGAGGAAAATGGGTAATTTAGTCAGCCATTCATGGTACTACTCTACTGAACGGCTCCAAGTTAAGCCACACAGAGCATCAGAGATCTAGCACAGGAACCCCGTGATAAATTAGCATTCATGACCAACTCAGTCATTGACTACTCCATAGGCCCATTTGGTGGTGCATGTGTCCCATAGAAGTGCCCAGTATTCAGCACTGCCAGCCATGCGCACAACCAGAGAAAGATGCTACAGGTCCACTTATCCTACACAGCTACACCTCTTGCAGCATTCTACATAATGGGACGAAACACTCAAGTATTCAGCTTCAGCCTCATGGCAATCAGGGTCCGGAGTCCGGAGGGTGTGTTCATAAACCTTACAATCGGATAAGGAACGCCCCTGTGCAAGTACAGTGATGAGGAAACTAATCTGTAGGGATTCTTGCTAACGTTGATGCTCCCTGGGCAGTCAGGTTTAAATGGTGGTCTTTGAACTAGTATGCATTTAGCAGTACAGCAAGACTGCTTGTCATTTATATGGCATTTGTTGGAAAATGGGTTATTAGTAGGGGCAGGTAAGTACCTACACTTAGCAATAGGCCACTAACCTCAACTTAGGTCCAGTCAGGTCTCAGTAAATTAAACCTAGCTCAACCCTTGGTAGCTTGACAACCAGCGACAAGGCTTAACTTAGGAGACAACGTTGTAAAGCATTCAAATATCACAAAACAGTAATTAAAACATAGGGAACAGTTTAAAAATCCAAAATCAATTTATAAAAATAGGAAATATTTTTAGCTTTAAAATGACACCAAAACGAATAAAATTGGATAAGGGGAACCGGAGATATGAATTTTTAAAGAATTATTGCTTTCTAGCGCCTAGAAACAAAAAGTGGCAATCTGGTCATCTGGTCGCACCTCGACCGGGGCAAAGTCATAGTTTAAGGCCGACCGTGATGGAGCCTGGCTCGGCTACAGCCCGCGGGAGGCCTCGGTCAAAAGTTTACTTTAGGACTTAGTTGTTTTTCTGGAGATTTTCTTCAGCGGGGCGAACCTGCCAGTCCAATCCGACCTCCTGGAACTTGGATACGCGTCGCGGGAGCCCTCTGTGGAGATTTTTACCTTCGGACCGGGGAAAACCTGAATCTTGATCCGACGTCCTTGGAGCCCTCCTTGGATACGCTGGCTGGGAGATCCCGGTCAACTTTCTACGTTCTGACTTTTTTTTTTTTAAATCTGTTTATTGAACAAGGTGCAGAAACTAACAATGCACTACATTTATTACAAAAAAGTATGCAATTTCTTAGCTTATATATATTCACTAGTGTTTATGTACTTGGTGCTGCGCGAACAAAATCCACTTTGCTGATATGCATTAACAAGGGAGGGGAAAACGAAAAAGAAAAGGGGAAAAACTGTGTAATATATAACTGTAGTCACTCTGATTGTAGCGTTTGTATGTGCGTACGTAATGGCGTTTTAAATAGTAAGGGTAGCGTTTGAGCGCAAGGGGGAAAAAGGTGTGCGACTGATATAGGTCTAGGCATTAATAACGGGAACGAGGTTTGGGTAGTTCTGACTTATATGTATTAGTTTAGTGCAGTGTCTGGGGATCCCCACTGGTGGTGATGCTATTGTTTGAACCGTTTATATAATAATGGAATGTAACAGTGACGCCCCTTTTGCCAGAGGGAATGTAGAGGGTCATGGGGGGTGCATGTCATCTCTGGTTTCTATTTTTATTACAAATCCATCCCAGATTTCAACTCCTTCCTGTAGCTGGCCCTTTTGTTGTAGTTGTCGTAATGTGTGGTGCTGTGGAACATGCAGACCTCACAATCACTCCTGCTCACTTTCATACAACTCTCAACCTCTTCAAGGCCACTTGTAGTTCATCTGAGAACGTCCCTTCCACCTGGAGACCTCTTCTGCTTGTGTGCGACTGTATAGGTCGCGGAGCCAGGCGGAGTAAGGAAGGGCCTGGTGGGCCTTCCAATGTGTAGCGATCAGACTCTTGTATACCACGAATGCCAGATCTATGAGTCTGTGCTGATGCTTATCCCCTTTGGAACGCCGGCGTCTTCCCAGTAGGCACGATTCCGGGGAAAGGATGAGCGTGTGGTCAGCGATTTCTGATGTAGTTTCTGTAATACGCTGCCAGCTTGCATTTATTGGGTGGCATTCCCAGGCCCTGTGATAAAAATTAGCCAAGTGTGCGGCGCATCTGGGGCATTCTGACTTGGTGCTGGGGTAAATTCTATTGATGCGGGCTGGGGATAAATAGGCCTGATGGATACAGTTAGATTGTGTGTATCTTAGTCTGGTGTTGCGTGACACCATTTTAATCGTGGTAAGGGCAGCTTCCCAGGTTTTTTGGGGGATTGGTGCTTTAAGGGCAGTGTCCCAGCGGGATTTAGCCGGGGATAAATTTGTGCGGACGCCTGCTATAAGTATTTTGTATAATGTTGTAATAATACCTTTAGTGTTGCCTATAGTTAAGAGTGCTATAAGTAAGAGGGATTCGTTGGGTTCGGTATGACTGCTACCCAAGAAGTTACGCAAAAGTTTAGTGAGGGCGCCATATATTAAGAAAGCTCCAGTTTGCATTGTCCCAGCAGACACCTGTTCTGCGAAAGTGGTTATATGGGAGTTAGAATATAAGTCTCCCACGTTTAACGTTTTAGTTACTCGTATATCATGATAAGATGACAGGTCCTGTACCATCGGTATTTGGGATAGTGGTATCAAAGGAAAATAAGGGGGGGAGTTGGTTTTGCCCTGGATGTATCTTTTCCAGCAGAATCTGGCTGCATCTAGTACTGGGGATCTGTTCGGAGGATAAGGGGGGCCTGCCAACAGTGTCATTAGGATTGTTTGTGGTGCTGTGTACATGTTCAGCGCTACGTATTCTGGGGTGGTTGAGTTATTAAGCCATAGAGCTATCCATTGTAACTGAGCCGCTGCATAGTATAATTCCAGGTTTGGCACGCCTAGACCGCCCTCCTCTTGTGAGTGTTGTGTAATAGATAGTGCCACCCTCCGTCTGTCTCTGCCCCATAGTAGGTCGGTCAGAAGGGAGTGTAGTTTATGAAAGAATGAACGTGGCAGTGATATTGGGAGGGTAGTAAAATAGTATAGAAAGCGCTGCAGGATTAACATTTTTGCTATGGCGGTCCTGCCCATAGGGGATAGTGGGAGCGAGCTCCAGAATGACAGCGAGCCGCCGGTGGATCTAATCAGTCGCTCCAGGTTACCCTCTTTTAGGTCCGTCATTTAGTGATAGACCTGTATACCTAGGTATTTAAAGGTTGAGAGGGACCAGGGGAGTTGATATTGAGGTAATATCCTTTGTTGTTCATTTGATATAGGAGTGAGGGGGAAAATGCATGATTTGGACCAGTTTATGCATAATCCCGAGGCCAGTGCAAAGTTGTCTAGTATTTGCATTATCTCTGTAACAGATGTAGAATGTTTGCGCAGATAGATTAGGGCATCGTCAGCATATAAAGACACAATGTGATATGAGTTGAATTCTGGGATGCCCCAATTATGAGCGTTACTTCGGAGTTTGATTGGTAGCGGTTCCATTGCGATAGCCAATAATAAGGGAGAGAGCGGGCAGCCCTGTCGGGTGCCCCTACCAATGGGGAATACTTCGGAGATGATTTGTCCCGTTTTAACTAGGCAATGGATTTATGGTATAATGTCCTAATCCAGTTTATGAAGCCGGGTTGAAAACCAAATGCCTCCAATGTGCGGTAAAGGTAATTCCAGTTTAGCGTATCAAAAGCTTTTTCTATGTCCAGGGACATGGCCACTGCTTCCTCCGCAGTAGTACTATGCATTAAGCAAATTAATCTTCTAATGTTTAAAAAAGTGTTTCTACCTGGTATAAATCCAGATTGGTCTGGGTGTATTAAGTTTGGTAGATAAGGAAGTAGTCTGTTTGCTAGAATCTTCCCTAGAAGCTTACAGTCAGAGTTGAGGAGGGAGAGAGGTCTATATGACCTGACATCGAGGGGGTCTCGGCCTGGTTTTGGAAGCACGACTATTAGTGCTTCACGCATTGAGTCTGAAAGTTGCTTACTGTTGTGCGCTTCGTTGAACACCTCTAGGAGGGGTTGCAAGAGATGACTGGGTTGTGATTTAAAGTATTCTGCTGGCAAACCATCTGGACCTGGGGCTTTATTAATTACCATTTGAGAAAGAGCTAATCTAAGTTCTTCTATTGTAATAGGGCGGTCTAGCATATCTATGTTGCTCATTATATGCGGATTTTGGGGGATCATTGTTAATAATTCAGTCAGTTGTTGTTCAGTAGGGGAGGTGGAGGGTTGATATAAGGTGCGATGATACGTACGGAAGGCTGTATTAATTTCGACCTGGGTGTTAACTACGAGGCCTGTGTGTAGTTTAATCGCGCCTATAGGTGATGACTGCATTGGCTGGCGAGCCAGCCAGGCTAACATTTTTCCGGATCTATCCCCTTCTGCATGCTGTTGTGCCTGATAATGTCTATAATCATGCTTGCACAGCCTGGTGTCTGCTTCCCTATAACTGGTTCTGAGCGCGCTCAGTGTTACTAGAGAGGATATATTCGTGGAAACCTCTACTTCTGTCTTGCGTAGTTTGGTTTCTAGTTCTTGCAATTCTTTAGTGAGTATTCTTTTGACTCCCACAGTGGCCGCCAGGCAGTGGCCACGAACCACAACTTTGTGAGCATCCCATTTGATAGTGCGCGTTGATGCGGTATCCTTATTTAGCGTAAAGTAGTTTGATAAACATTTGGGTATCTCTGCATGAAAGGGGGGTCTGTAAGGGCTTCTGGTTGTAGGCGCCAGGTTGGGATACGAGTATGCGTGCGGCCCCATAATAATGTGGCAGGTAGCGGGTTGTGTTCTGAGATGGTACGTGCTAGATATCCTGACGTGTTTATTTTGTGGATTATGTCAGGTGTTGCAAATAACATGTCTATTCTGGTGTGTGGTTTATGTACTGATGAATAGTAGGAGTATTCGCGTTGCGTGGGGTGTCCCGTTCTCCAGATTTCTTTCAGACCGTTATTGGAGGCCCACTCTACTAGATCGGTGGAAGTTCGCCTGGCTGGGGCAGTGGCGAGTGGGGGAAATGAGCGATCCATATGTATGTCTAACACTGAATTAAAGTCCCCACCCCATATGCTAGCCTCAGCTGGGTCTCTGAGTTTGCTGGTATTGAGTGTCCACAAAAATGTGCATTGTCCTGTGTTAGGGGTATACAGAGCGATTAATGCTAAGGGATAGCCGTCCAGGACCCCCTCCAATATCACGTAGCGCCCGTTTGGGTCGTTTTGTGTTCGGGACATTACAAATGGGACCCCTGGTGCTACCCAGATCGCGAACCCGCGCGTCAAGGTTGAGAAGGTAGTGCCGTATAATTGTCCTCGCCATTTTGCGCGTGAGCTTTCCAGTGAGGGCCCGTTTAGGTGAGTCTCCTGCAGCATAGCTATATGTATCTGGTGCCGCTTAAGGTATGTATAAATCGTTGGCGTTTGCGTGTGGATGCCATGCCCCTGATGTTCCATGTGATTATTTTGTATTGTGGGGTGTTATGTGGAGATTGAGGGGTCATGATGTGTGTGCTGATTTATTGATCCTGGTGGATATGCCGTCCTTGTGCTGTGCGCAGCCATGATATACCCAGCGAGATTTATGTATAGGCATTTACCAACTTTGGTATTGTTTACTGTGTTTGTATTGGGAGCGCAATTGTGACGCCAATTACTATGATCTACATTGCATACCCTGAGTGGGTTCCATTTAGTGACATAAAAAACAATAACTATGTAAAACATTAACTGTGCATGCAACACGGCTGAAGGTGAGCCAGTGTCTGCCAACTTGGTGAACCAGTCCATATGGCGCGGGGGGTGCTTCGGGTTCATGCTTTCAAGTCGGTGAGTTTCCCGGCCCATATCGCTCTTGTTGCTGGTGCGTCTGCATGGGGGCCTCCGACGACCACTGGCCTGTAGTTTAGGTTAGTGATAAGGACTGGTTGCACACCACTCAGGTCCGATCAGTTAGGCAAGGTAGTCAGATTTTTATGGGGGAGGGGCATGTCTCAAGTTGTGGAGATATTCTTGTCCTGCATGATTAGCAGATATCATCTGCTGTGCGCGGCGTGAGGGTAGGGCCTCGGTTGGTGTCTGTGGAGTCATATTGTACATCTGGCTCGAGTTCAGCTTCGTCTTGGGTGGAGAGGGAAGTTGGAGATGTGTTGATAAAGTGCGCTGTGGCCTGCAGTAGTGAAGTACGCTCCACTTGAGACTGTTCCAGTGAGGGTTTAGTGTCTTGTTTCCTGCGAGGTTTGCGCCTATTCTTTGGAGATAACCATTTCCCCTCTGGTGTGCTTAGGCTTATCGGGTCGGCTAGGCCTTTAGCGTGCAGCCAGGTCCAGGCATCCTCTGGGGCCGTGAAGAAGAGAGTGCGAGTGTTGTCCTGTATGTGCAGTTTGGCAGGGAACAACAGAGCGTACTTAATGTCATGCTCACGCAGTCTTTCTTTGACCCTGAAGAAAGAGTTACGTTTCTTTTGTACCTCTGCTGTGAAGTCTGGGTAAACCGTAATTTCTGCATTTTCGTACCTAACAGGGCCTGATTTTCGGAATAATTGCAGGATGAGGTCTCTATCACGATAATTAAGTAGTCTTGCTATGAGCGGGCGGGGTTGAGCGCCCGGGGGGGCAGGGGTCTTCCAGGGACCCTGTGTGCACGCTCGACAGAAAGAATTTCAGGATATTATTTTGCAGTATTGTACCCGTTAGCCATTGTTCGATGAATAATTCTGTGCTGGGACCTTCTGCCCGTTCTGGAAATCCCACAAAACTAATGTTGTTCTGGCGTGATCTGCCCTCGGCGTCTTCGGCCCTGCGTTTCAAGGCTTCGACTTCGGATGATATTGTCGTTATTTGCAGTTGGAGGTCTCTTATCGATGGTGCTATCTGTTTTGCATCCTCTTCAAGCGTTGTTACCCTTTCTGCTAGGGCTTGTTGGTCCATGCAAAGGAGATTGACATCTTCAGCAACTGATCCTATTTTTGCTTCTAGCGTAGTTTTGGTATCTAGGATAGCCTGTAGTATTTTCTCAAATTGCGTTGTATGAGTTTGCAGAGTTGCCTCCATCTTCTTTAGTCCATGGTGTGTTACCGAAGGTTCCGATGGTGGAGCTGGCTTGTCTGAGTCCATGTTTCCTGGTGGTGCACGTGGAGTCTTTGGCTTGCACATCGGTGATCTTGATGTGGCTTGGTTTATCAGGGCCAACGTAATATATTCTAGTAGTTCTGGAGGCTTTATTAATTATATTTACTGATGTTGTTCGGTTCTGTTGCACTCTGAGTGGTACCAGTCAGAGGGTGCAGTGCAGGTTTCACATGAATTTGCGAGCCGTTAGTTTTGTGCGAGTGGGGGTAGTATCTTAGTTCACACGATCATGGGCTCCAGGCAAATGATGCCCCTTTTTTTCTTTTTTTTTTTTCTTTTTTTTTGTAGTTTTAGTCAGCCGCTAATCAAGCGTCTTATTCCCTATATGTGGGCACAAGACATGTATAGGAGCCAGGCCAGGTTCCAGCGGGACTGGACTGATATAGTTGGATGATGTTCACTTCGGTTGGGTAATTTTGGCTTTGTTTTGAAGCAGACGGTGGTTGTAGGGCACGATCTGTTGTGGGTAGTTACAGTGCGCAGTGCAGTTTTTCTGTGGGCCGTACGGTTTTGATTTGTTGTTGTTCTGGCTCCCAAGTACTTATGTGGGGCCTGGCATGTTTCTGAGGGGACCTGCGACTCGGTTTACATCGCCGATAGGGCGCAATGCAGGTCTCTGTGGGGTATGGAAGGCCTTCAGTTGCTGGGCTGTTAATATGACTTTTGATGTATCTGTCTATGCCCACGCCCTCATCACAGGAGCCGTGTGATCGCTCCCGCCAGCGTTTCGGAAGTTCCGATATTTCTAATATTTGCGGGGCTCACTGTTAGTACTAATGGCAGTTGTATAGCTTTGCCAGGCGGTGTGTATGCTACTTGGGGCCACATGCGCCCGAAGGGGAGAGGGCAGAGTCTCGCGGGCCTGAAGGCTCAGCGCCAGGGGGCCCGCTGATGCGTTGCTGCAGCCCGTACGGCCGGGCCTGCTGTGCTTAGCGGTTGCGGCCTAGCAGCCGGAGGGCTTCCGGGGCCGCCACTTTTTATTGGGTCCTCACCTGGATCACGGACCCCGAGCCCAACGCTGCTGTTCCAGGTCTGGGAGTCCTCGCGGAATCTTCAGCCTTGCTGCCGTTCCCCTTCCGGACGATATGTGGCAGCCACTCGGTCCGTCGTCTCGTACTGGTGAGGTGCTTTCTCTGGCGCTTGGTTCGGGCACCCGTCCCCGCGGCCGCGGTGTCGCAGTCCCAAAGGCCACAGGGTCGTGCTGCAGGGCGCCGGAAAGCCCCGAAGACTGCGCAAGCGATGCCTTCCGTGTTGGAGGACGGAGGCGTCTTGTGCAGGATGTTTAATAAAGGCCGAGAGCAGAGCTGCGATTTATGCGACCGCTCCGGCCGCCATGTTGGCCACGCCCCCTTCTACGCTCTGACTTAATCTCTTTTTTGGAGATTTTCTTCACCGGGACGAACCTGCAAGTCAGGCCGGGTCGCGGTTGAGGCAAGCCGGCTAGAGTTGCCGCGGCGGGTCAGTCCCTCTTTGGAGCTTTTTTCAAAAAGTTCTCCAAAGTTCTCCAAACTTCTGGATCTTCTTCCAGATGTTCTTGTAAGGTTCTTTTGAGGTCCACAGTTCACCCCAAGGTTCCAGAAGCTCTAAGATGCTCCTTGGGGGTGTGGCCTACAACTCCCAGAATGCACCTGGTGCAAACTCCTTTTTGGCCACTGGACAGTGGTCAGCTGGTTGGTTTCTTCAGGAGTTGGTGCAGGGGACTCTGGTTAGCAAGTTTCCACCTGTAGCAAACAGGGAGTCCCTCCTTGAACCAATTGAAACCAGGCAAAGTCCTTCTTGTGGCCCAAGTGTGCAGCTGGTGCAGTCCTCCAGAGTGCAGGGTCCAGGTGCACGCCAGGGGTCCAGCAGGGCAGTCCTTCTTCTCCTGTAGTTCTTCCTTGTTGAAATCTGATGGGGATCTGAGGTGTGGGTGCAGGTCTGCCAGTTTTATCCTTGCTCCTGGGTGAAAAACAGGGGGGTCCTGGTTCTCCAATCAGGGGCAGGGTCCTTCCCCCTGTGATGACCACTTCCTGGGAAGTGTGGCAAAAATCAACCCCAGGGAGCAACATGCCTCAAAAATGTATCATGGCTGAAAGTGACTTTTGAGGTTGCATCTGGCTGAGCCCACCCACTGGTGTGTCTAAAAATCCTAAACACACCCCTCTCCTAATCTAATCAAGGGGGGCACGTAATTGTCAGGGTTTGCAAGATGTGAGAGTGTTGCTGGGTTGCTCCAAATGTCCTTCTCTGCCTTTGAAGATCAGTTTGGCAGCCCTTCATGCTTCCCCATCTGCTGACAGGAGATCTCCTCCCCCAGGCACTTCTCTTTGTGTGGAGCCAGGCCACTTCACACCTCATCAAGGCAGCCTGACCAGGCTGCCAGAGGCTGGCCAATCAGAGCAAAGCAGCAAAAACACTGCAGGGCTGAAGTTGGCAACTTTTCAGGCAAATTTTAAAACTCTTTACCTGAACAAGTTATATTAAATCCAACAAATGGAAGTTGTGGGATTTATTATAGCAATTAATTTGATACCAAACTTCTGGTATCTGTTAATTAAGGGGATTTTTTAAATTAAAATAAAGTCTCCCCATTCTAGCCTATGGAGGCCATTCACTACAATGAGGGAAAAACGAATTTGGCTGTTTTACCTCACCAGGTCGTATACAACTATTTTTATAAGGTCCCTGCTTATAGTGGCATGGCACCCAGCCCTAGGAGCACATAGGGCACACCTTAGGGGTGGCTTATATGTAAAAAATAAGGTAGTTTAAGACTTTGGAACTACTTTTAATTCCAAAGTTGAATTTGTGTGTGGCTTTAATTTAAAAGCAGCCAGCAAGGCAAGCCTGCCTTTAAAATGACACTGGGCACCTCAGCAGTGCACCTATGGGGGCACTACCTATGCTGGGGTCCCTAAACCTCCATGCCCTACCATATACTAGGGACTTACTGTATAGATAGGTTAATTTTGCCAATTATAATTAGCCTAATTTGCATATCCACTTTACACAGAGCACTGGTAAGCAGTACCCAGGGCACAGCCAAGAGTCAGTAACCACCAGTACCTGCCCAAAAAGTTTGGGGGTGACTAGGGCAAAAAGGAGGACTTTCCTACAGTGTTGTACTGCAATATTTATATAGCGCTCACTATCTCTATTTGAGGCGATACAGCACTTGCCTACATGGGTAGAACACTACACCGTGTAGAGTGTACAGTTAGAAGTGTGTTGTCTTTGTTTTGAACCTGTGTGGGAAGTGTTTTCATGTCATGCTTAATGACCAACAAGGCGTGGTTATAGGACACAGCACTTAGCACTGTGATGAATGAAGAGGTGAGAGAGAGGGTTTATGGTTTTCAGTAAGCTGGCAGCTTTTAGCAGCTCTCCAAATTCCCTTATGGTATTTCTTATGATCACTGTTCATTTTGCTGGTTACTTCACTAGGTTATCCATTCTGAGAAATGTTTAA